>NC_044198.1:6316915-6658915 GCF_900880675.1 Sparus aurata
GTCTTATCTACACAAGACCCGTCCCTAAATGTACACATTTTTCACACAACACACCTAAATAGGCCAGGTCTGCTCAGTCTCTTATGTAACGAAGGATGCTCCAGACTCTTAGAGTGCTGTTTTTATTCCAGGTGCCAATGGTCCAAACCTGGCCCGGGTGCTACTAAATGGACTGGATTTTGAGAATAGGTCAGCCAGTATCCACATTTCCAGCTCCCACACACATCAGGCAGCCATATTTGGGCAAGAGCAAGAATAGATTTGGTTAGCCAGTGCCAGAAGACATCCCAGTTCCCTGACTTAACACATCCATAAATGTAAACCTATCTAAGCTAATACTTAAATCTCTCTAGCTTAACTGAAGGAGTGTGTATAACTTACATATATATATATATATGCATTCCCTGTTTTCCTCTTTAAGTGTTTACCTGTAGTATTAATGCTACCGCTGTCACAAAGACAGCGTTAGCAACATGGCTACCGCTAGCAGCCTGGCTACTGTCCAAAACAAAAAACAATAGTAAAAATTCAAATCTGATGAGTAACACTCTCTATTGTATTAATACGTTGGCAGGTTTTGTTACTTACTCGTCAAGTAGGAGGAATGCCGGTTTTGAACCATCTTAATACCTAGTGGTAAGAGGAAACACATATCAGTGAGCGAACACACTTTAACACAACATGGGCGCTCTCCATTGAGTTAATGCCCATCTGTTCACTCTTGTTTTAGTCCGATTCCTATCACTTTCCTTCTGCGCCTTCTTTGCCTCCTCCTCTAGCGGGGTTCCAGTTGTTCCAGCATAACCTGGGGATAGCGACTGGGGAAAATAATGCCTCTATCTGTTTTGGTTTTGCAGTGGCAGACGCACTGCCCTTTTGCTGTAATGTGACCTTCAGTTTTGCGGGAACAATCGAGCCTGGTGGCGGACCAAATGCGAGGTTAAAAAATATCTTTCCAAAGCCATTACACTGTGTAACCACTATTTACCTCAGAGTGATCAGTAAAAGCAAAAAAGTTGGAAGAAACATTTGAAACATTTTTGGAAATATGCTTGTTTTCTTTCCTTTTATGCGATCGAGAAGAGAAAATTGATATCAGTCTTTCGCTGGGGTTAGGGTTAGGGTTCCTCCCATCTAAATCCACCTGATTGGTGAGCCAGACTTCCTCTTGGTATGCCAGTGCCCTGCTTTTCCAGTAGCTGTATCTGCAGCCAGATCCTTTTGGAAAAATTCAGTTTTTCCCACTGTGGTCCTTGCTCATACTTGTCTGAAAATTGCTCTGCTGTTGCAGCCTGTCTCACTGTCAGTCTCCCATCTGGGTTACGTCAGCTACTTTCTCCTTTCCTGTTTCCATCCCTGTTGCTATTGCCGACGGCTTGTTGAAAAAGGTCAGTGTAGTTAGTGCGTTAATGGTGTGCTCAGTTCTTGCTCATTTACTTTCATCAGTGCTCCCTTCCCATTCTGTGGTCTGTGTGCGGCATAGCTGAGGCTGTCAAGTCATGTCAGATGTATAAAGCACTTATTATGCACTTCTTTCTTCTCTGAATCCAATAAAGGCATCAACTGATCAAAGCAGGACTACACGCCGGTTTGAGTGTGAGCAAAGACTGATTCACTTTCAGTTCAGTCTATTCAGTGTGTAAATACAAACATTTGCAAACAATTGAGGCTAATTGGCAAAAAAGGGAAGGAAAACATCTTGAATTGACTGATTCGAAGGTAGGATGAGCTCAGCTCTGTGTGGAAGTGTGTTTGTATGCATGTGTGTTTGTTTGTCAGGATATAGGAGCCCGGGGCAGAAGGGCATTCCACAGGGACAAATAATAAATGACAGACCACTAAGGAGAGCTCAGAGGGCCCTGGAGCAGAGAAGTAGCTAAGAGTCATTGTAGTGATGGGAGCTGAGATGGATTTGAAGTAGGACCAGGTCAGAGGGTTTTGATTTTCCAGCCTATAACAAGTTTCTTCCCTACTGTTCAACCCAACAAAGAGACCTGCATCAGGCCATTTCATTTTTGGGGATTTAGGAAAAAAGTATTCAACATTTCATGACAGACTTCATATCTAACTTTGTCTAGAATCCAGGTGAAAAGAAGGTCGCTGCTCGGATGTTTGTACAGAATAAAGGTCCAGTGTGTAGAGTTTATTGGCATCTAGTGGTGAGGTTGTTGATTGCAACCAAGTGAGTCCCCCTCGTCTCACCCTCCCCTGTGGTGGCCGCTAAAAAAAAGCAAAAGACTCCTTCATACCCAGTGTTTGCTGTGTCCATTCTGGGTTACCCTAGAAACATGGCGGTGCCATGATGATTATTTTCCAACTTTCAATCTCTCCTCTACTTAAACGTTACAAGTCATTTGGGAGGCAATTCATGTGTGTCCCATGGAACAGGATTGAAGCTTTGCTTTGTTTAGAGCTTCTTCTAAATCCCCACATCCCATTTTGTTTCAGGTCATTTTATGGCAGTGGACGCAGCCGTGACTGATGACCAGGATACGGAGATAGGTGCAGATGCCGAGCGACAGAGGGAGATCACAGGGGTCCTGCTGAGCCCCGCCTTGGAGCAGGGTGAGTGGAGCTGCCTGAGGCTAGTCTACCAGATCACCGGGTCTGGAAGCCTTGAGGTCCTGCAGCGCATGGAGGGGAAGAGCTTCGACAAGCCGCTGTGGAGCAGCCAGGAGCCCTCTGACAGCTGGGTTATCTCAAGCATGGACCTGCAGAACACTACTGAGCCCTACAGGGTAAATTCATTTTTAAAATATAGTGTCCAATCTTTACTTAAACAGGAGACAAGCTTTAATTAAAAAGAAAGACATGAGGCCAAAGTTGAGTACAAGGTTCCTCTAATGATACTTGGTGGTTATTTATGTTCATTCCATCCCCTTATATAAAAATGTTGAGTGAAACAAACAGCATACTGATAATTTAACCTTTCTTAAATGTTACAATTTCTAGAATAGAATTATGATATTTAAAGTAGTATAAAAGTGGAACTACCGTATTTCAAAATAAAGTCTTAACTTTGGGAGATACTTTAGTGATTGTCTTCAGAGCAGTAACAATAATTTCTTCATCACAAAACTGTATCACAGACAGAGATATGAGGGCAAATCGAGTTGAAATTAAAAAAGAGTTTTCCACAGTTCAGTGATAGCTTATATAACAAATATAGGGTCCTATCCAATTCACCCTTTCTGAAAGTACAGAACTTCAAGATACATCAGAAATGTAACAGAAGATACATATTTTAATAGTCAATGCTCTACTTTTTATGCTAAATGTTTTTTATCCATTCACTTAATTATTAATATTGTAATCAAAGATTACAGGTGCAGAGTGCAGCTTGCGATGAGCATGTGTAACTGCTGACTTTCAGTGCCTGTTCAGTTAAAATTGGCTGTGAGGTCAGAGGGCATTTCACGCTGCCGTGGGAGGAAACACATATAGGTTGACAGAACACATGCAGGCCCAATTTGCCGCCAATGTGAAGTGTGGAAACACTCCCGCATACACCAACACACATTATCTAAACACTGTGGGAAGAGTACAGCCTATGTTTAGATTATATGCATAGGCAGGGCTGAGTCTGACAGGGTTGTGACCCACATGAAGGAAAGTGGGGTCTGTGCCACGGGCCCCTCGGCACGTAAACATATGCCAGTGCAGAGCTAGGTGAAAAAAAATCAAACGACAGGGGTTTGAATTTCACACTGATAGAATGTTCTGCTATTTACTCTCACTGAACATAATACCACCAAGTAAATCTCATGGCCAGACCTTAGAAGTAGTGCAGTACAGTACAGAAGCGACGGCTCTATCTTCCAAAAGACTGTGAAAATTATGTAACGCCAACATTTTGGCTAAAACCGCTCAAATCAATTTATTTTCCTGCCTAAGGAATGATTTCACATTTTGTTTATACGCTCGTTTGCCTTCTTTCCAAGAGTTAGAAGGAAAGACTGATCCCAAACTCACATCTGTGTGTTAACTCTGACGCTGGACACAGGATGCGGCTGGGTTAGCATAACATAAAGACCGGAGGCAGGGGGAAACCTGGATCATCCTTCCAAAGGAACATAGTTGCCCAGTAATAGTTACACCATGTATCCTCTTAAAGGGACACAGAGAGTGCAATCCAACTTCTCATCTGATTCTTAGAAAGAAAGCAAATACACTTTTTTAAAACTGTTCCTTTAACAATGAGAAGCTAATAGATGAAAAGTAGCTATGGTTAAATCTGTTGAAGCAACTATTCTGATTTTTTTTTTTCAAACATGCTCCCTCACAAATACATTCTGAACAGAAATCAAATACCTCAAATTTGTAGCTCTATGGCGCATTTTAGCCTCTCGTAGCTCAGAGTTTTGGTTTAACTATTTGTAGTTCAGTGTCGTTGCTCTCATTAATACATTTTGTAGCAGCAGCAGGCAAGTGTTTTATAAACCAACTCTACTTAAGCTGCCAAGCACCAAACTACAGACGCAGTTGGCGAATAACGTTAGCGAAATAAATCTGGAACAGCCGCCAGCTAAAGACCCAAATATTTTTCTTGGTTTAGTCGGTGGAGACCAAACCAGAGATGAAAGGATTGAAAATGGGAATTACATTCAACAGTTGGACACAAACATGGCTTTAAATGAATGCTAATGTATTTGCTAACACATGAGATAGGAAGATTACCCTTCTTCAGTTTTTAAAACAAACTAAAAAATGCGTTTTTATTTGCCTGAATGAGTCCAGTTTTTGTCAGATTATTCCTGATCCGAAACACACGCTCACATGTACGAGCCCTGACCTCATGTTTTAACAAATGTGTTCCTTCTCCGTCTTCCTGTGTGTCCTTTCTCTCTCTGCACGTCATCCTAAAGCAAACCTGCTGCTCACCAGAGCTTTGGAAATAAATTGGATCTCTTCACATTCCATGTGTGCGCTCTCTGACCTTCCATACATTCGCTCACCTTCTATGATGTCATTCCCGTGTCACTTCATATCACTGGTTGCGGGGTGTAACCGAACATGTGTTGCTGATTAGGTTGTCATCGAAGGTAAACCTGGACAGAGCGCTGGGAGCAGCGTGGCCATCTTTGAGATCCACATAAGCCCCGGATACTGCCTGGGTCAGTTATTTCACACATACATCACTCGCACATCTTTCATATAAAACAAAGAGAAAATAAGAATCCACACATGCATGTCTGAATGGACACCATCTGTGAGACACAGACACATGTGAACATATTTGCTATACTATCAGGTTGAAAGTGTTTCGCACCCACAACCATCTGTCTCTGATTTCTGGTTTGTCCTCGCCCAGAGTGTGATTTCGAGGAGTCTCACCTGTGTGGATACAGTAATCAGTGGAACGCCAACGTGAACTGGTATGTGGGAGGAGGCGGGACCCAGCTGGTTAACAACAACATAAATGACCACACATACAACAACAAGACAGGTGAGTGTTATTTATAAGAACTTTGAGTTCAGTGAGTCTGGTAGGTTTCCATTTCAGCGGGAATTCCTGTTAAGTAAAATTTTCTTTCTTTCTTTTTTTTTTTCTACAATCAGGATTTTATCTTGCATAGTTACGGCCAAAATTCCTTTCAGTTATGATGACATTTATTCTCCAAGATTAGCCTGAAGTTACTTTGTCTTTATATTGCGAATGAATCCTGTGAAAAGACCAAAACTAAAAATGAAAAAATGCACAACTATTTGACCTACCTACCCTGTCCAAATACACAAATAAATAGTTAGAGAGCTCGAATCGGAACAAACTGATCTTTTCAAGAGGGGGGGGGCCTTGAAGAGACAGGCACTGATACAGAGCATTCACACAGAGAGTGAATAGAGGGACTGCATCAATAGACGATATGACATTAAAGCACGTAAACATTTCCTAGTAGACACCCCAAAATAAAGGCCTGAACCTGATGATGAGGTAATAAGGGATCTAAAAGGACAATCTTTGGTTCTCCTGTTTTACCTGATTATCCAGGATGCTGCCCAGATTTTTATAATTCTGAACAGCAGTCACAGGCTCACCTTTAATGAAAACTGGTCAGTCTGTCTTGCATACGTTCAGCTGTAGAAACGACTGATCACACCATTTGTTGCTTCAACTGCATTTCATTGAACATTTTAAAGGTGCAGTGAGGACGTGCATTTACGTGACAGAATAGTTATTTAAATGTTGCTGAAACAGGTTACATAACCTCAAAACATTTATTTTAAAATGTTGCTCAATTTTGACGTGGATGTCTCGACAGCTGTTTATCTGCAAATCACCAAATCAGCTCCCATTGGCCATGAGTCATATGTAAACTTTCATCAGAGTCATTGATGTCATTGGTTTCAAAACCTTTCAGGTCACTTGATGTACGTGGACTCCATCTACGCCAAGACTTTCAAAGAAGTGGCCAAGCTTGTGTCTCCCATGACGACGGTGCCCATGTCCGGCTGCCTGAGTTTTCAGTACCAGCGAAGCGACGAGAGAGGGAACCTGTTCTCTGTTTACACCAGGGACCGACTGGGTCAGTACCAGGAGCTGTGGAAGGCCGGGACAGACAGCCACAGTGATTGGAGTGAAATGCCAGGAGAATGGATACCTGTGCAGGTGGACCTGAAGGCACCGTACTCCGTACAGGTCGGTGTGAGCGCGTCCCGTCGGCTTTATGTACTCGGCACTTTGAAGCTGTATGTGATGACTTTTACAAGGACTGATATCATAGCAAGGCAGCTTTATTTGTATTGTACATTTCTTGCACGGAGGAAATTCAAAGCTACCCAAACACAACAAAGGGAATAAAAGTGCAGCAAAGTCACCATTCTGTCAAAGGTACAGGAGAGCAGCAGATTTATTCATTTAGATTTGAAAGAGGCGAAGGTAAGAGGTTAAAAGCTGCTTCACGCTGTTCTGATCTGACTTGAATTACCAGCTGACTGCCTCTTAAAGATCTGAGGGCCTTACTCAGTTTATATTCTTCATGTATTTTGTGATTTATAAAGTAGTAGCAGCACTGCTTATATTCTATAAGCGACTGCAGGCCAGAGGAAAGGTTTAAGATCAATGGTAATGTGCTCTTTCTTCTTAGAACTCAAACAGAAACTCCCTGACGGAGCCGAAGTTGCCTAACTCTCTTTTTGGAAAGACCTCACAAGGGATCATATTACACGTCCTGTCTGTTGGAAATGAAGGGAAGAATGAATTCCTCTAAATCTTGCCTCTAATTTTTGATTTCGACAACAGTTCTTGCGTTATTTTTGTGTTTTCAGCTCTGGGATCAATAGCTTTTTATTCTTTCCTTCTTGTTGATCTCCGTCCTGTCTTCATTCAATTGAATATTTGTGTGAATTCCATCCGGCTATTTACTTGCTCAAAGCATTGAGAGAGTGATTCCAAAGGAGCGTGTGCAGTCTGTGAAAGAGCAAAATAAATCTCAGTGTTGTCTGTTTAACTGCGACTGTAACATTTGAGGGAAGAAATAACACATTCTTCTTCTTACAAGTGAAGTGTTGAATTATTGAGCGAAACCATATTCACTTGCTCATTCAATGGCTGTGCTGCTATAGTCTCATGTGAACAGGTATGAACAGTAGCTATTGTTGACTAAAGTCGGCCAATCTTAAGATAGATACGGAATTTCACTGACTCTTGACGGACATTTCTCCTCCAGATTACCTCATGGTAACATCTTTAAAGCAGCTGACTCAAAGGAATCTTGGGAAATGTAGGGAGATGTGATTAACAACTGCTTCAGCTTGGAATCCTTTTGCTGTGTGTGCTGGGGACAATTCTCTGAAAGATGCTCTTTGCTCCACAAACTGTTTTAAAAAAAATGTGCATCTGCCTTTTATCTGCCTTTGTACCCAGCTAGTTAACATTGTGTAAAATTAATGAGGAATTGTTCCTTCTAGACCTGCGTTGTACATCAATCTGACTGAAGGTACACATCTGTGTGCACATAATAGCACGCAGCTTTGTTTACGAGGGCCTGTCGCCATGTGTCTGTCTGCCTCTCCAGGTGGTCTTTGAAGTGGCCTTTAACAGTCCGAGAGGCGGACGTGTTGCAGTTGATGACATTTCCTTTTCTCCAGAGTTTTGCAGCACAGACTCTGGTGAGCTGCAGCCACAGTCACAGCCACTGTTGATTCTGAACATCCAAAACATCCAAAAGAAACCTGAAGCTGCAAGAGAAAAATGTAGGATTTATCTTCCGGGGAGACGGAAGTGTCATTCTGGTTTACTTGTCCCACAGAGCCGACCTTTGACCCCTCCATCGGCAACTGTGACTTTGAGGCAGGCCTCTGCCGCTACACCCAGGTCCAGGGGACGGGGTCGTCGTGGAGGAGAGTGTCTGTGAGGCCCAACATATTTCGGAACGGAGACCACACCACAGGTGGAGGTGGGATATAACAACTGATGATGGATATTTAGAACATTTCTAATAGTACCACCTCCATAAAAGGGCAACCCCAGCAGTTTTACACATCTCAGAGTCTGTTAACAGGTATTGAGGTGTTCTACTGGATATTAGAAAAATGTGTGTAAAGCCTTTTGTGGCTCTGGAGAGAGGACTACAACAATCTGGAGATATGGAGTTAAAAGGAGAGAGCTTTCCAGACCTTTGTAACCCGCTCTTCATCTCCACTTGAGCTAGAAGCTACATGTGCTCAGACTACCGGTCTGACAAGCAACTGGCCACAAGTCATTGTCAGTGGAAGTAGCAATATGATGAGCTACAGATGCCTGACGCTTGTCCCTGCATGGTAGGCCTGACGTGCTATGAATCAAAGTTAGCGACAACGTAGTGGGTTACGGGTGGCCATTTTCTACATTTGCTGCTCCTGGAGTTTACGCAACATCAGAAAATACTGGCATAACCAACCATAATGTGTACAGGTTGAGAATTGGGTTAAGTCGTACTGTCGGCAGCGACAGTCCCACAATGCTAAATTGATGAAGTACGCACAACAATCAGTGATGTGATGAATTTGCAGCTCTACATAGGTTTTTATGGCTCATTTGTGATCTGGTTCAGAAGGAATCTGTTTTCAGCTAACACGTTCTAAAGACTAGAGACTAGCTGGTGATTAAAGTGGAGCATTTAGCAGCTAAAGGCTAAACATTGGTGGACAGCAAGATATCAGCCTTGAAAATATCAGGGTGTCAAAAACAAAAGTCCAAATGGATGACAGTGGATGACATGTTTTGCTAAACAAAGTACTACATTATCAGTCAGAATCTTCTGGGTGCTGCCGTCCATCTGTGGGCATCTTTTGAATTCTTCTTCTGGCCCCTTGAGGCAAAAAAAAAGACAGAAAAATCAGTTCACACAGCTTTAAACAGTTAAACCTGTGAATGAGGCCGTGGTTCTGTAGAATAAAACCGGATTTGAGGCTGAAAACAGTTGAAAACTGCTGACGTCAAGATCAGTTCCAGGTCCAAGTAGTGATGGGAACGTTGATGGCGAGCAGATTCCGAGGAAGAGAGTTAAGCAAAAAAAATAAAAGCTTTATCCTCCAACCAGGATCTTTCCTGTTGGCTCACTCCCGAGTCAGCCCACGCTCAGGATACGTTAGCCGCCTGATGGGTCCAACTCTGCCAGGGAACACAAAGTACTGCCTGAGATTCTTCTACTCTCTGAGAGGTGAGTAGCACCCAAGAACTCCTCTAAAGATGTGTGGTGGTGTTTTGAGTGTATGTGTGAATCCTCTGCTGTGATTCATTTTACTGACTAACCAACCAGAAATAACTCTGGCAACTGCAGGTTTCAACCAGACGGACCGGGCTCTCGCAGTGTATCTGCAGCAGATAAGCAGCCAGGAGAGGATCTGGACTCAAGCGGTGAAGTCAAGAGGAATCTGGATTGCGACAGAGGTCACCTTCCAGACGACACAGCCTGCCAAGGTCAGAGGGAACACCACATCGGTCGGAATTAAAATGGAGAAGATAAGGCAGTGAGAAGATAAGAGAAAGGGTAAATAAAAAGGGAGGAAAGAAAGACGAAGGAAAGGAAGAAGAATATGTGGATTCAGTAAAGAATAAACAAACAAATCGATAAAAGAGGAAGAAATACAGCCAAAAAAGGAGTAGTGGGAGAATACAGAAAATACCTCAAGCATGGAAAAAAATGTATGAAAGAAAAAACAAAAACTTGTAGAAGAGAATAAAAAAAGCTTTAAATTTTAAATTAATTAATAATCAAATAAGGAGGGAAGTAAGCAACTAAGAAAGAAAGACTGGAAGGAAGGAAGGTGTCTGTACATCACACGAAGTTGAAATCAAATTCTGGTAAAAAAAATAATAAAGTTCAATTAAAATGAAAAATGTTAAAAAATCACCAGAGTTACTAGAATTCGGCCCAGATTTCATGACAACATCCAATGATTGTTTGGACATTTTCACGAGAATGATTAGGTTTCATCCTCTGGGGAACATGAATGTCTGTACAAAATGTAATGTTGGGATATACCGACCACCACTACGGCTACACCACTGGCATGGCTAATAAATGAGAAAGGAACTATTTCAGAAGAACATAAGGAACTATAAAAGAACAAATAAGCAAATAAGAATTAAAAGGGATGAATCAGTAGGAAATACAAGGGAAAAGAAGCAGGAATTTAAAACCATACAGGACAAAAAGATGAGGTAACCAATAAAGAAACAATCACCAGAAGTTAAATTAAATGCTTTACTGCCTGTTTGATCATCATCATGTGTTTTGCATGGTGAGAATTAATTCATCTGGATGCCAAAAAGCTCCAAGGCTTAACCGACGCTGGTCGTTTGTTCACATATTGAGCTGATTTGAAAACACACGCGGCGTTTGATTGATGATTTCTTTCTTCCTCCAAGGGGATTTCATAATGTCACACAGTGCACAAAACAAGCTAAAACCACAACAAACTGTTGTCAAGTGTGGTTCGGGCTCTATTCCGAGCTGATCTGTGAACGATTCACGGTTGTTAAAAAGTCTCCTGGGATGGTGAAGCTCATGAAGACACCTCTGCTCACCGTTTACCTTTTGCTGCTCAGGTTGCTTTCGTCAGCACCTGCAGGAGCTTCTGGGACTGCGGCTCTGTGGCTTTGGACGACATCAGCGTGACCCTCGGAGACTGTGAGCTGACAGCAGGTAAACACCTTTGTGGTACCAACTCTTTTTATTTTGTTGTAAGACTAAACAGGCTAGGCTAATGTTAAAAATATAACCGTACCAAGATTCATAGCAAATAGAGGAGCATGCTGGATAGTTACATAAAAGTGTATGTAAACTTTTGACCACGACTGGAGCTGTCACAAATGTACCTTTGTCCAAAAAGGCAACCTGGTTGCAGAAGAAGCGGGTCATGAGCAATGAGTGTGTAGGTAGAGTGTGTTCATGCTGGCAGGCACTAGGATGGACAGAAAAATGCCTGTTGCAATGTTGATGGTGACATGTGGCTCAGTGTTGACTAGCTCAATAATGGCTCTTCATCATCATCATCTTCCTGTTGCAGGTTCGTTGGCATCGTCTCTCCCGGGACACTGTGACTTTGAGGCTGGCCTGTGCGGTTACACTCAGGACAAGCAGAGCGATGAAGCCGACTGGGAGTGGAGGAGAGGACCCACCCCGACCTCGTACACGGGTCCAAGAGGAGACCACACCACGGGACTTGGTTAGGGGCCCCTCTTTTAACTATCATACCCCACTTGCATGTTTTAATGCGCTCAGCTCACAGACATGCTCAAAAAGAGATAGAAAAAAGAAGGTTACATTTTTATTCCGTAGCTCAAAATCACACAGTAAAGGTAAAGTCAGCATTGTAAGCGTTCACAACTGTAATCAGACCTTTGATTGACAGGATACTACATGTACATGGAGGCGTCACCCTTAGTGCCCGGTCAGAGTGCACGGCTGCTGTCCCGCCCTCTGAGGGGCTCCAGACAGCCTCAGTGTCTGAGCTTCTACTATCACATGTACGGCTCAGGCACGGGCCATCTCAGCGTTCACCTCGCCAAGGACGGAGAGGACGTGTTGCTGTGGCAACGGAGCGGCGAGCAGAGCATTGCCTGGCTGAGGGCCACAGTGGACTTCCAGTGTGACAGCCAGCATCAGGCAAGTGGCTCCTAGACGCTTCATATTTTAAAGCTGGACACGGGAGGAAAGACAATCAAAGCGACAGGCTACTGCACTTCGAGAAGAAGAATTGTTTTAACAATCACTTGTGTAAGGCTGCAACTGATGATTATTTTCGCTTTAGATTAGTTAGACTATTTCTTGTCATTTTGTGTGCATTAAAAAATGCAAATATTCACATTTAAGAAGCTGGAAACAGAGAATGCTTTATATTTTTGCTTGATAAATACCCTAACTGATTCATTTAATGTCAAAATTGTTGTTCAGTTATTTCTGTTAACACAAACATAACACATTTCCTAGCGACTGGCCAAAAAGTCCTCACCTTCCAAAGATGTCCTCATTCTGTTGTTTACAAATGCAGTCCTCACTATGTAGTCCATTCAAGTGTACACACACACACACACACACACACACTACTATACTAAATTTTTTCTGCAAAAAATCCTTTAAAAAATCTACTAAAGGCTCATACTTTAGTATAATTTTGAGGTACTTTAGGATTTCAGTCTTTTGCAATGTTACACTTCAACTCCACTACATTTCCAAGAGAATTTTTGTACTTTATAATTAGCTACATTTATCCGACAGTTCCAAGATTTTACATTAAAAAACATTTTACTAGATCATCCACTACAATGCATTATCAAGGTTTAGAGCAGTGGTTCTCAACCGTTTTGGCTTGGTTTGGTTGACACCATTTAAAGAAGAAATTTTAAGTTGGATCCACTTGACACGTTTGAGTTCTAGAAAATGATCTCATACCCCCCCCCTCTCATATCACATCATATTCTTATTTACTCCCCTGTGAGTCTCCTCAGATTTATCTTGAGACCCCTTGTTAACTACTGGGCTAAACTAGCCAACTGTATAAAAAGTACTTAAACTAGCTCCGCCTCGAGCAGCTACAACAGTGAAATGCTGCGCACACATTGATGCATCATGATAATCACATGTCACATATTAGTCACACAAGTAGAAGTCCATTCTCTCAGTAATACTTACATACTTTAATTTAGGACGTGTATGTGTAAATACATATTTCTAACTTTTGTTGCATTGATACACTAACTCAAGTATCTGATTACTTTTTCCCCCACAGCTTTCACTCACAGTCAGACGCTGACTGAGAAAATGGGTTTTCAGAACCTTTAAGCAACTCTTTCCCTCTTTGTGTTACTGTTCCAGATTGTGTTTAAAGCGATTAGAGGCTCATCAGTGAGGAGCGACATCGCAATCGATGACATTATAATAGAAGGCGGACCTTGCCCAGGTAACCAATCTATTTGAGAAAGGTGTTGAACATACATGGTAAAGACTGCACTTCCAACAGCTTCCTGATTCCTCTTTGATTTCCTTTCAGAAATGGAACTCAGGGCCACTGTGGGATCCTCCAATGAGATCGAGTAGAAGACAAGAGAGCAGCTGTGTAGGATGCATGAACACCGTTTTTTGCTTTCTTTTTTTTTTTTTGTTTAAATGTGCACACTGCAGACTCCTGACGCCGACATGTGATTCTGAGCATGAAGGGACGTGGGTAAAATAAAACTTTTCTTGTAGTTGTGATTTCACGGAGCGAAACATATCAGTCGTGTCATAGTCAGCATTTCTCTCTGCACTGTAGCAACAGAGAGCGTGTTAAACTGTGTTTTTCTTCACATTAATATGCATTAGATTAATGCTCATTGCTCTAATAAAGTGAGAAGGTTCTTCCACATTATTTTGTTTTTTCTTTCTTCGCGCTGAACGCAACATGTCATTCTACTGTCACCTAATGGAAATACGGCTCAGCAAGATCTGCCAATAAATGCAATTTAGAAAGACTGATGTCATCATTTTGGTATCATTACTCGAACAAGAGTAGTGACACAAATATCAAAACATTTCTCGGCCCAAATAACTATAATGACATTAATAATTATAAATGAAGAAAAAAAAATTTGGTCAGAACTTTCCAGTATGTGTTATGGTGGAGTCTGAGAAAGTACAGACAGATTCTTCTGCCCATTACACCAGCAATCTGACATCAGATTATTTAATTGGGCAAACCTAGAAATTTTGTGTGACAATGCTGCCTTTTGGTGGCCAATACCAATATTTTATATATATATATATATATATATATATATATATATATATATATATATATATAAGTGAAACATATAGATTCTTCTGCCCATTACACCAGCAATCTGACATCAGATTATTTAATTGGGCAAACCTAGAAATTTTGTGTGACAATGCTGCCTTTTGGTGGCCAATACCAATATTTTATATATATATATATATATATATATATATATATATATATATATATATATATAAGTGAAACATATAGTTAATATATATAGTTTTATAGACTGTACAGGACATTTTACACGTGTCAGTCACTTGCTTTGAAATACGCACAAACACATCTTTGGCATTTCTTCCCACACTATGTAAGACTGGCGTCGAGGTCAACACAGTTAGGAAGTCAAAGAAAAACTATAGGTGTGAGAACACATGTAAATCTCAATACACATTACACCAAATCACATTGGACTTATGCATTATTTAAAGCTGACATCGTTCATAGTTGCATAGCTACTGTCCCTTATTGTAAATGGACTTGCATTTCTGGAGCACTTTTCAAGTCATTTTAGTTTTTAATAGAGCTTTTCCATACATCCGTGGGCTAATATTGGTCTATCACAGATCAGTATCAGCTTATCTGAAAGTTTTTTTTTTTCCAAATATAACAAATAAGGCAAGAAAAGATGCCTGGGGTAATATACAATTCTTAATTCCCAGTTAAGTTTATTCTTTCAACTCACTGAATTCAATTTCGACAATAACGTTTATTATTAAACTGTAAAATGTCCCACTTCCATTAAGTGTTTGATAACCAAATTTAAGGGATCATGGCAAAAATGAATGTTTGTGTGTATTCTGTGTATATAAAAATAAGACATATCAAAACCGGAATTTTTTACTCAATACTATTGGTATGGGCATAGGCCCCAAAAATCCAGTATCAATAAGGCTCCATTTTTTAAATAAAAAGGTCTTTCTTAGTTGTAACTAGTATTTCTGCAATGAATCACAAATGCAGTAAACTCAGAGCAGTTGTTCTGAACACAACAGCAGAAAAACATTTTTAGCAGACGCAAAGATAAAACCAATATATTCAGATTTATTGTAACCACATACATACATACATATTCTGTACATTTCAATGAAAAAGAGGCTGAGTCTGTAAAGTTCCTTTTGGTCCCACAGAGGGTCGTTACATAATACACGTCCCGTCTTTCAGGTATTTCATGGTCTCCATCTGCTGCGTCATTGCCAGAACCTCCTGAAACCCGGTGCTGAGGCCAGACATGTGCTGGAAGTACGCCTCCTTCTCCACCTGCACCGACAGATTATTCACCCCCGCGTCTTTCAAAATGGCCGTCACCTATGAATCAGGGAAGCACCAGTCACAGACCAGTCAGAACTGTCGAATACACTGACTCAAAATTACATGAATCTACGGAAATTTTAAAAAGCAAAGTCAATGAATGAAGAAACAGATTATAGATTAGTGTTGTTAGGTGGTGTGATGAAGTCAGTCCTTCAGAGTCTGCAATCAAACTTCCGTCTGACTCTTCATTTTACCTGCTGTATGATCCTCTGCTCCACCACATCTGACATGATCTGGAGGTGGATGGTCCCCGCGATCATGTTGGCCGAATGTCTCCAGAAATGAGGGTCTCTGTACGACAAAACTCCTTCAATCTTCTCGATCTGAAAGTTTAACACCAGGAAAAGTATTTTTTAAACATCTGCTGACGGGGCAATAAAGATTTAGATTTAGTTGAATGAGTAAACCTTTGGTTAAGGGGAGTGATCTGGTTAACTCTATTTGAACATGCTGTCATTTATTTCAAGGAAATAGGAGATTTTTCTTGTTCAACTAAGTGGAAAGTTAAAAATATTCTTATACATTATAGTGAACCACTGCACAGAACAGAAAATAGTGAAAATGCTTAAAATGTGTCAATGAAAACAAGACCTAAACTGAAAAAGGAAACACCAACATTATAACACTTGTTAGCTTCTAAAACAAGAAACCTTTTTCCAGTACATTAGCTATGAAAGCTGACATCAGCTCAGGTTGGTGCTTGTTTTCAGCTTTGGTTGTGTCAATATAACTTTTTTTGTAATACAAATTTTGTACTGCCAATGTTTCCTTTTTTGATGTTTTCTACGAAATGTCATTCATCTGTGGCATCTAAAGATACCCTGCAACAAACAAACGGCACTCAAAACAGTTAAATTTGCAGTAACTTTGTCCTTATCATGTGCGACTCACCTTTTCCAGCGCACTGTTCAGGTCCTTCTCATTTTCTGGGGGAGTTCGTAGCAGAAGAACCTCACAGGCGTCCTTCAGCAAAGGGATGACGCTGAGGAAAATGAGCGTGGCGATGAAGAGCGAGCAAATGGGGTCGGCGATCAACCAGCCGAACTGACGGATGAGGATGGTGGAGATGATCACCCCCACGCTGCCCAACGTGTCAGCCAGGACATGGAGGTAAACACCTGGAAGAAAAGAAAAAAAACATTAGCATTTTGTCTGGCTACAACCTCCTTTTCATGAAGTTCTTTTTTTAGTGCCTCATTGGAAACACACACCTCTCATGTTAGCGTTCATGCCTCCACCCCCGGAGCCATGGGAGTGCCCGTGTCCGCCATGCCCGTGTCCGCCGTGCCCGTGTCCATGTCCACCATGAGAGTGGCCGTGACCTCCGTGGCTGTGCTCGCTGTGGGAGTGGCCGTGGTGTGAGTGACCGTGGTCACTGGACGAGCAGCTTTTACCGCCGTGTGAGTGAGCGTGACTGAAAGCGCAGATTCCCACCAGGTTGACCAGTAAACCTCCGACAGACACCGGCTGCAGGAGACAGAAACAACACCCAGAGTTTAGACCAAGTATAAACCACCTAGCAATCACCCGTTGGTTTGTGGACCACCTTGCTGAAGCCTCAAGCCTCAGAGCTCATGTTTGGATGAGACAGTGGAGCTGGGCAGGATATCCTGATGGGATCTGACTAAGAACCCAAGGACATGCCGTGGTAGTGACTTGTGAATCAAGTAGCATGTCCTAAAGCATACCCTGCTTTAACATCTGTTTTCCCCTGAATGGGACCATAATTTATAAAATCGACATTAAAGTGTATATATGTTGATGTGTGTATATATATTTTATATTCAAGAAAAAAGAAGATAATTCTTTTCTCTACAGAAAGCTTTTGTAATAAGAATAATAATACTTAAATAACCCACATCATGTGCAATGTTAGGCTGTTTAATGTTGGCGAATATACTATAAGTGTCTGGGAAAGACTTCGAGGACTTTTAGCATACTTAATATTAAACGACAAAGGCAAAAACAGGATTAGGAAACACCAGACAAATGTTACTAAAGTAAAACAACATGTTTTGACATTCAGTCAAAAGCCTTTACATCAAGTGGTAGATGTAGTTTACTCACAGTCAGCATGTCTGTGTTTATATTGGGAGGATCCAACAAGCGGGTGACTGACTCCACAAAGACAAAGAAAGCGATGACCATCAGGAACAGGCCGTTGATGAAGCCAGAAAGGATTTCAACACGACCATACCTGCAAAAGAACAAGAGTCAGTTCCCAAACATCTAGCTGAATGTCCAAGGCTCAAAAGTGTTCCAAAAGCAAAGCCTGTTCTTTCACAGAGAGTTTACCCATAGGAGAAGATCCTGGTAGCTTTCCAGCGGGTCATGAGGGCAGCGAACAAGCCAAGGACTAAAGCCGAGCAGTCAAACAGCATGTGGAAGCCGTCTGAGATCAGTCCCAGACTGTTGGTCCAAACACCATAAAACAGCTCCACAAAGGTGAAAGCCTGAAACAAGCAGAGAAACAAGCTGTACATCAACTCGCAATATCAGACAAATTCAACTCTACACACCACTCCCAAGAGGAAAAGTCAGAGTCATAATCATTTCCATGTCCATATGTCTCAAAGCTGCCTGTACCCGTTACTGTACCTCTAATAATATACGCTGTGCTTTCTGTTATTTTTGTATTTTATTCACAAAGCGCTTCATTTAAAATCAGAAAATGTCATCTGTAAATGTATCTGGCAAAACAACTTTTTTTGCAGCACTGCCACAGTTCTGTCTCTGATCCTTCATGTGACGCGCAGTTGTAACTTTTCTCTTGACGCTGTACGTACCAGGTTAAGACACAGGAAGTAGAAGATCTGTCGGGAGTCATATTCCTCCAGGATCTGTTTAAGGGAATCTTTGATGAACCGTGGGAGGGACTGCGACGTGTGCTGCAGGGCGTCACCCATGAAGTTGTACAGAGGGGTCCCTTCGGGTGAGTAACCCACCAAGGTGCCCTGCTGACCTTTCTTCGAGGGAGACGAGAGAATACTGGAGGCTGCAGAGAGAGAGAGAGAGAAGGGACATGAGGACAAATCAAACTTGAAAATATATCTTACCGTCTACCATTTCATTTTTACTTAAAATGAAAATGCTACCAAAGTAAAGAATAAGTAAATACACATTTGACTTAACACTTTTAACTTAAACTAAAGAGGTACAAAAACAAAAAATTCAATATAATAAAGTCTTGGCCAGTGCTGGACTTGCCTATAAAAATGACTGCACGGTACTTTTTGATTCAAAGAGGTGTGATTATCTGAAGTAGCTTTTAAATTATGTCCATGGAATCATTATAAAACTCTTCCCACAGCTCCTACTTACACATGATGAAGAAGACAGCACTGACTATCACTCCCCCAGAGAGCACGTGCTCCGTGCTGACCTGCTGGGGCGGTTTGCTCATGGAGCGCAGCTGGTCGGTCAGTGGATGGGTCCAGAAGTTGGCAAGCAACAAGGCACTGAGGAAGAGGGCGATGGCGCCGTAGCGGGCACACCTCGGCGTCTCCATCTTCGCGCTGCAGATGGCGTCGACGTAAAACTCCAGGATCATTACTGAGAAGACGATCATCCCGAACGGCAGGACGAGGGACGACCATGATTCTACTTTACTCTGGTGTTCAGACAGGGTGGAAAAAACTGTCAGTGAGGAGGACAAATAAATCATCTTAGTGACATGACGTAGATGTCTTGGGTCTTGCAATCCTGCAATCCTTACTTCTGTGGTTGCTGAGAGCACTATGACCCAGGGCAGCAGCACCATAGAAGAAACCAGGTTGTCAAGGGCATAAAGGCGTTTTGCACCACCAATTTCCACTGATAGTTTCCTGGAGGCTGTGTGGAAGCCCACCTTCAGGCAGAGGGAGACCACCAGCAGCACAACACCGCCCTGATTGGAAGGACAGGCAGACAGAGAGAGGAAATTCATTTAGAAGGCGAAACCAATACTTAACTATGCTTATGTAAGCAGCCCTGAGTCTAAAATTTAATGTCTGACCCGAGCTTTGCTTACTTTGTGGTCTGCAACTCCTAAAAATGCAATAGCGGTGTAGAGGAAATGAGTGAGTGCACTGTCATGATGTCCCTCAGCTGGTTAGAAGACGAGTTGAGGGGAAACTCAGTACAAACATAGAAATATGATGATGCAAAACAACAAGCAGATCAGGTCACCCACTGTGAACACAGCTGAAACTTGCTGTCTTTCATACGACGGAAAGGATACGGTGCTCGGCCATCTTTGCCATGAGATCATCGTTGTCAAAGAGGAGGAGGCAGATCACAGCGATGATGAATAAAGCAGCGCCTCTGGTCTGCACAAAGTCACAAACAAACCGACAGACATTTTAATTACATGCTTCTACCACAGTGATATTATACTCTGAGGCAGTGAACCTACTCATTTCATTTGAAGCAGGGTCAAAGTGACACATGGGCAAAAAAATGCAGCAGATAAGGCAGTGTCACTTTCTCTTTCTTGTTATGATTACTTTAAATGTTTCAGTTACTTTCCTTACAATATTCAGGGTTCGTACACATTTTTCAAGGTCAAATTCAAGCACTTTTCAAGCACCTTTAAGGGTCATTTACAACATTTTCCAGCACCTTATCGCTGGGGTAAAATACATATCTACAGGAATATACTCATGATTATTTTTTTCACTTTTTATCACAATTGTGTACATTGTATTACACTGTCAACATCTAAAAAGATGTTTCATAATAGCAAAAACTTTAGAAATTAAAGGAGAACACAAAGTTTTTTCCAAAAAAAGGGAAGCCACTTTGCGTTCTTCAGGTACACTTGCACCAAGACAAAGAGAGACCTGAGATCGCCCTGTAATTTTCTTTTTTGACATAAACTTTTATAAGCTGTTCGCTTATTCTTCAAAGTTTAATATTAAACGTGTTATCAGTTCAAACTGCATCAAATTCACCTTCTCCTCAGCCATCCTTCTCTATTGCTACCAGGCTGCATGTGTGACGATACACACACACACTGATTTTATTTCTCCTTGTAATAAGCAAATTATCCAGTCTGATCCCAACGTTGCCAAGACCACAGAGTTATAATGTCAAGCACTTTCAAGCACTTAAACTAAAATCCAAGCACTTTTCAGACCTTGAAAACACAACATTGAAATTCAAGCACTTTAAGGATTTCAAGCACCCGTACGAACCCTGAATATTGAACTCTTAGCCTCCATCTGACCACAAGTTATGTTCTACTTGACGATGAATTACAGGATAATTCGAGTCTTTTCTTCAGGGTTGTGGCCATGATTACTACCAACTATGACAATTTTGTACTCACAAGAGTTATTGAGATCTGAGTACAAGATGAGTACAATTGCATGACTATTTTTGAAAGATACTGTGATTGAAATGCGAGTCATCACTAGTTGGAATAAAAAAATTTCCATCACAGTTTTCATTTTCACTGAAACATCACAGTCAAATCACATCTATCATGATGAATTTGTGGACTCCTACCTTCGATGGTCCTCCTCCAGAACTTGTAAACAGGACACCGAGGAGAGCAATGACCACCACATCGCTGTGCTCAAAAAGCAACAACGTCCTGTGAAACACAAGAGTCCAATTTAAATCACACCCTGAACGCAACAGAGTGTACACACAAGACACACAAAGGTTAAACCACATGGTTATGCTAACATACACGCTTGTATACAGTATTGTTGCCCTACTATGAAGAAAACACACTCGAACACACATTTATAGTGACATTTTACCTTAGAGGTCCACAAAGAGTCAGACCAAAGAAGCCCAGGAGGGAGATGACACAGCTGAAAACAGCATGCTTTAATAACTTTATCCACTACAAAGAAAGCAGATGTAAAAAGACAACAGATACATTATTATGGCAGGTTCACACTTAAGTTTTATACCAATGTCATTCATGAAAGAGTTACCTTTAACTCAAGAAAATACAAGGGCACAGGTAGGTAAAAGATTTGACGAACATTTACAGCACGTGCCTGCTACTGTTATGTCAAATGAAGGAGAGATGATAGGTGAAGTTATGAACAACGAAGAAAAACGTGAAAAAAACCAACACATTTTTCTGTAATGATTTCCAACAAACCTGTCTTTTTGAGATGACTTTCCCAGAGGAGAAAGGCTTTTGAAAGAAAAGCAGAATAACAGCACTCCTGAGGAAGGAAGAGGATCACCGTCAGCATCTTGTCGTAATGCATAAATCAAAAAATACAGAGCAACACGGAGTACAACTTACCCTAATTTTAGTATAAAGATGAACTGGACAATGTGAACAACCTTTAGGATATCGTAAGATTCAAAGATCCCAAGAGCCTTGAGGATCTTCGTGACAACCAGTAAAACTATGTATCTGGTTAACCTGAGGAGGAAAAGGACACAGGACAGGTATTAGTAGAAGTGGGTGATACCAAAAAAACTGTCCTATATAAAGGTTTATGACTGAAATAGAGAATTTGCACAATTTTTGCATCATTACACCAAATACGTGCTTTAAAAAATCTGCCCATTAATTGACTGAACAACAGGAAATCATTCACTAACAAATGTGATAATTCATTGATTATTTAAGTTATCTATCATGCAATAATGGAAAACATTCAAAACATTATCTTTTGGATTTTGTTAACCTAATATATTTTGAGTTCAGACACAAGAAACACCTCATTGATGTCACCTCAGAATTTAGTAATTTATAGACTACACAGCAGTACACGCGGTCTACTGAGATGAATCATTAGATGAAAAACCTAACCTAGTTTCAGTTGCAGTTGTGAGGTGAGATGAACAAACGTTACTATATGGACTACAGCCACAGTGATTTGTCTTAATGGCAACAACAGACAAGCAATTACTGAAAGCAGTTGGGTGCGTTGAACAGGAGCTTGACAACAGACACATACCTAGAATTGGGCACTTCCACCATGCCCAGTTTCCCCCCTGAGAGAACGTTGCTGCTGTATTTGTCTTCCATTTCAGGCTCTCAAAGTCCAACGGTTTAACTCCAGTCGCAGTATTTACATCCCCAATATCCTAAACATAACTGATACCTGAGTGGTGAAATCAAACCGCAGCCCATTTACCGGTGAGGGACGTGACCAGGCTCATTCTTTCGTTTTAACTTAACTAAACCTGTTTAAATAAACTGTACACAGGCTTAAACCTACATTCAGCTGGAAGCTTGGTTAGCCTCTTAACCAGCAAGCTAGCTAGCATCTGGCATGCCAGTTAGATCTTATCTAAAGTTCTTAGCTTCGACACTTCCTCTGTGTAGGGCGTACGTCAAAAGAACACATGAGGTCGCTTCGTTAGAGTAAGATAGTAAACAATTTAAAGACCAACTTTACGACAATAACAGCTGGAGTCCGTAGTTAAAGAATAAAACATCCAAGCTGGCTCAAAAGCCAGAGCACTTCCGGACACGGTAAACAGTCCACGTCACGTGCGTGTATTCGTCAGCGTTGCTCATGCGCAGTGGGGGTTGCCTGATGATGACGAAGATGGTTTTGTGGAGATATCAGACCAGACATAAATTACTTTCTGCTGCAGGTAGCAACATGTAAAGTATATTCTCATGGACTTGTGTGTAAAATTTTACATTTCAATTACTGAACATCGCTTTACCATCTCTCATTTTTCAAAGTAATTTTTTTAACCATGTTAATCGGTTCGTCATCTGTCCATATTTTACTCTAGGTGTGGAAGCCAGTATATATATATATATATATATATATATATATATATATATATATATATATATATATATATATATATATATATATATATATTTGTGTGGGTGCGTGTGTGTGCATTTGTGAAATTATTACCTTTTTAATTTAATTTGACACTCATACAATTTGTCAAAAATTACAGACTACTTTGAGATGGAATTTTGGAGATATTTCAAGATATATCATATTTATCTTAAAAATTACATCTCAAGGAGGCTATAATTTTCAATAAATTGTCTAATATTCTGTAATTTGAAGCTTATTTTATTCACTTAGTCCAGTCTTGACAGAGGCTCATTGTCACATACTCATGGGATATGTTGTTGGATCTATTTCAAGTTAAATCAATTTCCTGCTGTCCTGCTTGTATGAGGTTTTTTTTTTTGTCATTGCCATTTGTTTCTATTTCCCCTCCCCTCCTGCTTCAGTTTCCTCCTCTCCCCTCTCCTTTATATCTTTTTCAAAATTAGTTAACTGAGTGGGTTATGATTAAACAGTAACAATGCTGTGAATTAGGCTACAGCTGAGTAAACAAGTGGACAGAAAGATTATCACTGTAAAAAACAAAAAAAACAAAAACATGAAAGCAGGCGAAGAAACATCAAACAACAGAAGGAAGCTGTATATGTTTTTATTCCTCACGTGGTCTCACAGGAGGTTTTTTTTAATCACTTGTTTTCCTGTGTTTGCAATCAATGAGGCGACCTCATCATTGATCCTCATCATGTATGTTAAAATGGACCTATAGATTTGAATGAGGACAAAGTAAAGAACCAGGACCACACTAACATTTTATGAACTAATATCACACGATGAGCATTCATGAAAATATTTAATATATCTTCCTTTTTTTTTTAAAATTCTCATCATCTTTTGTGTCTTCTGCATCGTTGAGATTAAACTTTTGATATTATTTATGTCAACAAAGGAAAACATTGTTCCTGACAATGTGAAAAAGCTTATTTTACATGATCAACATATTCTTGTTAGAACAGGGTTATGCTCTGGTTGTTATTGTTGGTGGGATAACATCAAGTCAATAAGATGTTAGTCATGTTAGTCATAACAATTTTGAACAGTGTGATATTTCAGTAGCATCTGGCAGACAGGCCTGCCTCGATTTCCGATAACGTTGTTCCAACTGAATTTCAGTGCGGTCCACACAGTCCAAGCAGGATGTCCCGATAATGTCCCTTAGTTTCCTTCTGTGAAACCGAGACAAAGATGTGGTCAGCTGAGATACTATGTTGTCATTTGTTTCTGCACTGAATGTGTGAACATTTAGTGGAAGTAAAAGTCTGAGCACTTCATTGGTATTTTAGTTTACCAGTATGTCCTCCTGTAGGCTGACATCGTACATGGCCCTGTATTCCTCCAAGATCCTCTTCAGGTCGACCTCAGAGCGGCTCACCATCACCCTGATCAGTGTCTCCTCACAGGTGCCGTGGCGCTGTGAGAACATAGCAGAGGCTCGATCACTGCACGCCGTGTTTAATTAAACTGTCCTCCTTCAGTATTTGTATGAAGGTTATACCGTCGCCACAGTCTACATCTGCGTATGGATGGTTGCATAACCAATAACTATAATTAAACAATGCATTCCAGAAGCTGACAATGTTTATGGTGGCCAGAGCTTTGAAATGTAACATTTGTGATTAGCAAAGTCAGACACATTATTTCAATGAGATTTGGACTGTTTCAACCAAATTACAAAGCCAGCATTGGAGAGAAAGGTACGAAATCTATTAAGACATCCATGATAAATTTTCCATCAAGTTTATCTGGAGTTAAAACAGCTGTTGTGGGCAAAGATTATGTTTTGGTCATATCTGCAAAACAGAAAATGAAAATTTCCCTGAGCAGAGAACTTCTGTGATAAAGTCACACACACATAAGCACACACACACACTCTAATATATACACACTGAAAAAATACAAAAACTGGTAGGAGAGAATCATAATACATACATTCATAGCCAGATGAAGCTTCTCAGCGAAGAAGGCCGGCGTGTTCCAGGCACATTTCACTGAACATCAAGAGACACAGAAACATCATCAGTGAAAGTATGCACCGTCCAGATGTTGCTTAGTGTGACAGCTAACAGCGTTTCTGTGTTTAATCCTGTGTTATGGTTCATCTTGTGAAGTTTTATCTTGGGGCTAAAGCAGTCCATACAAGGTTTCAGACGGTCCCCGAGCTCAAAGTGTGTGAGGTCGTGATGGCCTCGCGCCACATGTTGCAGATTAAATGTGCAGACAGTGTCATTGGGTTTTGGTCTACCTAGTGTTCAAATACGTTGTTTCATGCATTCCTCTTCACTTGCGCTTGTTCAGCTGGAAATAATTGATTAGTGCATTTGAGGTTTTTTTGCACTCCCTGTGTTGATTCTTTATGGAAACCCTTCCTCCTGCCCGGATACCACATGTTGCAAGATTAAAACTTGACAGTAAATAAGCCAAACTATATTTTATGACTTTTATCTTGCTCCACCCTCAGGACAAACAGTTTATTTATTTCGGGCTCACAATAGCTAAATCTCCAGCGTGTTTCTCATTTTGTCAGACACTTTTTTCGACTGCTGGCTGATGAACATGGGAACACTGTGAATGAACAGTCAGCCCTTATCAATGTCAACTAGGTTCTTTAACGGTCTAGTGTGTAGGTTCAGGAGGATCGACTAACAGAAAAATGGTATATAATATTCAACATTTTAGGGATTCATTAGTGTATAATCACCTAGAACTAATATGTGTTGTCTTTTTGTTACCTTTGAATGAGCCGTTTATATCTAAAAAGGAAGCCTGGCCTCTTCCACAGAGATGAAGACTGTAAATAAGGCCTAAGTGATGGCCTAGCTTCTCCCACACACTCAGAGGGATAGGGTGATTGGAGGGGTATTCAGTTGGTTGGAATCTGCAACCTCACTGCTTAATGCTACTTAATCCTACTCACTGCACCCTTAAAACCCATTAATACAGGGTTTCAAACCTTAAGTATTCCTGTATAATATTACATATTTATTACTAGATGTGCAACAGTGGCGTGCACTGACTTTTTGAAGGGCAGGGGCGAAAAGAAGGGGACTTTAGTGCTTGTTTTGGCTCCCAGGAGGGCACTTTAGCGCATGTTTTGGCTCCCAGGAGGGCACTTTAGTGCTTGTTTTGGCTCCCAGGAGGGCACTTTAGCGCATGTTTTGGCTCCCAGGAGGGCACTTTAGCGTATGTTTTTCAATAACTGGGCCACTGATGTGCAACAAGTGGTTGGTTATTATATATAAAGAGATCACCACTTTAGGACAATGAGGATGTGGTTTGATAAGATTTGATTGAGAGATGTCTGGCAAACTAGCCAACAACCCACAAATGTTATTTACTGTATATGCTGCTGAGTCCTGATTGGTGTACAAAGATGCGTAACTTCTTTTTTTTTTTTTTTAACCCAAATACTCTTCTAACTCTGTCGAAACGTGTTTTAGTTCATGATGACCCTCTCATAGTGAGAAGCCAATTGAGATAAAGGGTGTTCAGAGCCTTTCAGTCTGTTCTTGACGACCTGGAAATAATGAAATTCTCCTCACCAATGTCGATGAGACAGTCTTCAATGTCTCCCCTCAGCTCCATGTCCAGGGCTTTAGGTAGTGTGACATCACTGACACATGCATATTGCTGGAATGCTGGCAGGTAAACAGACAAATGACAGGTGTTTATGGTTACATGGGCCCTGTGTCAGACACAAAGCAGAGATCTCTATAAATACTATTGTAGTCAAAGTATGAAATCATTGCTTAGTGACCAAATTACCAGCGAGCTGAACCAAAAAAAAAAATCAAATGACAACAGCTGTACATAAAGAAGGCTACAACAGTTTTTTTTATAACCTTATGATGAGAAAACCATGGACTCCTTAGAATTATTAGAGAAATCAGGCTGACTTTACTCTGTATTGTTTCTACACTGCTGGGTGTGTTCCACCGGTTACATGCAGGACTGTGGTTCCACCTGTTTGTCCGGGTTTTTGCGCTCACTTCGAGGTGAAGGTTTTGGCTGTTTCAGCCTCTTATGAGTCAAACCTAACAGCCGAGGCGTTCACACATTTCAAGCACTCACTCTTCTTGAGTTGCGGCCCGCTGCGTGTCGTCAGGATGTCGATGAAGGCCGAGATGTTGATTCCCTTGGTGTTCTCACCTGCCTCAAACAGAGTCTAAAGGGACACAACAGTAACACGCCAGTTAATACTGTTCTCTTCAGCCTTTTCAACTGAAGGATTAGTGATGTTCTATATTTTTCCTATTGTCAACAATTAATCCCACAAGAATTCTGTGTGTAGCCAAGCTTGACATAATTTACTCCTCTGTGCCAGAGAGCTCCATTGCTGCCCATAAAACTATTCAAATAAATCAATGTGCCACACACCTTGTACTGTAAATAATCACTAGAACTCTAAATGTTATTAATTCCCCGCTATTAATAGTCCCCTTATAGATGCACAGTTTATTCCTGTTTGAGTAAGGACTGCTAAAAACTGCAGTGCCCAGCTGTTTGAAACAACGTATTTGTCGTCATCAGTACATATTTGATTTAGTTTTGTTTGACTGTAAGACAAAATATTATCCTTCAAATGATTATTTTCATGATATCACCTCGGCGTCCCTTCGGGCCAGGTCATTGTCGACCTCGGTGCTCTCAGCTTTGTTCGCTTTCAACAGGGCCAGAAGGGCCGTGGTGAAGTCCCCGCTGGTTTCATCCTTAATAATGTCCTCCAGCTCCTCTCCGTACTCTGAGGGACAGAGAGCATTCCAAAGTGAGACTGCAGTGGCAACAGCTGCAGTTTAAAGGGCTTATTGTCCTCATAATGGGGTGATTACAGTGCTGTATTATCTAGAAATTCAGTGTTGTTTACTGCGGTGTGTGTTGCAGACGGCAAAGGGTGTCAGGCAAATACCTGAGACGTTACATACAATGTTTTTAAAAAACCTTCACGAACTCAGAGCTCAGCTTTTTTTACCGACAAGTAACAGAGCAGATGCAGGTCAAACCTTCTTTGAAGACCCTCTTGATCTCTACAATCTGTTGGTTTGATCGTGTTGCCAGAACCTCCACCAGGATGTCTTCATGTGTGCCCAGACCCTGTTGGGAAAGAGGACATGCTAATACAACAATGTAAAAGGCAGCATTTGTTTTATAGGACTCTTAAACTTCATTACAAGCTAAGTGTTATACAAGCAATACAAATATTAGTGATCGAACTATTATTACATACAAATATTTGAATCTATGCATTGTACTGTGCCATGTTTATTTATCAAGCACATTTCATACGACAGACATAGTCTCAATGTGCATGTCTATTCTACATCTATGGTGATTTATTACAACTAAGTCTAAAGAAAAGCAAAGGCTTGACACAAGAGACCAGAGGGAAGACGGTGCAATCCCTATATTGGCAGGATAAATCTGAGCAGCTTGGTACCTAAACACTACAGTGCTGCCAAGTAGATTAGGTTGTCACCCATGTCTGCGTGTCTGTGCGGTTGGTTGGTCAGCAGAATTAAACAAAAACTACTAAAAAGATTTCCAACAAACTTGGATGGAGGATGGGTCTCGGCCCAGAAGAGATCCCATTAACATATGTGTGGGTCCATGGATTTTTTTTCTCTCTTTATCTAACATTGCGAAATAGACTTTTTTGTTCATTTGTCAGGGAAAAAAAGCATTGATCTTGCTGAATAAAAATCAGGTCTTTATAAGTGCGCATGAAACGAGATTGTTGGGCCTCAGTGGAGTGAGAGCCGTTCTCATTGAAGAATCGGTTGACAAGGTGTGCGAGTTCACAGCAGTTTACTCATCTCATCCTCTACTTATGTAGTTAAGAAGGCCAGCAGCCGAAACCTCAAATAAAAAAACCTTGTAAATTAAGAAAAACGGAAAGAAAAAAAGAAAAAAAAAAGAGAACAAAAAAGCCAGAGCAATTCCACACTGTGAAATGGACAGTAACAACGCATTTGGCATTTTGGGAATACAGAAAATGATTTACCTTTGTGGCCTTCCTGAGCAGGTAGGCATCAAAGTGAGCGGGCGCCATGATCAGAGCCAGAGTGACGTCCTCTAAATCTGACCTGAGAGCCGACTCCAGAGCTTCATCCAGCCTCTGCAACACACGTGGAGCGGCCACACGATTGTATCTTTGCAATTGAAAACAGACTAAGACTGCATTACATGTGTGCGTGTGTGTGAGAGAGTGTTTTGATGATGTGACGATAACACCTAGCGGCTTTTTAGAAAGACTTGTATGGTATTTTGCGTCCACTTGTGTCCACAGTGGTCCCTGTTCACACAAGTAGTTATGACAGGATAATTGCTATTTGAATTTCCCTTCATTTCCCAGGACTTGCTTGATATATCTCTTCGTTGATTTATTTAAATCAGTGAAATGTTCATCTATGACCTGCTCAAATGCAGCTTTGATCACAAATGAAACAGGTATGTAGTTCAACTATCAGTGTGTTAGGAACTGAATTTACATCAGCAGCTTTAATTCTACTGCAGATGACCTGGACTGAATGGCTTGTTGCTGTCACAACGTTGGTCCTCATTTGAGTTGCAAATCTGTAAATGCTCAAAACCATTTACATAGTGAGCTGAGGGGAGGGTCTGCTGGACATCACACGTTTCAAAGACTACTACAGACTTTGACTTTCTGCAGTTTTTGGCTGGTTCTCTGCTTGTTGCTGCCCTGACCAGATGTGACTCTGTCCTCATGAGAAGAGCATTACTCACCTCGCCGGCAGATGCTTCGTAAACTACTTTTATCTTCTGTCTCTGCTCGTTGCTTCTCTTCGCCAGGACGGAAATGATCACGTCCTCTTCCACATCTGTGAGGAAGACAAGATGCTTCACCTTACTTACTTTAACGCATTAGAGCATGGTCTCTAGGTCACAAAAGATGGAGCCTTAAAATCGAGATTTGACTCTTTATCTCGTAAGTATACTGAAGGAAACAAAAACCAAAGGAGCAGCTTGCAGAATTTGCAGAATTGTTTAAATTGTACACCATCTGCTCAAACATACAGCTCAACCAAGCATGAGTTCATTTATAAGATGAAACATAAGTGAGCACACTCACCTTTACTATTGATGGCGGTCTGGAGAACTGAAGCATCACTGCTGGCATTGAAGTTCGGGTATGGTGCAACTGTTCCGTAATACTTGGGTTTCGGCTTCCCCTTCACCTACAGCCAGAACACATGTTTTAATACCTCAATTCCTGGCTGTGGATCATCGTCAGTTTGGAGGAGGATTTTTGATTCATTCCAGTTTTATCACCGTCAGTAAATCGTTTTACCTCGACATAATAAAAGCATATGAAATCCAAATACTAAGCACTGACAAAAAGCCTCTCCTTGACTTCTCCTAGCTGTTAGTGTTCTTTGTGTGAGGTCATTCAGCTCGTCAGATTTCAGTTTAAATTACAAAACTGTTACATTATATGTTTAAGCCGACAGGTGTATTCTCTTCGTGATGATCTGATACTCACTTTGACGGTGTCATCTTCAGGGTCTCTGTCATGGATGACATTTTTGAAGAATTTTTTGAAGAAGGACATGTTTTACTTGGCTGGTAGATTAAAACCAGACACTAAATCTCTAGAGTAAAAGAGGAAACAGAAATCAAGAGTGTTAAAATGGTTTCATTAGATCTTCTTCTTCATATTCAAACACTGAAAGAAAAAAAAAAAACTCACCTGTGCTGAAGGAGACCGTCTTTCCACCCAACTGTGCAGATCTCAGGCGTTAGTCACAGTATTTAACTCGCCCTGCCGCGTCTCCACCCATCTCTGCGCAGACGATTTTCCGGGCAGGTGTGTTTCTCACCTGCAGGGGATCAGCCAATCGTCTGCCACCTCTCAGAGGCAGCATTCCTGCGAGGTGACAGTGACAGAGGTTCGGTCCCTTCTGACTGGTTGGGTGACTCTTACAGAATTCTAAATTTGTAAGCGCTTCACCCTTTAATCAAACAACACGGCGCTCACACAGACATGCAGGAAACACTGACGACTAAGATGAAGCTGACTGTAGTTCGTATTTTAAAGGAGCAGGCGGAGTAGGCGCCACATTGTTGTTTTGTTTTTTGACACAAATACATGACCAAAGTTGATGTCCCGCATTTTTCTCTTGAGCTACATACTGCATACATACCCTGTAATAATAGAATAGGTACCGTTGAAAATAACTATAGTATAGATTCTTTGTAAAATTCTTAATTGTTACCCTCTTGTTTTTACACATCGTTCCTTCGTACCTACATATATGTATTGGTATGTAATGTACTGGTACACTATAACTTCAGAGCACTTGCACACTGTAAATGAAAAAGGAACCAAACTGATTTTACAGACCAGGAAGTACTGCTGCATGTGTTAAATAAAGTTGTTTTTTTTGAAAGACTGAGCTGTACGAAGGCTGATTAATTGATTAAGTTATGTCACTCGAGTCGGTAGTAGTTGGAGCTGAAGACTACAAGTTTAAGTGACCTTACCATAAAACTGTAACCCGCTCCTCTTGTCTGGCCAGGCTTCTGGCTCCAAAATATATTAGCAGCTACCAGCATACTCCTGAAGTAAAAACTGATGGCAGTGTGGTGGCTGCTACAAAATTACACCCTCCAAGTAAAGATTGGTTCCGTATAAACCTTGCTTTTACTATGTTATGCCTGCCACCGGGTTTGACTTTTACTCGAAACTTACTCGGAAGTGTGTCATGGCGCAACAAAAACAGAAAGAGGGCATGTATTTTTCTGGTATCGATCCCCGGGTCACGGTGGAAACACTAGAATAACTGTGGAACCTCTACATTGCAAAACAAAATAACACAGCCGATGGAGGAGGCAAAGAAGGTAGAGAGGGAAAGCGGAAGAAACTGAGTGAAAACAAGAGTGAACGGACGGGCATCCACTCTATGGGGATGGAGAGTGCTGGTTTCAGATTCTGTGCAGATGTGTTTCACTTTCCCACGGGGATTCGAGGTTGGTTCAAAACCGGTATTCTTTCTGTTAGATCAGCAGGTAACAAAACCTGCCTACTTATTAATACAACCAGGTGTCTACTCTCCTGTTTCGTAGTGCTGAGATCAGGGTTTCTCGGTCCAGTTGGTATTCTTTTGGTGTTCTTTTGCTTCGGACAGTAGCCAGGCTGCTTAATGTAGCCATGTTCCTAGCGCTTTTGAGGAGAAGGGAAGTTGAAATTTGAATATTTCCACATATTTAGGATAAAATGCAATAACAAATATATATGCATATGAACTGGGCTGCTACAAAGACGTTATGAAAAGATTTTAAACTTTATTCAGAATGATATCATAAATTACAAAGTCGTGTAAGAGAAAGCAAGACAGCCTGAGGCACATATGTCTCAGTCATAGAAAATCCATAAGAATTAACATACAGGATGAATGAAAATGCACAGTACCTGCCCACCTTTACTCAACCGGGCAGGAACATGGATCAACAACACAACCTTCCTTCATGAATCATAAGGTAGTCAAGACCAAGCTGAGCTGTGTAACAGTGCTGTAGTTTACAGTCTATAAAGCTGTCATTTTGTTGTTGCTGATGTCAGGAGGGAAATATGGAGACCTGATGAAGGTCTTTATACCTGAAATCTAAACACCTCATTTTTGTGTCTCCTGCTATGAAATGAGGAGATGCAGTGAGCCTTCAGGAATGTGATTTTTCTAAACACTGTTATCTTGGAGGAGGCCCTCTCCCACGGCCTCGGCCTCGGCCGCGGCCTGGACCCGGGCCTGGACCTGGCCCTGGACCCGGCATTCCTCCAGGTCCCCTAGGCCCTGGGGCCCGGTTCACCGGCCCTCGGACGTTGGGATTAGGCGATGCCAGAGCCACATCTTTCTGCAGGTTTACACCTTTACCAGCGGACCCGGGCTTCATCTTAGTCGGCTTTGCTTCCTGCTCTGGTCCCTTTTCTGTTTAGACAGAGACAGTGAAGACATTAAAACCTTTGGATTAGTAATAGATTCACAGACACAACATTTCTTTCCAAAATTGAAAAAATTAATTACAGGCATTCAGTAACATTTCACTTTACAGACATTTCACATAACTGCATAACTGTTGAGGAGTGAACTGACCAGGCTCGGGTGGAGCAGGGGGGGCGAGGGACCTGTTTGGCAGCAGGTCCTCCAAGTCTTTCATGACTTGGTTTGTGCTGTCCGTGTTGTTCCTCCGGTTCTTCTCTTCATCCCGAGCCTAAACGGACAGAGGGAGGAAGAGGGGGGGGATTGAGCCACATTTAGGAAGACGGAGAAAATAGTTCTGTTAAATGTGTTGTTCTTCATATTGAAGATTGGTCAGGAAGGTATGTACAGGCTACAGCTGATGATGTGGTTCCTATGTAAAGACCTAAAAACCCCACCACAGATCATAAGTTTTCAAAGACTCAGTAATTTCCTAAAAACAGCTGGGTGCTGTAGTTTCAAGCCAACAGGACAAAATTGTATTTTTGGGGACTGTGGATTAATAAACACATCTGGTGTTTTTAAATGGTTTTGGACAACAATGAAGCTCTAAGGCACGGACGCATAAGAGCTATCAAGCTTGCGATACACATACAATACTGTCAGTCACAACAGTTCATATAGAATATCACCAGACTCATTTAAACTGCACCTTTAGTCAAGTATTTAACCCAAACAGGGGAAAACACTGCAGATCTCGACATGTGTAGGAGAAGCAGCTCACCTATGCTCCCCTAAGCTAAACGCTAACGTCAGCATGCTAATGTGCTCACAATGACAATGAGAAGATGCTGATGTTTAGCAGGTAAATATTTGTTTAACATTTGCTTGTGTAGTTGATGGGGACGACATTAGTTTTGCTGTTGCGACCTGTTTAAAAAAGTACTCAGTATTCAGTACAGTTTTGTAACGGTGCAGATGGTGTAGAGCACACCACTTTTATCTCCATTCTCGACTTACCATCTGCATCTTCTTCTTCAGCTCCATGTTTGAGTTTTGGTAGGCCTCAGACACCGAGTTCAGATAGTAGATGGCCAGTCTGTGAAGGAGAAATGACAGGATTTGGTTTTTCAGTGGCTGAAAAGGCACACACTCGACAACATCAACAACAGCTATCCCTTTGTGTAATCACACAGTGTAGAACTACACCAGTGAAAGTTATGTATTGAACATTTTTACATATTGTTGCATCACTTTAATGTTGAAGCTGATAAAGGTGGTTAAACTCTTTTACATATTCTATCTGCTGGGTTGCTTGTGAATTTCTTCTCAGGGATCCATTAAGTTTTATTTTGATTTACAATAATACGTTATGACTTATTTATTTCATTATTTTATTTAGTGTTATAAAATTGAATCAAAAATGGAACCTGCCCTCTAACTGCTCACTAAACTCACAATTGTACTCAGATAAAGTGCTCTTAAGTTCTTGAGTAATTGTATAACAGGGTTGTGTGTGTGTGTGTGTGTGTGTGTGTGTTGTGTGTATGTGTGGGTGAGTGTGTGTGTGTGTCCATGATATCCACTCACACCATGAGCAGGACAGCTGGTATGATGAGGCCTGGGTTGGCTGCGTAGCTGAAGAGCGTCCCCAGGAAGGCTGGTAGGTCCAATTCTATCGTCTCCATGATCACATCAAACATCTTCGGCTTCCCACTGCAAACATCAGCATTGGTCCAAGTGTGTGTGTGTGTGTTTATGTATTTACACACACACGCATTTCTATTTCTAACAGACTTCTATAACTCAATATTCTGTTATGTCTTTTCTGTATGTGTTGTTACCTGAAGGGTCCGCAGTCGAATGAAGGCGGCAGGGTCATGATGGTATAAACGACAGGTAACAGGCTGAGGAAGAGGATGAGGAGCAGCAGACCCATGTAGAAGTTGTTGGACTTGGAGGCCTTGAAGACTCTCTCGTGGGGCACGTTGGTGGCCATCACGGCCCAACACTGATAGTACATGGAGCTGAGGAGGCGGAGCACGTTGATGCCGACCAGCCCAGGAGCGTAAAACGCACCCATCCTGAACACACGACATGACTTTTTTGATTTTGAAATATCAATTTTCTTTTCAGTGAAATGATAACGATTTGTCTGATTTCCTTATTCTATTTGACTTGCAACCTGGAACACAGCTGTATGACATTTGAGGGTGATGTCAGAGGAAACATTAAATAATATATAAACCATAACAATATGTAACGCAGCAGAGTGTATCATTATTGTTTATTGTGTCGAATCTAACATAAAAATATTATACAATGTAACAGACTGTATCTTTTATCGAATATCAATGTTCAAAATATGATGAAAATGATAACAATGATTATAAAAACTGTGCAATGCAACACAGTGAGGAGATGTGACATAATGAGATGTAACCTACTACGACGTGTAACACATGTTGATGGTCATTCAAAGTGAAGTGATAATGCACGCAGAGTGGCTCCACTGCAACCTGAACCCCAAACACTCACCCTATCCCTGATATTGATGTCATTTATCCACTCAGTGATACTGGATACGCATGCAGCGACACACACACACACACACACACACACACCCATGCATATAAACTCAGACACATTAACACACTGGCAACTGTGCAGTGCATGTATTAAAGCTTTTACCAGATCATCCCTTGATTGAAGACCAATCCAAGCACGTTACCACTGATGTCAAACTCTCCATAGGAAGGCTAAAATGAACAGAGACAGAGATTACTTTGTATTCATCGAAAGCTTGACTAATTATAGAGTTTAACCGGCAGTTTAAACTTATTCAAGATAACAAGATCAGAATATAAAGCAGTGGATTTCAGGTTGGCATTAATAAGTGGGCTTGGACTGCGACAAAAAGAATAATGACATCACATCAACAACATTTTTAACAGACTGGCTACACTCTAACAAAATTATAAAACCACATAGTCTACACTCAGCCATGCTAGCAGTTCTGTGAGGCTAGACAGCAGTGCTTTGAGCTAAATGCTAATGTTAGCATGGGAACATACTACATAATGCTAACATGCGGCAGGAATATTGTTTACAATATTCTTAGTTTAGTGTGTATGCATGCTAACAATAATTGGACTGAACCATGGTAAAAGTTAATAATTAATCTGGTACATTAGAAAGTAAAAAAAAGGTCAGTTGTTGTTGTTGCTTTGCTTCTTCCATTAATTAGTTTCATTCAAATGCACAGTTTTTGTTTTATTTCAACACCTCACAATGTCAAAATCAAACAGTAATGTATACTTAAATAATACCAGCATGTGGAACACTTACAATGTCTCAATATGTCCTCCTAACTAAAGACGTTTCAACATGTTTGAGTAATAAATCACAGATGTAGGGTAATTATGATGTCTAAATTCCATTAAGATGCATCAGTTTAAAGGTTCTGATATTTTTTATGCTGGTTTATGTCAAAGTTTGATTGCTTAATGGGACACTGAAATAATACTAAGGCCTTGTCCACACATATATGGACATTTTGCCAAATGTACATTGTCCACTGCTATTGGAAATCATCACATCAATTAATTTCCATTTGGTCAAGGCCTGTTGCTCCTCACAATGCATGCAAACAACAGTGCCCACAAATATGGTGGAGATACTCTGAGCTACTCTCTCAATCTCTTACTGAGCTACTGAATCGTCTTTAGGCACACCCTGAGAAAACCACTTAAATGAATTCATTGTATCACAACATTCTTCAGCTGCCGTACTTACAAAGCCAGCCTCCAGGTCCCAGCACCAGCAGTAGTTGAGGAAGCGAACGATGACGGCTCTGGCGAAGTCACCAATCAGGATGGTCAGGTAGGACACCTGGATGTCCGAGACGGTCAGCTTCACAAACTCCTGGAACAACACACATTCAGGAGGGTGAAATGAGGACATAGAGGTTTTGTCAAAGCAGCATGACATCTCTCATCGTTCATATAAGGCAGCTCAAACATTTTGACAGAAAGTAACCCTATTTTGGCAGCCTATAAGACTGACTCTTTAAACCACAATCACAGCTTTAATCTTAAAATCCAAGTAATATGTTCTTATTTATTGATTACTTAATTATTGTTTTCTCTATTTATTCATCTGTCCTCATTCTGTCCTTGCGCTGCCGTAACACCATAATGTCCCCTCTGGGGGATCAATAAAGGATTATCTTGTTTTAGAATATTTAAATCTTCACCAGGAGTTTGAGAATTACTCTTTGGCAGATTATTCCGTGGCTTTAGAGAAGTGCAAGAACAAGATGAGACGGAGATGTGGATTTGCAAAGATGGATCAAATGACAGGAGGAGATTGTGTTATTTCTTCTCATTAAACCTCATAGTATAACAGGAGTGGTATACAAGATAAGATGCAATACAAAATTATGTTACTTTGTCAATCATTAGAAGTATTTGTCTAAAATGTGTTGTATAAAGAAGTTAATAATTTTTTTCATTTTCAGTACTACGCCAACGGCGGTCTCCCAGCAGGGTCCTCTGATGACATCAGAGGGGTCCATGGGGGGCGGGGTGGACTCTGTGTCGTTGAGCAGGCGTGTGTAGTTGGCGTAGTACTCCTTCATGGCCCAGATGGAGGCGTTCTTAATGGACTCCTCTTCTTCCAGCTGCAGTACACAAAGACGTGAATCAGTCTGCAGTGACACAAGTTTATACCGAAGACACCAAAGTACAGAATTGTCTTTTTTATGGTGGTTGTCTGCTGAATCATCCGTCAAAAGCTAAGTCTTCCAGAGCCAGAAAACAAAACAATGCAGGTCTAAACATTACCTCAGTCCTACACTTTCTCACATAAATATCAAATATTCATGGTGCTACAAAAATGAGACATGGTTGATTGAGAGACTGTAAGCTTGATTCGTATTCCATAGCAATGTTTTGCTAGAGACCCCCAGTGGATACAGTATTCATTACACCCTACAATGCAGAAGTAGGGCTAGAAAAATGTAACCTCAGGGTAAAACATCGATCTTGGGGGTCACATGAGTTCGAAGAGTTCAAAACGTGTGAGATATTTTGTGTGCAACCTTGACATAATGGCCCAAGGTTGGAACTAGAGTATCGACATCCTGACGCCACAAGAAGGGCAAAACAAAGGCCAGGAAGCTTGTTTAAAAGAGTCATTAAAGACCAACATTGGGCCAAGATTGTCTGAATAACTGTTCAAGCTGATCAGTTTAGGAAGAGCACTCACATATACACACACACACAAACACACACACACACTCACTCACTGCTGACATACCTTGGTGTTGACCTCGTCAAACAGGGCGAACAGAAAGGTGTAGAGGTTTCCCAGGAACAGGGCGAAGATGCGTCCCAGCTGCCACTTGAGGGCGATTCGAGGATGGTAGTCCTCCAGCTCAGCGATGGTCTCGAACAGAGGAGGACACACCAGACCCAGCAGAGACATGATGATCTCCAACTGTCCGAGACAATGGAAATTCATTAATAATGTCTTCGCCTCAAATTACCATTTCAATACAACAGACAACACCATTTTATTTGTCTTTCTATGTGGGCTTTTTATATTTTTTCTCACTGATATGATTACAGATTTTTCGACCAAGGGAAAGAGTCTCTGTCTTTATAAGTGTTTTCTTACAGCACTGCAGTCGTCTTGTTTAATTCACTCATGACGAAACATCCTCACGGACTCTTTTGGAATCTACTAAATCAAAGGAAGAAACAAAGGGACCGCGGTCCTGTGAAGTTCAAACAAAATGCGATGAATGCGTTCTTTGGTAGGGAGCATTGAAGTTAAAAAAAATAGATAGAAAGGAAGAGAGCTGAGGCACTCTTCTGGCACAAAGTTTAAAAGCCGTTATTCAGAAGGGTATTTCAGGGTTTCACCGTGAAAAAAAAAGGCTGTTTTGTCAGAACAGTGCCTTTGATTGTCTTTCTAAAACGTTTATTTTTGAATCTGTTCATGTTCCTTAAAAGTTTTGTCAGAGGTATTTGGCAATCTGTGGTAGACAGAAATATTCATCCAAAAACGAATCAAATCTTTGTCATTATTACTTACTACATGACCCAAACGCTTCAGAACTAGCAAACAGATGAACCTTGAGTTTAAAGTGACCGGTAGTAGTGTTAAAGCAGCAAAAGCATAACTAGAAACAATAGCAATATTAAAAAAGCTGGTTTGTTTTTGATGTAAAAGTAAAAAAAAAGTGACTTTTTTTTTCACCCTTGTTTGTTGTCCTATAAACTAGTTTGCATCTGACCATCATTACCTCGTTCTTCTCGTACCAGCTGAGGTCGTCCCTGGAGGCAAACTCCTGAGACCTCTTCACTACGAAGTAGATGAGGTAACCGCTGCCGCCGAGGCTGCAGGTGATCAGGACGTTAGCCAGGAGTCTGAGGAACCTTCGCAGGTGGATGTTCTCATCCTTCTGGTTCTCCTGCTCGTCCACGATGGACTCCTGTTTTTGTCAAAACGGAAACGGAGAGAACATTTTAACCTGGTCATCGACCAGATTAGCAGTGTCGCAGTGTGCTACATGTGATTTCGCATGCGTAAATGTTTCTTGTAAAACTGTCGCCACGGTTACCTTGAAGCTAGTGGTGATTGAGGCGTACTTATTGTCGGCCGTCTCTGAGTTGCCTATGAGGTAATCCCAGCTGGTGAACATCTTCCAGGCAAATGTGAACTCTCCTTCATCTCCGTCTCCACCACCGACGTCAGCGTTCTTCGCCATTCTGGGAAAAAAAACAGCCTTCTTCAAGAACATGTAGGAGGACCATCCCATACATTTACAGAACAGCACATTCAAGTGTACGCAGTTGCTTTATCTTGATATCTTTGACTTCCGTCACCCCAGGGTTTTGCTTTGTTTTCTCACATTTTAAAACTCAAATTTACTTAACTATTTTTTGGGACACTAAATGTAAAGCAACCATACTGTGTGAAGCCCCCTGAGCTGGACGCTGCTGCCGACTCACGTGCGGATCACGACCATCAGGCTGTAGCCGAAGGTGCCGATCCCGACCATGAGGTAGGACAGAGGCAGCCTGAACTTCAGCAAGCCGATGGTCCTCTGGTTGTTGTAAAACCCGTAGAACAGGACTGAATATTTGCAGTAGCCCTAATAAAAGGAGAAGTTCTGTCATTATTAACCCCATCTCCTGACCCATCATGTGTTAGTGTCAGTGCTCACTTGTGCAACACGGTTGTGCTGCCATTTTGGCCAGGACACTTTCGAACAGCAGAGAATCATCAAGCTAAATGAAGGTCGAATAAGAAGAAAAGTGGGGTTTCCTTCATAAAAAAGAGCAAACTCCCAAATGTGTTGTATGTCATTATTGAGATGCCAAAAACCCCCATAGTGAAAACTGAACCTGAATTGGACTGTATTGTACACACCATGATGATTAAGTAGGGACTTCTTGTAGTATCAATTGAAAACGTTTGCACTGAAATCCCTGTGGGCATATTCAAAAGCATGACACAATAAAGGTCTTTGTCATATATGAGACTCACATTGAAGTCCATGAGGACAGAGTAGTCCTGAGCAGTGGCCTGCTCTGCTCTGGGGACAGTCTTCCTGGGAATGGAACCGTAGGGAAGACCCATCAGAACCTGCGAGAATATAACACTTTTTTTTAGAATTTGTTCTTGAATCTTTTAACTTTGTTTTACTCATCTGTTGACCAGATTTGTGTTCATTTCTTACTTTGACCGACATTCATATTTTATTACTAAACATGAATACGTCATTTCACCTCAGGGATGACCACCAGTCCAAAAGTGAAGCCGAAGAGGACCAGGTTCATGCCGTACATCCAGCGCAGGAAGATAAAGTAAGATGCCACAGATGACCCAAAGTGACCTGAGAACGTTTGAGGAGATTTTTAAGTGTCTGTCCACTAGGAGTCGCTGTTCAGCTGGAGAACCCTACGACAAAACTTACTTTCCACCTCTTTAATCTTCCTCTCCCAGGGGATACAGGCTGTTCTGAAATTCTCAAAATCCCTCTGGAACTTGATCCATTTCTGGAAATTATAAAAAAAAAAAAAAAAAAAGACAGAGACTGAAAATTACACAAGGAAAATGCGCAAACAAACACAAAACAAGACAGTGTGAATGCTGTGCCTAACCTTGGTCATCATCACTTTGTAAGCGTACCACTTCCTGCCTTTTCCTTTGCCCAAAGCCCCCTCAAACTTATCCACAAATTGTTGAGCCTCCCTGTGAAGAAATGAAAACACAGGTGAGATAAATGCCCAATAAAGTGAGCTGGATTTGTGTCTTTTCACATTGAATTGGATTTTTCAGATGAATGATGAATTCAAACACAAATATTTAGCACTTTCAAGTTGGTTCGCAAGTGCAGGTTTATGGTTTGAGATCAGAGTTTGTGTCCCACGTAAAGCTCCAGAGGGACGAGTGAAATATATATTTTCCGTTGTGGTTTTTCATCTTTGCTGTGAGACTTACATGTGGAACCAATATTTTCATATGCACTGATAAAATGCCCTCAAGTATTCCACCTACAAATCCAACTAAGTAAAAGCTGCATATGATTTTTATTTCGTTTTTATGCCAAGGATCTAAATACAGCACTCTGATTCTAGACTGAGATGTAGAACTGGAAACCAGGACGGGTGTAAGAGATTACTTCAGGTGCGTGAGCCTCCGCTTCATCCTCCACGGCTTGTTCCTGATGGTGGCGATCAGTTTCTTCTTCTCCTCCACTTCCTCCATCAGCCGGGCCATCTCCCCCTCTGACATGGACTCCTCCTCCTCATCAGAGTTGGAGTTGGAATCAGAGGAACTGGAGCAGAACAGGCAGGAGGAGACGGAGACGGAGAGGGGAGGGGGTGAGTTGGACAGAGACAACTTTGTGTTCTGAAAACTATCGGCTAAACTCAGTAAGCGTATGTAACATTGTAAGTACGTTTACTCGAGTAATGCACTTAAGTACAGTACTTTAGGACATTATCTTTTGAACAACTAGTATTGCCTACTTACTACTTACTAATACAATGTCTTCACTTTCACTCAAATATGACTTTTGGGTACTCGTTACAACACTGGCCAGATTCCAGTGACAACTTGTACTCTCTGTAGTGAGATTAGAATAACTAGTTCTACATCTACACCGTGGTCTTAAAAAACATACAAATGGTTTTCAACACCTTCAGTGAATATGACCTTCAACATCACATCTGTTAGCTTGATTGAACCCTCTTTCATCAGCATACATTGTGATATCACCTTTTCCACACACGGAAGGCAGATTGCCAGTGTACATGCTGAACAGGATTGGGCCCAGTATAGAGCCCTGCGCGACACCAGTACGAGATTAGATTGGTAAAGATGGATTTTGAGAGGTTGGAAGCAGAATGAGAGGTAGGATTTAGTAAAGGCGGAAAAATTGTATGCAAAAATTCAAGTTGAGTAGTTTAGATTTGCAATTTACAGATCACTTTAATGCCTGACAAAGGAACACCCCATTAGCTGTCTTGTAGCTAACCATCCTCAGAACAAAATGTTAACTTGCAACTAGATATTTTGGTTTAAAACATAGATTGCTGAGAGTTTTGCTGAGCACATTCATGCTGTCCGGAGGATGAACAAATGTCACATTTTTGCTAATGTCAGTTACATCAGCATACATGAAGATATCAACTTTTCCACACACAGAGGACAGATCATTATTGTATGCTGAAGAGGACTGGCTCCAGTATAGAGCCCTGCAGGACACCAGTTGACAGAAACAAGGGGTTAGAATTGCAAAAATCGATACTGAAAAGTTGGGAATGAGAGGTAGGATTTGTAAATGATGGTTGAAAAGATAGAAATGTTTTGATGTTGTAAGCTAAGTAGTTTTTGGACAGATAAGCATGCAATTTGAACCCCATTTTGAAATAAGAGCTTTCCTGTAGCGCTGTGGTAATGCACACTTACAAACAAGCTGTTTTATGATCTAAAACGCAGATTGCGATGTAACTTGCGGAGCACATTCACACTGTCCAGAGAGCGAACATGTGTCACAGCATGAACATTGTTTTAGCTAACAATAAAGTTTTAAGTTATGCATTTTTTCTCATATTGTCAGTTCTTCCCCCCAAGAAGAACATTAATGCACTGCTTTCACCTCTGGTGTGCTCTGACTTACCTGTCGTCCTTCTTCTTCTTCTTCTTCTTGTCATTGTCCTTGTCTTTCCCCTTGTCCTTCCCTTTGGAATCACCTTTCTTTCCCTTACTATCCTCCTCCTCATCTTTCCCTCCTTTCTTTCCTCCCTTCTTCCCCTTCTTTCCTTTTCCCGCATCGCTGTCCTCATCATCACTGTCCTGGGCTTTGCCTCCTTTCTTCTTATTGGCCGCTCCTCCCCGCTTCCTCTTGGGAGCCTCGTCCTCGCTGTCATCATCGTCACCACCGCCACGTTTCTTTGCGGGCTTCTTCTTGTTCGCTCCCCTGCGTCCCCTGGGAGCTTCATCCTCTTCATCATCCTCATCTTCATCCTCGCTGGCTGGCTTCTTTCCCCGGCCTCTTGCCCTTGCACCTCCTCTTCCTGCTGCCTGCCTCCTGTTTGTTCTCCTTTGGGTGGCACCATCTACATTAAGACCAAATAAAACAATTTTTTTTGTTTTCTATTAGATTAGACTCTACACCATAATTATTTTTTAAATCAGTTCCATGAAATTCGGTTTTATCCACTCACCATCACTGTCACTCAAATCCCCGTCTATCTCTATCCCAACTGAGGAAGAAAACACAAAAAACAACACAGTCAAATACTACAAATAAAAGTTGAGCCCAGCAGACAATTAGCACATCTAATCCTAACCCAGTGAATATAGCAGTAGAGTTTATGGATCAAAAATTCCTAATAGAAAGTCACACAATTGACCTTGTTTTACAGTTCAAGGTGTCCTATACACAGTTTTCACAGATATCTCTTTGATAATGATTCTCTTTAGGGGAAAATTATTTTTGGGCAGCAGGGGAATTGAAATATCCAGCTCAAAATGAAACACTCATGGAAAGGTCCCCAAAGTGAGAAAACATCTAAATCGCCCCCTGGTGGCTGGTTGCAGTAAAGGTAATGAACCCCTCCAACTTCATGTTAGCAGATGGGACATGGGCCCAACTAAAAACTCATGGTACATGTCGGACACATTTTTCTCAAAGATGATTTCTGTCCTTTTGTCTCATTCTTATTGGGCTGATTTGATAAGAATGCAATATATTAGAGCTGGCCACCTGTCGAATTCATACCCAAAACAAACAGGAGGCAACATATCACCGGAGTAACTGCTAATTACTGCTGACTGTAGCTGCTGTCAGCTAGTTAGCTCAGTTAGCTGTGCAGCTACAGGTGTGGAGGGTGACTATGGAGCACAGGGGTGGTGTTGGTGCATACATCGCTAGCACCAGGGCTTTGGACCAAAATGGGCCAGGGCTAGCAGGTTAGCATGCTTACTCTAGTAAATATCTCTTCAACATAATGCATACATGTTACAACATCAAAACATATCATAATTATGATACAATTATCATTGCAAAATTCGTACGTATTGCACCTTTAATTATTTGATTCTATAAAAGGGAAACGCTAAGTCATGATTGACAGCTGAGCACGAGGCGGTATGGGCGGGTATTTGACCCGATCATTACTGCGCAGACTCTGGCTCTGAATAACGTCACCAGCGCAAGATGGAAGTGCTCGCATCAGGAATATTTTTGGCTTAATCTTTGTACAGTTGGAGGAGGTGGACCCGCATTGTCCATTAATAGAAAGTCAGTGATTTTAACATAACTTTTGTGACAGTGCACCTTGAAAGTACAGCCTCCTGGTCGATACACTTAACACCCTGAAAGGACCTGGACCTTGCATTTAGTATCATCTCATGAGCAGTGCACAAATTTAGTCCCAGGAACTCGACCCAACAGCAGGTTGAGACAATCGGACGAAAAAGCAGAACCAATGATGGCAGCTAAGCGCTATTTTACACTTTATTAAGCTCCTGCTTGTGGAAAAAGGACCAAGAGTAACACGAGACTTGAGCCCTCACCTCAGACATTAAAGCATATATAATGTATACTGTATATAATGTTGTCTGCAAGAGGAAACAGACGAATAATTGTTGCTCATGTCCAAAATGAAGTGCATGTTACAACACTATGTATTCCATCAATATATATTTTGATACAAGAAAAACATTTTCCTCCTCTGAAATGATCCAGCCTGCATCACACATTATCATAACCTGCACAAAGCATATTAATCCTCCAGTCCTCTGATCTTCAACTCACCATCATCAGAAGACACATCGCGTTTTCTCGGCATGATGATAGATAATAGGCGTCTGTCCTCTGTGTCCTCTTCGCCCAGACTACCTCCTCAGCAGGTTGGCTCTCCTCTGCCTAGGCTCCCCGCCAGCACCCAACTCGGGTATCTGACAATGCCGTCACTACGACGACAGCTGCATGTGACTCGCAGGTCACAGGTGCTTTTGGAAAGGTGCAGTCAATTCTGGAACCCCAGGGTGATGCACTGTGGTTTATCAAGCAGAGAGGTCGAGACCGTGTGATTCTCTAGGAGCTCAGACATTCATATTCTATTATTATTACACAAGGATGGTCACATACAGCTGTTGCTCAGTGTCAGGCCCATCTTTTAGTTCTTAGAAGTGAAACGGCATTTAATGTAAACATATTTAGCCAGGCCTGATTAGTGTGCCCTGCTTTGTTTTTCCTAAATGGCCAAAGGACCACCTCATATAAGTGCTTAGACACTCTCACTCCTCTAGTCATTGGAGACAACACACACACACACACACACACACACACACACACAGAGTAGAAGACCAGACGCCCTAAAGATTTAATGAAGGTTTAGGTTTCCCCCGTGCGAGGCTCATTAAGCAAACAGTAAATACCCCGGGATGACCTTGCAGCTGCAGTATCTTTTTGTTTTGTTGTCTTCAATAGAAGTCGGGCAGGTATGAAGTCGGCCAACCCGAAGCAGAGCCTGACAGCAGCTACCTGTGTGTGCAGAGCTGGAAACCGTAGGGAGAAAACACATTATAGCCTCATTAAATAATAGAGTAGAGCTCATTTTTCACATCCAAAATGATTCCATTACACGGTGGCCGCTTCCCACATGCAAGTCACGGATCACACCCTTTCAGACTGGTGCTGGTGTGCAACGTGAGTGTGCTCGAGGTGGCAGATCTGCTGCGTACCTGCCCACCTTTTCAGAGACAACATAGAGAGGTGGTCCAAATGTTGACAGTGGCAGATTACGGACGTTGCTACAGAGGCTTTGGTGGTATAGTCAGAGTAACACATTCACTCAGATCAACTCAAATGTTCATTATTAAAGGGACAGGTCAACCCAAAATCAGACATGCATACTTTTCCCTTTCACCTGTAGTGCTTTTTGAAACATCTAGTTGCCAATTCTTGAAGATATCAGCCACAGAGATGTTTGACTTCTTTCATATATAATGGAACTAGATGGCACTCGGCTAGGGGTGTTCAGTGCGGAAAAAATGCATTTGAACTTGAACTCAGGAGCAATGTCTCTGTCTGAAATCATGACCCGGTTACTCAAGATAACTCACAGATACTGTTGTGAGCGGTTTCATATCGAAACTTTTTTTTTTGGGAAGCGTGCAGCTACTCATGAATGAGAGCTCAACCGAGGAGGAGGACACCAATAATGTTTACATCCTGCACGGTCACAACCTCGAGCCGCTGGTCCATGATTAGATGCAAGCACGGCGCTACAGTATGTGGGTATAATTTGGTAGAAAGAAAAAAGTTCCTACATGAAGCTGCTCACAAACAAGGTCTGTGGATTATGCTGAGCAAACCAGGCAACGGTTTCTGGGAGAAGACATTGCTGTTGAGTTCTTCAAATTATTTTTTTTTGAGTGCCATCCACTTCCATTTGATTGGAGAGAAGGTAGACGTCATATGGCTGATTTCTCCCAAACTCTGCAACTCTCAACAAAACAAGCTAGACGGACAAATAGCACTATGGGCAAGAGGAAAAAATATGTCTTTTTGATTTTTGGGGTGAACTGCCCCTTTAAGCAGATGTTATATACACTCAGTTTGGATGACACATTATTAAGGGAATGTAGGCGTATTTGAGGGTAGGCTATATACAGTAAGCCAATGCCTATATCTATGTGCACGTGTAGGTATCTATCTATAATACAAGGAATCTCTGTCTGTCTGTCTGTCTGTGTGTGTGTGTGTGTGTGTGTGTGTGTGTGTGTGTGTGTGTGTGTGTGTGTGTGTGTGTTCCTCAAATATCTCTGCGGATCAGGATCAGACTGACCTGAGACTTTCAACATGGCTGCTGCGTGGTTCAGTGGTGTGCAATAAGCATTTGCTTGGACTGCAATGATAGCGTGAATAAATTATTTCATAAATGCTTTACAAATTCTGCAAGCATTGTCCACCGGAGCCACTACAGTCACGTGGGCACCAGAGCCAACCACTGCACACCGTGTCCACGTGCGCACCAGAGCCAATCACTGCAGAGCTTAAGCCCACGACATACCTTAAAAAAACAAGCAGATTTATACCTGCAGCGGCGCGAGCTGGACCGGGATTTTGCCGGCGGTTCGGTTCCGTTCTGTGCATCTAAACTGACTGTTGTGGATTAATTAGATTAAACAAGTCCAAGTCTGTTCGGGTCTGAGGAGATCCGGAGACGCGCGGACAACAAAGTGGGATCGGAATCTGTGGATGTTTGTGTGTAGCTAGCGCTAGCCGCGCTAGCTGGCGCTAGCTACACGGCCCACCGCCCGAGTCAACGGAGCGGACGCACTGGCACGTCCAAAACCGGATTTAGGGTAAATAATGTCCAACACGCCTTTTCGCGAACATTGCCGTTACGTTTGCTTTGTGTCTGGTGCAGGAAGAAACAGTAAAAATGTGCTTTTGTCACAAGCGGATTTATACCTGCAGCGGCGCGAGCTGGACCGGGATTTTGCCGGCGGTTCGGTCCCATTCTGTTGTGTCCATCTAAACTGACTGTTGTGGATTATAATGAGATTAAACAAGTCCAGACTGAGTCTGTTCGGGTCTGAGGAGATCCGGAGACGCGCGGTCAACAAAGTGGGATCGGAATCTGTGGATGTTTGTGTGTAGCTAGCTGCTAGCCGCTAGCCGACCCACACGGCCTAACGTTACCTACAGAGTTGACGGAGCAGACGCACTGGCACGTCCAAAACCGGATTTTGGGTAAATAATGTCCAACAGGCTTTTTCGCGAACATTGCCGTTACGTTTGCTTTATGTCTGGTGCAGGAAGAAACAGTAAACATGTGCTTTTGTCACAAAAGTGTCCAAGCAGCAAGTTTGGTTGTTGCAGGGTTCGTACGGGTGCTTGAAATCCTTGAAAGTGCTTGAATTTCAATGTTGTGTTTTCAAGGTCTGAAAAGTGCTTGGATTTTAGTTTAAGTGCTTGAAAGTGCTTGACATTATAACTCTGTGTCTTTTACAAAATTGGGATCAGACTGGATAATTAATTTCTGAAGTTTTTGCTATTATAGAATATAATTTTAGATGTTTACAGCATAATACAATGTACATAATTGTGATAAAAAGTGAAGAAAAAATCACAAGTATATATATTCCTTTAGATACATATTTTACCCCAGCAGCAAGGTGCTGGAAAATCTTAAAAAGGATCCTTAAAAGTGCTTGAAAAGTGCTTGAATTTGACCTTGAAAAATGTGTACGAACCCTGTTGTTGAGGAACAGGAAGATGTGGGAGGGACATCGGCGGATGATTGACAGCAGCAGTGATGTGTTGGAGACAGCGACAGAGATAGCGAGTTTTGAGAGTTGAGAGATTTGTGACATATAGCGTGTTTGGAGTGTATAGTTAGTGTGTTATGTAGTGTTTGGTGTAGTGTGTTTAGTGAGTAGTGGAGTCGTGTTGTGAGGCAAACCAAGGAGGAGACGGCTGAATGTGGAACAGGCAGGAATGAGCTGAGCCCTGAGCCTGAGGCATTGCCTGCATTTAAATGTAAATAGTTACACATAGCTTTGTAAATTTCAAAAACTTATGCACCAATTTAGCAAACAAGAATTTATATTTGCATTATAACTAATGCAATTGGTCCATTAAACACATTTGTGGTTTTCACAGTAAAAAAAACTAACTTTTTCTACTCTGATTTTATGTTATTTTGTGATTTTAGGTCCATAGTGTTAATATAGTACCTTAAAATGAAAAAATAACTGTACAGTCACACATGTGAGGTTGTGCTAAAAATAATTACACCAAGTAAGGCAAGGTAAATAGTTTTTAAGGTGACATATAATGGTATAATCAAAAACAGCCAATTATATCCCTGACGTCCCACCTTCAAACACAGCCTCATTTGGCCATCCATGAAAAAGCTACTTAACCTCCCACTTTTCTATAGAAATACATGCTTCCTACGGGCAATGCACTAGTATCTATTAAAGTGCTGAAATGCTTTAGAGGTTCTTGTCCAGCGGTCAGAAAGCTTCAGAAACACCATCAGATGAGGGGGTGGAGTGGGAATATTTCGGTAACTTTCTAAAACTGATAATACACCATTCACACCCACTTCACTCTGTGAGTGGTCAGCTGTGCAAAGGTGAAACTAGCTCTGTTCTGTTCTTTGTAATATGTCCAGTGGTTCATGGAGGGCATGGAGCTCTTTTCTGTATTAGATCTGCATTAACTGTTTTATTTGGCTGCTTGATAGCAGCAAAATCAAGTTATCGAGCTGCATCTCTATGAATATGTCCATAGGCTGAGCCTCAATGAGGTTAACCAATAGCAAAGCTCATGACAGGGTGAAGTGGTATAGAATGCATATGCTTTAAACACAACTGATGGGTATTACGTTCAACCGTCACCATCCTATTTCTGGAGCCTTCTCGCTAAAACTGCTGTCCACTCAGGCTAACAACACAGATGAGAGCTGTGAGAGTGAACCAAAACAATGCTATGTTGAAACACTACACAGAGCTGAGGGGAGCTGCAGAGTTGGTGTTAACTGTCTGCTGGTTAATTCCTACATGCAACCTCTTTCATATTCATTATGATCTAGTCATTCTACCCCTTGTTAATATAAACATATGGAAGATAGCAATTTTTTATGTGCTATGGTCATCTGTGATGATGGACTCCCTTTAGCTCGAGCTGTCTGCGTTGACCCTTTTGTTTTGTTTTACACCAATGATCATAAAATGGAACATTCAAAACAGAACTGAGTCCTGAATCATAAATCGCACAAAATTTTGATTTCAGAAAAAAAAAAAACTGTTAAAATGTGAAAAGAGAAAAAAACCATGTTCCAGGAATTTAAGAAAAAGATACAACTGGATGTATGTACATGGATTAATAACTGAGGGACCAGATCTTACAGTTGCTGTAATTAATTATTGATGCACACATTTGTTTGTTTTTTAAATTAACCTATAAAATGCCAAATACCCTGAGTGCAGTCTTAGCCTGCTGTAGGATAGTACAAAACCGAACCAAACGGCACTATTTAACCGTTTTATCTCCACATCTGGACACATTCGCGGTCTTGACACGAACGCATGTCCAAACGAGCATTAGATGCTTCTGAATTAATATTTCATGCACGATCACCATTAAAAGATGCATGAGCAATTAAAAGTTAATGGATCAGGCTCAACAAATGCTGCAATACTGCTGCTCGTCTGTGACAGATTGTCAAAGTGTTTGCGTGTAATGGCGTAGGGACTGAAAAACAACCTAATGTATTTAAGTTACTTTGAATTTCAGTAAGAATATTGAACATCTGTAACTCTGTATTTTTATATAATATTTAAGCAATGTCTGTTTAAGCTGTTAACTTGTCTGACTGTGACTATGATGATGATACAGAGTTGATTTTTTTAATTAAAAATCTGTTTTAAATTAACAATGTTAGGTTCACTGCCGTGGTATTTATTGGTCTATGAGGTTAGCTTTAATGTTTATGTTATTCTTCAGTATTGTCATCATCTCACACCAACTGGACAATTTGTTTAAGAATGCATCCATGTTGAGGTTTTTGTTGTAATGCTACATACAGCGTGTTGAATAAAAGAGCGTATGTCTGTCACGCCACCTAGTGGACGTTTGCGGAAAGGAAGCATGACCACAAAATGACATGTAAACCGACTTGTTTACATGTTTACCTGCAACTACTGTAACATAACAACACATAAATAAGCTGTCTGGCAGATAGAGAAGAAACTAAGTTGAAGGAGTGCGTCGTGTAACAACCTAAAAATTACTGTTAGAGCCTCAGTTTGAACAAGGATAACGACAGCAGGAACATTAAGATACTGAAAGTACTAGTGTCAGGGTTCGTACACATTTTTTAAGGTCAAATTCAAGCACTTTTCAAGCACCTTTAAGGGTCATTTTAAAGATTTTCCAGCACCTTATTGCTGGGGTAAAATACTTTTCTACAGGAATATATAAACTCATTATTTTTTCTTCACTTTTTATCACAATAAAGTACATTGTATTATGCTGTAAACATCTAAAATTATGTTTCATAATAGCAAAAACTTCAGAAATTAATTATCCAGTCTGATCCAAATTTTGTGGAAGACACAGAGTTATAATGTCAAGCACTTTAACTAAAATCCAAGCACTTTTCAGACCTTGAAAACACAACATTGAAATTCAAATACTTTCAAGGATTTCAAGCACCTGTACGAACCCTGTAGTGTAACTGTCATGTAATGGAAATATGAGGTCATAATGAAATCCTTAAAAAGCAGAGGTCATAATGAAACCCTTAAAAAGCAGAAGTAGAGCAGATAAAAGGTCTGAGTGAACAGTGTTTACTTCTGCACAGACACAAGATTATTTGGGGAACCATTTCTACTAATCCCTGGGGGAGTGTGTGTGTGTGTGTGTGGGGTGGGGGCTGATGTTGAAGTGAAGTGTTCGTGACACCACGTGCTGCTCATGCTGATGAATGGGTACAACCTGCACGTGTGTGTGTGTGTGTGTGTGTGTGTGTGTGTGTGTGTGTGTGTGTGTGTGTGTGTGTGTGTGTGCGCGCGCGCTTATCAAAACATACAGTCCTCATGGTGAGGCAGGGCAGCAGGTGTCATAACGTGACCCGAGGCCTCGCCGACTGCAGCGGATCCAGTTTCCCCTGCAGAGACACGAGTCACATGGAAACACAGAAGTGACAGGCAGCAGCCTCCAACTGTCAGCTGGATGACACACCGAACATCACGGCACAGTTGAATCACACTTCAAGCGCTGTGACATAGATAGGCTTATGAAACGGATCCCAACATTGTTGACATTAAAAGGTGCAATACGCGAATGTGTGTAGTTCGAAACCAAAACGCTCAGCAGAATGAAGCAATTTAGCAGCGCTGATGTTACATTAAAAGGCATCTGAGCTGTAGAGATGCCTACTGAAGTTATACCAGCAGAGGCAACACTCTGATATAAAGTACAGCTCATGCCTCTGGAGCTTAGCCGCCTGCCTGACCTCCCACTCACTCCTCTCCCCTTTCACAAGTCTGTCAACACTGGTCTACAAATCTTCTCTTCCAGATGCGAGCAAACATGTTTGTTTGGTACGGACCCGAGCGAAGGTCACGCCATCCTGATTTGAGTAGCTGTTTATGTAAAACATAAAAATAGTGATGCAATATAATCATGATCTCTAATTGTGAATATCAAAAAGAATTGCATGATGGTTTTGTTCGCAAGTAGATCCTTAGAGAAGATGTTCAAAGTTGAGGAATAAAAGGCAGAAAAACGATCGATAATGGCATAACGAAATGAAGGGCTGTGAATTCTTGACTTCATATTTGTGAACATAATTTATTTACATCATACAATTTATTCTGTTTTATTGGAGGATTACGCGCACTGCAGTATATAAATAAAGATGTTTGTACAAACTTGCATAACTAAAGGGTAAAAAACAAAACAGATTAAGCAGCTGGACCAAAAAAAAATTAAAAAAATCAACAAAAAACTGAAAGTTATTAAGAACCTACGACCACAGGTCTCACTAAATCACCATGGCACACAACCACTTAGCCTCATACGATGCTCATACGTCCACATCTACTCCCACGAACACTCCCAACGCTGTGAATTTTGTCGGCTCACATTTAAAAATCAAGGAAACATTCAATAGTGAAGTAAAAGATGAAAAGATTAGTGGAGCTAAACCCTTCCAAAAAAGGCAAAAATTAATACAAGTTTAGGCTACTTGTCATACAACAACACACGGCATACACTTTCTGGAAAACAAAAATGGAAACAAACTAACAAAATGTGACTTCAGTGGATGGTTTCAAAGACCTAAAGATGCAGGAAGTCCACGTGCCTGCCATCCAGATCCCGGGCACAGAGTGGGTCGCGGCGTTCAGCCGAGATCAACAGGAGAGAGAAAGACGTCACTGTCAAACTATGTTGCATTTCCAGTCCCGCGCGCACGGCAGGAGGAAAGGAATATGAGCCAGCGTCAAAGGGCTCGCGCGTAGTCTCTTCTTCAAAGTCTCTTTGTAGTAGGTCTGTGGAGCTGTATTTCAACAGGGGCCAGAGAGGACAAGATTCCAGCGGCACAGAGAAGCATTTTGGGTTGATAAAAACTTACCAGGACGCAAAGTCTGACAAATAAGGAGGGTTCGACTGACCAAAAAAAAGAAAAGAAACCGCACGACAACATCCTTTGTTTTGCTACTCAAGCCAGCAGAGAGCAAGCACGGCTGAGATGGTGCCATCAGCCAACAGCAGTAACAGTCTGAGAGTCCGAACAGGCTCGAGTGTCCAAACTCTTTCCAGGCAAAGTTCAAGCGACCTCAGGGGGAAATCACGAAACAGACTGGGCAGCCATCAACAGCGTTTTCTAAAAGGGGCAGTAACGTTTTCTTCAGCGATCGCCCTCAGTCACCGATATGGACCCACCGTCATCCTCGCACAAAAACTTTGTTAAATACAACCTTTCAAAACGTGTTGAACTCGCACACAAACAAGAATGAAAGCTGAAAATATAAGTGAACTTTCATGCACTGGGGAGAAAATGCTGAATGTGTAACAAACAAGGGGGGAAAAACAGGTCCTTCAGACAGAAAGTTGGGCTCAAGTTCATGGTTTTTTTTTTTTAAAGCGGATCGCTCCCAGTATTCAAAGTCAAACTGAGAGTCCTCTTCATATTCTCTGGATTTTGTCGGCAACGACTACAGGGTTCTCCTTACGAATCTTGTCAGCAGCTTCGGTTCTGTAGTCATACGGACAGTTGTGCTTATCAGAGTAACGGTGAAGTCCGCAGAACAGATTCCCACAGCGGCAGTCAAAACCTGAAACAGAGGACGGACAGTGTCAAATCAATGACAAGTGTTCACAGCTCTTATACAAGAACCTGTTTTAACGGCTCCACAAAGGAACTTTTGCTACTAGGAAAACTGAAATCAATAACTTCTGAACAAATATTAATACCATCTGTCTCTCCTTTTTGGCTATTTGCTGCACTGCTTTCATCAGATACTGGAAAAGGTTGATCTGCTCTTGCATTCTGCTGTGGACTGCATGTCAAAATGGCAGAAAAGCACAAAACTTGCTGTGTGATGGCTCTGCTTTGACCACATTGTATTGGCATTCTCAGCCAAGAGCCTAGAGCAAAGTCATTGTGCGGCCCATTCTGCCTCATAAATCACCATATATATTTTCATCGATTTATTTATTTATTTATTTTTTTGTATCCGTCCCATTTCATACCTGTAAGGCCAACCTTCTTGCGGCACATAAAGCAGCGATTCTTCTTGGGTTTTGGGGGCTCTGGGGCTATGAAGTCCTCACTGCCAGCAGTGGAGGGATGGGAGGCAGAGGATGTGGGCTGACTCAACACTGGAAGCACACGAGAAAAATACATGAGCTTTCTTACTATCCTACACACCATTATATAAAAAAATAAAACATGCACACACACAAGGGGGACTAAAAATTCACTGGTGGATGTAAATGGGGGAGGACCGTATTTCAAGATTTTGGTATGTGCAATTTGTATGTGCTAGGGCTATGTTAGAATATATTGTGACATTTTCTACACATTATAGATCGAAACATCTGTTTTTGGCTAATCCAATGAACTTAATTTGTCAAATGGACCCATTCTCTAAATACCCACAAAGCAGTCCTGCCCACTGATTTTCAATCAATCGGAGATATGACAGTTAAAAGATATCTCTGTTTATACCCACTTTTAATCATCTCATGGTAAAACATTGTTTTGCAAAGCTATAATGAAGATGTCTCTTACACTGTCAGCTTCACAGGGGTATTTCTGGCAGGACTGTTATACTGGCCTGCATCACACTTTACTCAACTGGTATGTTTGCGAGTGTGTTGGTGTAACTTGTGTAACTGGTATAAGTACATATCCTCTGTGATAAATAACAGGTCCATATTTGGTAGCTACCTGGCTCTGTGAGCTCTACTTTGGTCCCTGAGGCTCCTTTCTCCTCACAGGACAGACTCATCTCAGTCATCTGCTGGGTTACTGAAACGGCAGCTGAAGCTCCACTGCAAAGGATAAATAGGACACATTACAATAAGAGTCACACATACTAATAGGTATGCATTTATTCAGGGTTTATGGTGTTTTTCAGTCAGGCTGCATTCACAAGAGCCCACATAATTGAGCCAATGAGGAACTATTCATCCACTCTGAAGGTGGAGCATTTTTGATAGCACCGGAGCTGTTTGAAGGCAGTGAAATAAACTGTTGTGGATCCCCTCACCTGAGAACCTCGCTGGCGGCAGCCTCGCTGGCAGCGGCAGCTTCAGCTTCAGCAGCGGCAGCCTCAGCCGCCACCTCAGCGGCAGCGACTGCAGCGGCTGCGGCATTGTTCAGAGTGGCCTCTAACCTCTGGATGGCAGACACCTCAGCGGCGGGGCCACTGCCTGAGGGAGAAACGTTTCACCGCATGTTACAGTCAGACACAGAGGTTGGGAGTTTTGCCCTGTGTGGACAGGGAAACAAAGGGAAACTGTGACAGACACAGCAGGTCTTACCCAAGGCACTCAGAGTACTGACTCCGCCATTGTTCTGCCTTGACAGGTGCTCCTTATGGCACACAGAGCACATGCCATTAGTCCTAGGGTTGCCATAGAAACCACAGCCGGTAGGACAGAGCATAGGAACTGGGCTTTGATTGGTCTCCTGGGCCATAGTGATGTCTGCCACCTGGTGAGCTGACCTAGGGACACAAACAAAAGACACCAGTGGAGAGTGTGATTACGACCTACATACAAGAAAATCTGACCTGATGAATTATAAACAGACAAATGAAAAATTAGAGCTAGTGAGTGGAAAACTATTATGATGGCTCAGTGCCATACAATAAGGGCTGTATAGATCGGTCAAGTGACCGCTTTAGCAACACGTTCACAAAAGCAATAAAGTATCATTTATCGAGCCAAAGTGCAAAACAATTACTGGAATCCTTTGTGAACTTTTACTGGGTGCTCAGATTAAAACAACCTTGCGTACAACAACAAAAGTATCAAAGTCCTGGTACAGAGTTTGAATGCCATTTCCAGCAAGCAAATATATGCATTACAGAGTTCAAAACAGTGTCGTTTCACTCTGAGCTGCAGTCCCTCTGCCAACACAATCCAATTCACCTCTCACGCAACGCAGTCCTACCACACCAGGTTGTGGTAAGTAATGGGTTTAGTGCAGGGATGGGCCTTCTGATGATATCAAATGACGATCGATCTTTAAGGTGTCCACATTTCTTTCCTTTCAGGGGCATCATATATTTTGCAGTGTTTAGTGTTTAGTGCCCTCTTACGTCTGTTTCTAAACTTCACATTACGTTATTAACCAGCAGATCTGTGCTGAGTGTACAACTGGAAGAGTGACGTAGCCAACTAGATGGCAACGCTGATTGGATTAATTACTTTAAAAAGGGACAAGGAGCTTGTGCCAGAACTGTCTCTATGGCAAAACAGGGCTTTAAATGGTGCAAACTGAGAAATCCATTGGCTGTTTCAGTCTGGCTGTGGTCTACAGGGCAATTCAAAGATCAGGAAAAAAAGATTTAGATTGTGATTGAGTCGATTGCGGTATTACTTGGTCAGATCACCCACCCCCAGTTTAGAGAGAGCTCATTATTACTATCAGCTATTAGCACATTCTCCCATCTGACTTTGGCTTGTTGACCACTGACAGAAGCCTCTCTCTTCAGTCAGTTAATCAATCAAGAGTTGAAAGGGAGAAAATACTTGCATGTTGCTGCGCCACTTAAAGGTTTAACATCCGATCTGAATGATGAGATTATCATGTGATGAGACATGACTTGGAAAGGTCTGTTCAACCATGGTTACGATCTACATTGAATGCAAAGAGTGTTCTTGATCTTTGCAGATGAAGACTGTGACATGTGATGTCTTGTTGAACTGCTGATATTTTCGACAACACCTGACATATTTTGTAGGAGATAACGCGTTTGTCTAAAAAATCTGAATGTTTAGCCAATGTTGATAGGATCACCAGTTAATCCAAGTTGGGAAACAGGAAGTACGAGGCCCCTCTTTTCTGGTAAAGTTAGCCAAGTAAACAAGAACTTGAATCTGACTAATAATTACACGAAAGGAAGTTGATCACAAGAAGGGGGGGGGCATTTATGATCATGGATTATAAAACACGGGGAAACAATAAACACTGCAATGTTTCCGGCGAATTGCATCAGAGGCTTCCTCCTCTTCATTACTGCAAGCTGCAGCTTCACGTGTGTGTGCCTGCAGACTGCAGTGCTCCACGCAGCTTCCAGGCTCACATGGACCTGTGTGTGGTGGCTTCCCTCTCTCGCTGGAGTGCAATGTGACACTGTGATCTCAAGACACGCGCGCACGCGCACACACACACACACACACACTCACACTCACGGGTTGCCTCAATACAGTAAGGCGGTGAACACGTCTATTTATAGACAACCTCGAGAGTCGTGCAAACAGGGCTGGTGTCATGCCAGAATGTGTATCGTTATCCGAGCAGGTTTCCACCATCAGAGATCCCATCAGCTTTCCAACCGACGGGAGACAGGTGGCTTTCAAAATCCTACATAGACAAGACCGGGTTTGAGCGTTCTGCTGAACAGATCCTGACAATGATGACACAATTCAGCAGAACAACTGTGGTTCAGATAAAGAGGCGAGCACGTTCATCACCGAGACAAAAGCCAAAATCACCTACTAGCTCAAGATGAAGTGGTACTTGGGGAATGCTAACGGCAGACTCCCAACTCAGTTATCGTCCCGAGACTCAATAAACCCCTCTCCAGACAGCCGTGCTCAGTGAAGATGGTTTGAGCGATCAATACTGTTTACCTCGGCGCCAGCCCTCGCTCGCTTCCCGACAAACACCGGGCCACAGCAGTGTCACTTCTACAAATCCACTGAGTCATGCTAGCAAGCTAATGGCTGCTGCCAACATCTTACTCTGATAGACTATGCTACATGGACAGCACGGACGTGGCTAAATCGACTCCGAGTAGAGCTTCCCGAGCTCGTAGTTAAAAGAAACACAAATAAAAGCACACTCCAGCACTACAGTTGGTTAATTTAGTCGTATGCTAACGATTGTTGGCCACAACAACCGTGTGAGCAGATTCTCGTGATCTCGCTAATGTTAGCATGCTAACTTGGACGTTAGCTTGAACAGAAAACTGTTAGCATTGTTGTTGCCTTTGCTTTGTCTCTTCTTTGTTTTTGTTCACAACACACGCGAAATTAGTATCTTGACATTAACTTATGACACAGTGTCTTTGCATGCATCGCCCTGCGTAATAGGTGTTATAATCATTACTACACATCAAATAATAGTTAAACATTGATATAGTTAGCCAACAAGATGTCTCACTTTATAAATCTACAGATGCTGATGGAGCTGCTAGCAGATTAACTTTAGCCAGGTTAAACAACGTTACACAGTGATTTAACTAGCTGGACAGTGTGGTGTGGACATAAACAGACGCTCTCATGTCAATGTCAGATTTTATAAGTGAGTTGTATTTAATTCACGACAACCTCGCAGTTGGAGAAGGAAAGTTTTCAGCGACACGTGCTAACCAAACAGAACATTCCTTTAATCCTCGCAAGCGAAGTAAGGCTACGCCATTTTTACATTTTGGACAAGACCAAACACTTTTAACAACGGATCTGGCGATCGATTGTGTTGGTGTCTCACTGCTCACTTGGGAAACTTCACAAACAACCACGTAGGCTAACTTAGCTGGCTTTAGTGTGAATAGTTAACTTACCTTCTGTGTCTGAGAAACGTTTCTTCTCGAAACTTTTTGGATTGACCGAAAAACTAACTAGGTTTTACTCAGAGGTGACTCTCTAGGGCCGTCTAGGTACGTCGATTTTAGTGCCTCTCTTTTCAGTCTTCTCACGCAACTCCACTCCGCCTGGGAGTACCTTCGGCGAATTTCGTTGACGTCCTCTGCTCTGTCGCTGATTTGTGGTAGCATCTGTTTTGCTTTACGTGGTGCGTTTGCGTCCCCCCTTGTTCCGGCGAGACGTCACGGAAATTGTGACCCTCTGATTGGAAGGCAGGGGTGTTGGAGGCGAAACCCCTCCCCTTCCGGTGTACCTCAAAAGATTTGTTGATTCATGGCTTTTACCGAACATAAACCCTGTCCTAAAGATAGACAGACCGTTGCTCCGACTCCAGTGTGTAGATACAAAATCAATGTCCATGTAGCCAGGAAGGATTGACACAGACTCGCTGTTCGTAGATCAGAGTAAACAAGTTTATGAGAGGTGTGTTGCCTTCATATGCTCCTCGTAAGCTTCAGCTTCCCTAAGATGTTATGTTCATCGTCAAGCTAGGATTGTTCGTTGAGTTTACTCTGTCTGACCTTCGTCCTCTTAGTTATATCTTCCAATGGACAGCTCGACGACATGAACAGTCCTCAGGCCAGGGTCAGGCCTATGGATCAGCTAGGTTGGACACAGTACTGTGATCCACAACCGTAACAGAAGCCTGTTTGCAATGCCCATCCCAAGACAGGCATTTACACGAATTCCCCAAGAAAATAAATACAAAAAAAGCAAACACTGATACAATAAAATTGGATGGCAAGGACCAGTTAATTTATGTTTTTGTCGCCTATCTTTTAAAGTTTAAAATAATCTCATTCATGATCCATTTTGAGTTCTGTGGGAAAGGAGTTCCACATATTGATCCCCTGAATAGCTGCATATTTGAACCTATATGAAAACCAGTGTGACAATTTGAAGATGTGTTTGGCTGAAGGAAACCTCTGTTGACAGAAAATCAGGGGTGCCCTGTTAGTTAGGAGGAGTGTTTCCCCAATCTGTGCCAGTTATAAGGGGTCCATTAGTTCTTCCATGGTCACAATAAAAGATAAAAGGTTCTTAAGGCTTGCCGGACTCGAAGCCATCAGCCCCTCCAATGAAATGAAATTTTCCTGATAAATATTCTTTACGAAGTTAACCACCATTTAGGTCAAATCGATTAAGTAAAACAAGGGAAGAAATACACACAGAACATTTAATACAAGCAATTCAATAATATAATAATAATAATAATAACAATAATAATAATAATAATAATAATAATAATAATAATGATAATGATAAAAATAATAATAATTTACTTGTATAACACCCCCTTTCTTTGAGTTATACTTTAGAATTGCTTACAACGTTCAAGTAATGGAGTAAACGATGCAGTATGTTCTCCATATTTTCTCATTCAAACACGAACACCATTCAAACAGAAAATAAGACAGCACTGGGCAGTGAGGCCTAATGTCTGTGTGCATGCTCTTATGTGGGGGGGAGGTAGTAATTGCGAAAGCAAATCCTTGATCCGTCTGATTGCGGATTAGTTACCAAACCAAAATACATGTAATCTAGGGTTTATCAAACAGCACATGTAAACCCGTTAAACTACCGATTTTTTATTTCTACAATAAACCCAGCACAGTATTTTCCCTTTTTTTCAGCAAGAACATTCCATAATGTATTCGTTTATGGGAAGACCGGATTAAAAAGTATGTACGATTTAGAAAGTGTGGGGAAAAAAAGCAAAGCAGGATCTGACAGGAAAAGGAAGTGTGGGAAAAAAAAAAAAAGAAAAAAAAAGATCTGAGGGACGTGACCAGTGGTTGTCTGGGTAACGCATTTGAAACAGATGCGCTCGACCAATCAGATGTTTGCAGGATTCTGAGCGCAGCGAATCAGGTTGAGGCGAGCGAGGATTTAAACCAAGACACCGAAGCTACAAAAAACTACACGGCATCAGCCTCCATTACGAGTCACAGTCTTTTTGTTGAAGCAGCGCACGTTTCGAAATGGCTCTTCGAGTAACCAGGGTAAGCATTTCATTTGCATTTCTTTCTGTTTTCTTACTTATGCTACGAAAGGCGTTCAGAACAAAGGTTCCCGTATTGAATGGTTATTATTTTGTTAAAATACCAGCAGTATTTAAAGCTCTCGTGCGTCGCTGCGGGCTCTGCTCTCGTGCGTTCCGTTGTAGGAATGCGAATTGGGGAGACATGGCAAGCCCTTTTATATAAACTAACAACATGCTTTTATAACTTGTATGGCTAAATATTTGAATTTCTCTACAGAACCGCTTGGCTTCTACCAGGAATGACCTGGGTGGAAAGGCCTGCTCGGTCACCGGGCCTTCACTGAAGCCTCGAGCTGCGCTTGGAGAAATCGGAAACATCGCAGTCAACAAAGAAACGCAGAAAAAGGTAAATGACATCTAAACTCATCTGTTTACACTGTATTTTTAATTTCTGATGGAGGGTGGATGGTAAATCAACGTGGTTAACCTCGCAGTGCTGCAATGCACACGCACTTAAGCATGCATTCTTTAAAAAATAAATAAAAATCGGCTAATTATACACCCAGAGGATTCATTGTATGTTGGATTTTGATGTCTCAGAAGTAAAACTATCGGCAGCTGTATTCAATGAAGCTCCAAATGTTGTAGAGCAAAGGAGGGTGTTGGCAACTTGCCTCTTAATGCACATGTTTGCATTTGCCTATGTAGGGGTACATCAGCTGGACTATATATTCAGTGATTGTTGGCCCCTAAAATGCTCTTGGAATGTTCAGAGCCCAATGTAATGCATTTTAAACTGCCCTTTTATGTCTAATGATCAAACCTCATACATTTCATGAGTCTGCAAATCGTCTGGAACCAGCTAATGTTTTCATAAAAAATACTGTGACCTCACTAGTCGTCTTTTTTTTTTTCTAGACCGTCAAGACAGAAGCCACGAAGAAGACCAAAGTCACCGCCAAAGTTGAGAAAGTAGTTGCTGTTAAACCACCAAAAAATGTGGCTCCCGTTGAACCTGAGCCAGAGGTGCAGGTGAGTTGGTCACTGGCTATCTGGTCATTAAACATAAATGACAGCTGCTGGGTGTGGTTCCTTTTCATACTCATGTTGGGATTTCAACTGTTCCAGGTTCTTCCGGAACCAGCATCCCCCACGCCAATGGAGACTTCAGGCTGTGAGCCTGCTGACCTCTGTCAAGCATTTTCAGACGTCATTCTGCACACGGCTATCAGGGATGTGGACGCAGATGACTACGAGAACCCCATGCTCTGCAGTGAATATGTGAAGGACATCTACAAGTACCTTCGACAGCTTGAGGTAAGTAACATGTTCAAGCTTATTTTCTCTTGCTACATATATCCTCTTTGGATATTTAACCCATTTTCCTGTCACCTCAGGTTGAGCAGAACGTCAGACCCACTTATCTGCAGGGCAAGGAGGTTACTGGAAACATGCGGGCCATTCTCATTGACTGGCTTGTACAGGTGAACCTCAAGTTCCGTCTGCTGCAGGAGACTATGTACATGACTGTGGGAATCATTGACCGCTTTCTTCAGGTGGGTGACTTTGTTAATCTCTTAGGTCACTTGAGCCAAAAATGCCAGCTTTTTAATAAACCTGCCACACCAGATTCTAAATGATGTATTGTACCTCTATCAGGACCACCCAGTCCCCAAGAAGCAGCTGCAGCTGGTTGGTGTGACCGCCATGTTCCTTGCTTCCAAATACGAGGAGATGTATCCCCCTGAGATCTCAGACTTTGCCTATGTCACGGACAAGGCCTACACCACCGCCCAGATCCGAGACATGGAGATGACCATCCTCCGAGTACTGAAGTTCCAACTAGGACGCCCTCTTCCCCTGCAGTTCCTCCGACGGGCCTCAAAGATTTACGAGGTCTGTAAGGTCCTAATCCAGCCAAAACCTGACTTCTGAGACATCTTACCAGCCACTCATGTCCATTCCTGACTTGTCTTCCCCCCTCAGGTGACTGCTGATCAACACACCCTGGCAAAATACCTCCTGGAGCTGACCATGGTTGACTATGAGATGGTTCACTTCCCACCTTCCATGGTGGCAAGTGCTGCTTTGGCTCTTACACTAAAGATCTTAGACGCTGGTGAATGGGTGAGTGACTTAAGGGCTTTATTTTATCCATATTGGCTGCATCTTCATTACTGACTCCCCCCCCCCCCCCCCCCAAGTCTACCTTGCATTTTGCTTTGACACATCCCATTATAGTGTCTTTTTAACAAACTGCTGTATTGGCATTCCTATACTATAGTTAAATCATTTTGTTTACTTGGTCAGCTAAATGAGTTGGCCTTGTCATAAAATTGGCTTCTGGTTGCTTTTCTTAACTGACGGTTCAAATCTCCTCAGGATGTGACACTGCAGCACTACATGGACTACACAGCAGAGAGTTTGATTCCTGTGATGGCACACATTGCCAAAAATGTTGTAAAAGTGAACGAGGGGCTGACCAAACACATAGTAAGTGTCAAAGCCTGCGTTGCCATCTTGTGACTTGCCTGAACTTCCATTGACTCTTATGTAACTGAGCAATGGCACAACATTGACCTTGATTTTTCTCCCAGTGCAACTCTTTTTCTATACTTAAACAATCTTGTGTTCTTGCAGGCCATTAAAGGTAAATACTCGACTTCGAAGCAGATGAGGATCGCTACCATCCCGCAGCTCAAATCTTCAGTGGTGAAAGATCTTGCAAAGCAAGTCAACCAGTGAGAGGAGGACTGAATGTTTTTAGCACCATGTGCTGATTTGTACAGTTTTAACTTAAACTTTTTAACGTGACCTGAAGGATCAGCACGCTAAGGACCATGACAGTGGTTTGCATGTTTAACCAACTGAAATCGTGTTTTGGTTTTTTACTGACCATTTCAAAGACTGCAAGATTTGCTTTCCCATGTCAAGTCTGAGTTTTCTAGCATGTAACACCTGTAGATCTTGACATGCTTTTAAAATGGTCAGATGTAACAGGTGCAGTGGCCTGGTGGGGCTCTCCCTATTTTTATAAAAATGGGATCGTTTCTTAATGTGTGAATGTGTAAAGTATTGCTGTACTCAATTTTACTTGTCTTTTTAAATCTATTAAATGGTTTCTGAAAATCTCCCTTGTCATTACTTTTGACCACCACTAGAGGCTGCACTTGCCTCAGATTGGTTCTCTGCCTCAGCAGATGACCTCACACTGAGGTAGTGAGTCAGTTAACCAGTGTTTCTAGATTTTCCTCAGTTGCACACAATTTCAGTTTCTGTAAGCCAGAGTCACCTTATTTATTTTTTTAACTCATTTGCTGCCCTCTGGACTGGGCTAAAAGGCAGAGAAAGTAATATTTCAGTACAGCGTTTACAATGTTACAGGTCATGCTGTCAAACTAGATTCCAAAGGTTTAACTTTTACACTCTAGTCTTGTCCCATGTAGATACAACTAGCCAAGTTTCCCCCCCAATTGTCATGCATCTCATTGCTGTGACCACATCAGTACTGTACAGGTAATGGAGCTAGACAGACCTAGGCCAACATTGGCTTTTTGCAAGTTTATTTGGTCTAACAAAGTTGCAGAAATGCCATGTGAGGTAATTGGGATAGTATTCATCTGTTCCACAGTATCTCATTAATGTGGGAATTGTATCAGCAACAATTACTAACAGGATGAAAATATACTGTAAACATTAGTATGTACACACAACACTTCAAGAGTCTCACACAACATCCTTCTCAACTGAACTCAAATGCAGTGTGTAGTCTTACAGAAGACACTTCTCTATCAAGATCACAAAGTAATCTTGAAAGTTAGTCTTTATGTGCATATGCTAAGTTGCGTTAACTATTGGAATATATGTTTGAAATCATTTCAGCTCCATCCCAAATTGAATACTTGGGCACGGCATTATGTTTTTTGAGATGTGATCCTCGGGGTCACTGTAGAATGTAACATGTCTTGGCACAGTAGGAAAAGCAGAGATATTTCAAATAACATTCACAATGGCTCAGTTCAAGTCAAGGATCTTGGTCACGAAAGTGAGCCAGCATGAACAATAGCAGGAAATTGAAACAGATAAATGGAATTTAGTCATTTTATCATCACCTTGATGAGGTTATGCCTTTAACCATTTGCCTGTTGGTTTGTCAGGATTACACCCAAAAAAAAAACAAGATTTCCACAAAGCTTGAAAGGTGGTCTGAGCCCAGAATAAACCCCAGTGACCTCTGATGTGGAGTTTCAAAAAAATCTTTAACATTCAAGTGAGGGCATTTTTTCACATTCTTGTTCATTTCTAAGGTAATTGTGTAATGTTGGGATATTAAAAAATCTGGCGTATTTAGGTGAGAGTACAATATAATGCAGATCCTAGATCTGGTCAGCTTAATTATAGTCAAGCAGTTATGGGTGGTTTAAAATGAAGAGTCATGCGACGCTATTGAATTTGATATTATAAGGTCTGATTGAACTGAAGGGGACTGGTGGGCCTGTGAGGATTACAGCTTTACAGTACCAGTGGTGTTGCTATCTTGTCTTTATATTTTCTCAGTTGCGATCCATGGCCAACCGCTTTGATTCACTGTTGTGACACTTGTCAGCATCACAATCTCAAAATACTTGTAGATCTCATGTAAACCATTGGTGCAGAGGCTCCTCACAACATCAATTACATCACATCAAGCCACAAGTATTTAAGGCTAATGGACAGAGCAGAGTGGGGGCTGTTATCACTTTAACCCATTCACAGCTGAGACCCTGGAGGAACTGAGCCACCCTATCCATCCTCCCATCCCAAGGGAGACGCCACGAGAGCTTTGTGTAAAGACCACCTGCCATCTGCACGGTGTGAGTCACTCTACATCATCGGGATCATGAGGCCATCGCTCCTAAATGCCTGCTGGATAACAGCTTGAATACATCTGCTGCTGTAAAGGCTGGGACCAGAAATCATCTGCCACTGAACGAGGAAAAAACATCATTTGGCACTCTGGGAGTTTATTGTAGTTCATAATCAGAGTTCATGCGTAATATAAGGAGTAAGTTCCACATAAAAAAATCAGTGGTACTAGTGTCTTGTGTGGTAGCATCGCAGCCGAATTATGCATTGATTAGCGTACTTGTATAATAAAACACTGAATCTGAGCTGCGCATCTGTTACCTGACATGATGGCATATGTACAGGCAGTAACACTGACACCTTCAGAGCACATCCCTATTATCCATCCAGCCCAGAGCCTTCTGTTGTTTTCCACAGAGACACGTGATAATTAGGCTCAGTTATCCTGCAAAGCCGGGCTTTTAAACCCACAGATCATACTGAGAATTCATACTTGGAGGCTGAGGTCATGACTGGGCAGCCATATCGGTTTACAAGACAGATTCCTCCTGTGCGGGGCTCCAAACCATACACTTGCAGCTGCCTGGAACACTACTTGGCCTTTCTGACAAAGACTCAGCTGTGTGACATTTATTATGATGGAAAATTGAACACAGTGGCTGTGCAGTTCAACACAACTCAGACCAATTCAACTCAGTAAATCCAAATGACAAGAGAAAAAAAAAACAAAAACAGATTTCATCACTCAACCCTTGGGGTATCTAACCATATAAATAGTTTTGGTTTGATGTCTGGGATTAAAGGACTGCCTCTGAGATTTCTGCCTCTATTCCAAAACAATATTTTGTGGTGATCAAGACATTAACAGATTATTCTCAATTATTTTTACAGAAAGATGTCTTTCACTGTCAGCACATTGATAAGCCACCGATTACTGAACAAATGTAGTAGAAAAAAGAAAAAAACAGCATTACTCACGTTGGCCTTCTTTGATGAGGATGACAGGCCTAGTGATCACAGCTGTGATAGGCCTCACACACACCGGGACACGTCGCTACAGGCGCAGACTCGTCAATAACGCCCAAGAAAAGTGTGTTGGTCGTAGCAGCGTGGTGCGCCTGTGGAGTGGGGCTGCGAGCACAACTGGCCCGTCAAATGCGATTAATGGAGAAAGTGGTGCGACATCGCTGGGAGTGAACACCAGGTACTCCATACCATAGAAAAATTATGGTTTTTCTGGCGATGTATGTTGGTGCGATTGGCCACAATAGAGAATCCATGTTAGCCTCCTTTCTAATGCATGGTATGGCTTGGCCTGAATGTATTTGCTCGGAACCTCTCTTGAAGGTATTCCATTTGCAAAAATTGTGGATAGTACCTGGTGCCTGGCCCGTTTTTTGGTATCCAGCTGAAGGTGCAATGTGTGCGAATTTTAATCTAAAAGATTAAAAAAAAAAAAAAGACTCAAATTAACAACAGAATGTGAAGAAATAACAATTTTGACATTACATTAAAAACTGTTATGTGTTGTGTTGAAGAGATATACTGAAGCTAATATGCTGCATGCTAATCATCTGGCTTCGGGCCTTAAAACATCTTTCTCCCTGCGGTCCAGAGCTCCTGTGCTAGCGGTGTAAACACCAACAGTCCCCTGTTAGATTGGCTAGCTGCGTGGCTAACTGAGCTAACAGTTGCTACAGTCACGGATATATAAACAGAGTGCAGTTAGCAGCAGTTAGAAGTTACTCTGTTGATATACTGCCTCTGTTTGTTGGGAGTATAAATCCAAGGTGGCCAATTCTTATGTATTGCACCGTTAAAGGTGGACTCAGATTAGAGAAGAGAATCACCAGCTGCATGACACAGAGAGACCAGAGTCGTGTCTTCACCTGCCCTCTGATGATGGATCTCCCACTCAGCCTTTTCTGAAACAAATGTTTTTCTCTACTTGCGGTGAAAAACAGCTGCATACAGAGAATCGAGACCACCATCCCTTCGGTATATCCTCCATTGCCCCTGTGTTTGTGTCACGTGGAAGATGATGCCACTGCAGTTTCACACCCCATCGCAATGATGATCAGATAAGAATCTTAGATAAAGAGGGTACTATGTGTAGCGGAAAACATAATTAGAAAAAGTGCCTGCTGCCAAAAGTGAGTTAAGTCAAGTTCAGCTGAGCTGTATCATGCAGTCGTGACTTTGGATCCACTTCACTGTTAGACATATAAACTTTAGAGCAAACCCAAGACCCACTGCAATACAACAGGACCCTACCTGCCCTGATTTGACTGGCAAGGAATTTAAACAGGCATTTATCGTTCCCGAATACTTCGTCCTGAAGAGTTGACCCCCTCTTGATCCTCTGACTTCTGTATGAGGTTGACAATTTTTTTTTTTTTTTTTTTTTTGTACATTTAACGGGAATATCTTTCAATAGAACCATCTTGCTCATGGTATTCATGTCCCCATCAGGATGAATTGTAAAAACTTTGATCTGATAAGATTTTATCTAGTGCCGTCAACAGGTCAAAACTTCCATTTGTCCAATACTTTGCTCTTTAACCAAATGAAGACGTTCACATCCGCCTCAACTGTACTTTGCCATCAGTGCAAAATAACAAATGTAAGTTATCTTAATTTAGCGTATGAGCGTGGTAAACATACCCGATTACCATCAACATGTTATCGACCACTTTATAGATGGAGCGGATCCTCTCCCACAGAGTCGGCCATGTCGCACCAGGATGTTACTACTGATGCCCTTTCACATTTTTCGCATTTTTAGTAGCCAGTGTAGGGGAGGGTGAGACAAGGGGCATTTCGTTCGTTGTAATCGGTAGTTAATCCTGCACACTGGTCCTTTAAGTGATAACGCTGTACAATCAAAGAAATCACACCAACTTGACGGCCTTACAAGATCTCCAGTCACATTAATAAACATTCTGCGACAACAATCTGAGAACGTTTGCACATTCATGCACATTTAAGTGTCCTTAAAGCCCAAACGCTTTCTTACCTCTTTCATGTTTATTCAAGCGCTCCCCATTAAATGAATTTGCGAGTCAGCACTGAGGTCCAGAAAGAATGCAAAGCTTGGCTTCAGACCTCTCAGTATTTCGGCAATACAGATCTCACCCTCAAACAGATCGTCCAAGACCAGAGTCAAGAGTTTGGAACTCCGTCCCAGTCTAAACATCGTCCAAGATGGCCAGAGATTTAACAAGTGCACCCTTCAAAATGAGTCAAAGCCCATTCTCACCTCCCGTCCACCAAGTCTGCATGTCTCTATTCAATATGACAAAGTCAAACAAACAGCCGGCCCGTGGCAGCACTGTTAGGGTTTCTGTGGGGTGCTAATAGGTTGGCAGCTGGCAAGCAGAATGAGGCCTCTGGGCTTGCCAGCGGTATGAAGCACAAATAAACACAGGGGCATTCATTTTCACAATTTATAGATTTTCAAATAAAAAATCATGTGCTTCCTGAACTTTACTGACCTCGTACGCTCTGTGTCGCATGAAGGAAAGAAAGGCTCCCATTGTGGCCTGAACAGTGGAGTGTTTTAGCCAGGTGTGAATGGGATTTTCTCCAGACCACCTTAACATCCCCGCGTACGGTTTGTATGGCGAGAAGGAAGTCATCTTCCCCTTCTTCAAGGCTACGCGTTCTTGTTTGTTTAATCACCACAGACAGGAGAGCAGTGCGTTTTCTTTTCAAAGCCGAAGCTTTTGTGAGAGTACTTTGGAAGTAGAGCAGAAAAGCTTTGACATTTTCATACTGATGCCAAAAATGGACTGCACAAAGATCAGAATCAGCTGAATCTGAAATGTATAACATCTCAAAACTATGTACATGAAGTCAGTTGTCCTGTCCCTTGTGTACTCTGTAAATCGTTTGACAAAAACCAATCACCCCAAGGTCCATTTAGTAGCTGTTCCGTTGCTTTTTATAATATCACATGTTCTTCATCAGCATGAGTAACTTTTTTGAGGACTTCGCGTCGATGTTGGCGTAAATTTTGAGCTTCAAGGTTCGTGCTTGCCCTTAAAATAGCAGTTGTCCTGCTAATTTCGTTTGAAGGTCCATCTAGAAGCTGTTCTGGTGCTTTCTTTAGTGTCACATGAGCTTCATCAGAAGATTGAAAGCTCCCATATTATGCTCATTTTCAGTTCAGTTCATTTGGGTGTCCTCTAAAATTTTTTACATGCTTTAATGTTCAAAAAACACATTATTTTCTCATGCCGCCCATTGCTGCAGCACCTCTATTCACCCTCTGTCTGAACTCTCCATTTTGGTGCCTGTCTCTTTAAGATCGTCTCATGAACCGCCCAGCCTGATCTGATTGCTCAACTCTCACAGGCCTGAACAGGCACCAGCAACCTTGTTTCCACATGAGCTCCGCCCCCAGCTTTGCGACCATGGTCGTGCTGGGGGCGTGGCTGAGGGCAATGACTACATAGTTGTGACATTACAACCTTAAGGATTTCCTGATGGTTTGTTTAAAGGGACATTTCCTGAATACAGGATGTGTGCATTTCTCTGTGATTTGAGTGTTTTGACACTTTCAGTCATTTTAAAGCAGCTTGACCTGCTTTACATAAAAAAGAAATGTAATTTCGCTTTGTACAATATGGGACCTTTACGCCAACATGGATATGAACTCCTCAAAGTTCTCAGAATAACAATGAGAATGTCCCAGCTATAGCCTCTGGACTACAACATTATTAAGAACATAAGACCAAAGTCCAAGACTGCTGCATGTACACATTTGAAGAATGTCCTATACCAACCATTTATTTACTGTACATATTCAAACAGCCTGGATACACAGAGACACAAAATAAACTCAAAAACCCAAGTTAAAGAAAAAAGCCATGTGTAGAAATCCACATTTTTATTACATGCATGCTTTGGCAAGACATGTTGTTTTGGGGAGACAAAAAGAAGTTATTATCTTGTTTCAGCTCTCAGAGGTTATTTTTGGCCCCTGACTAGCTCCACTGGATCCCTCCAGTACAGTGTGGTTGCAGGGATGCGAGGAGTGCTGGTTATTCACTTCCCCAACTCTTTTTCCACTGGCCCTCACTACACAAGTTCTGGGGCTTAATGGGTTTGGTCCAGCGATTTTTAAGGTGCCAGCAGACTTTCTCACAGGACGAAACCAGCCAACGACATGCTTTTTGCTGGTTGGTGTTTAAGTAGGGAACAACCGCAATGCTAGATGTGAGTTACTGAGGTCAAATTTGTATTTCAATCAGCGATCTTACCGTTGCATTTTGAGCTCGTTAAAGAGTTCCTGTACCAGTGATCCAAAAAGAATTCTGATCGTTTACTTGAGTAAAAGTACTAATACCACACTGCTGTGCCTTCTCTCGAAAACATTGGAACGAGATGGCACCACAGCTTGTGGAGCTCAAAGCGGGGTAAAAAAAAAAAACAACATTTAAAATTAAACAACAATGAGCTCTTTCCAGAAATCATGGCGCGGTTACTCAAGATAATCCACAGAAGTCGTTGTGAGAAGTTTCATGTGGTAACTATTTTCTTTCTGTATCACTGAGCAGAAGAAAGCGTTCTTCTTTTCAGGGATGAGAGGCTAGCTAACTAAGCTAGCTCAAGTTACGGCTCAGCTGCGGAGGATGCCAATTAATGTTTACATCCCACACTGTCTTAAGCATGGGCCTCTGGTTGGTTATGTTCCATGAGATGCACATTGGGTTCTTTTTCTTTTGCAGTGCAGAGTCTCCACTGTTATTCCAGTTCTTACACAGTTACTTGGAGATAGCAGCCAGGAAAAACAATGTCTCTTCCTGGTTTGGTTGTGCAATGGCCAGTGCACTTCCTTTGTGCCAACCTGTGACCTATATTTTCATAGGAAAAATTGAGGCCGTAAAGCATAGCTAGATCAGGGTTTATAGGGAACTAATCTATATGTTGTCGTTTTTTTTTTTTTTATTACCAGGCATTACACTCTATCGTATTTACTTCAGAATGATAAGTTAAAGCAAAAGACGGTCTAACACAGAGTTATTGTTAGCTGTAATCATTCTTCTTGTCCGTGCCGGCTGTGGAGAAGAAAAACATTATGCCACATGTTCTGAACAAACTGGCAGACTTGTATGATATTGCTCTCTGTGGGCTCATTAAGGAATCAAACATAATAATGTCATTAAATTATTATTTTCTGGCTCGAGAAATGCAGCTCACTAACTTCGCCAGCAGTGGTCATGTACAGTACATCGTGATGTTCACATTACATCATCCAGACTGGAGCACAAATAGGTCGTACTTGACAAACTGTTGCTTGTATTTTCATATAACATCATTGTGCAACATGATAAGCGCTAAAGGGCCATTAAGTTATTGTTGTCACCCACCGTAACTATCGGAGGTTTTATCACACCGTTTTACTCAGAGGGAACCGGGGCCAGTGTTTGTGCTTTGATTTACAAAGATCAGTAATAATGAGCACAAGACTGCCCATGAATGTAGTGCTTGGTGCTGTGATTGGAGTCATGCCAGTGCATTATTCTCTTCTGTGATGATGAGTGTCGACGCCTGGCTTGTAAGCCATGGAATACAGTACTGTGGATTTTAAGGTCTGCTTGTAGATTTTGAACATATATATTTATCTTTGCAACATTTTCGGCATAAAATCCAGAAAAACGATCTCTCACAGAAAAACCACAACAACAAAAATAGCCTTGATGGATGTGTATATGACATGTTTGTTGCGAATAAGTGAAGTAATATCCCCATTTCCCGCTTTAAATGTAAAATAATGTAGGCTGGTCTTCAGAGATGTCTCCTGGTAACTACAGTATGTTGTAATCTGACCTGTTTGGTGAGTCAGGCTGCCTGGCAAACGCCACCTCTGAGCTGTGTTGATACCTCTGCGTGCTGGGAGGAGGGGGGTGGGGGTACAATTCAGCTCCTGCTGACACATTGTAAATCAACCTCTGGGGTCACTTGGCCATCTCCTCCTGTTGTCTGCATGCAACACGGGGATTGACAAAGAGTGTCCCAAAGTGGACCTTGGCATCTCCGCCGCTTCTTATGCATACCTATTTTGGCCTGAATCTATAGCTGCACTTACATATCTGTGCATGCTAACAATCATCTCAACCCACACTGCTTTCCCAAGTCTAACTATCTAGATTTCCTGCCCAAACCAAACCAAACTGTGGGTGTGCAACAAAGGTGACACCTGTCACTGGTACGCTGCAACGGTCATGTTGTTCGGGAAATGTTGATACACGTCGACCTATTCAGTCAGTGAGGTTAAAGAGGATGTGTTGGTTACATGACATGTCAAAACACTGATATTTAGCAGATTTTTCTTTTAGAAAACTGAAGGCTGGGGCGCTTCCTTTCTGAGGCGACCTGAGCAGCCACAGCGTTATGAACCACAAAAACACAAAATGATAGTGACAGCAATAAACATGAATGAAACCATACCAAGAACAAACGACAGCATAATTCATACAAAAGTCAATATAAACACATACCTGAAGATATATGTTGTTGTCAAACAGGGTGTTTGTGCCATTATTAGAAGATAAAAGAAAATCTGTATCCACATTATTCATATTGATGGCCTTATTCTAGTCTGCTTCTCAGGATAATTGCTGAATGGAAATACATTTAATGAATGTGTATTACACAAAGTGCCTCTATAACACTGGCTGTCACCAAGCCAAATATGCATCAGTCTTGTTCAAACACACGTTTTTGTGTTGCTTATTTCTCACACTGATACCAACAGTGTGCTCTCTGTGTACAGTGCTGAGTAAGCACTTTGGCAAATTAAAATGGAGTCCTTTTTCTTTCAGCTTTCACCTCAGGAAGGTGAGCTCCTCCCCTGAATGCATATTTCCAGGAGTCTCATCTCACTCAAGAAGCCTGGGATAATTACACCATATGTCACGTCACTCTCCTGTCTGAATCGACACTGAGTTTACTTAATTATAGAGCTCTTTCCCTTGTCAAAATTGGTCACCTCAATCTGTGGAGTTGCTCTGCCTTGCCTTGGGGAAATCATTTTTCTGGCTGTTTAGAGTGCCGCCTTACTCAAAATAAACAAATGAGTAAAATTGCTCCAGGTTTTCAGACAACACCTGCTCGTCGTTTCTCCGAGAATCAGGGATAAACAAATTATCCTCAAAGTGTAATTATGTGAGGTTACTTTTTCTGTCATTCTCACGAGTGTTTTCTGGTAGCTTGGTCCATCATCACACGCACACAGCAACCTCATGGGACTCGACAGCGAACAGCAGCACAGTTATTGATTATATTAGTCAATAAAGGCTAGTTTCCTCCCTGACTATTATACTAATGCACTTAGGGTGAATGTCCCGGCTAGCCTTGCAGGCCAGGTTATAAAGTGCACCAGAGCTCCTAAATTATTCACAAGGCCCCTTCACCAGTAACGGGTCTCCATTAGAGACAGCTGGGGAAGAGGGGAGAGGGGGGTGACGATGATGTCACCCGGCCCCATGGAGCCAGACAAGGGCACCTGGGACTGAATGATGGAGTCAGCTGTGGAGGACCACAGCTCTGCCGGAAGAGTCTGTCTGAGGAGAAGAACGCTCTGCCTCTGCAGGTCGATTCACCAGCAGGCCATGTTGGTCAAGAGGGAACGCTGTGTGCGTGTGTCTGTGAATACAAGCTTATGTAACCAAGGTTCATAATGACTGATGACTGTACAGGGAAAACACTGCAGCTGAAGACTGAAAAATACAGAGACATATTTGACAAGAAAGGCCACAATTCACTGCTATACATAAGCTGTAAAGTCCATATGGGTGACAAATTCAAGGGAAACTCTTAGTACCATGCGCCTCCAGCAACAGCAGAAGTTGCAGTGTTCTTTGTCATGGATTATACAAGTCTCTTAATTCTACTGCAGGGATGAAAACCATTCCTCCAAAAGATAATCCTTTGGTTATCATCATTTGGTGTTTTGGTGATGGTGGTGGAGAGTTCTGTCTAACACCTTGCCCTCAGGAGCACACAACAAGCTCCAAGAAATGCCTAGAACCTCAATAAAAGTCCACTCAATTAGCTATTGGTTCCACTCAATCTCCTAGCTGACCACTATAAACTCCAAAAGGATTACAAGAACCACCTCAACACCCACTCAACTTCCATGTTCACCCCTTAATTCCTTTATAGGACCATTACAACCACAACCAACCCATTCTCTTCTGGATCCCATTAAGCCTCCAACAGAGCAGCATCCTAAAGACAGGTAGAATCATTTCAATGACAACTTGAACCTCCCAAAGAACCACTAGAACTCAGGTGATGCCCAAAGAACCACCTAAAAACATCTAGAACCTCGAAAAGGAACACAAAAACCAGCTGAAAGATCCATACAACCTCCCCAGTGACCATTAGAACCTCCTAAAGAACCACTGAAACCACAAAGGACCGCTTAAAACGACTTAAAAAGGTAGATCAGTGACCACTTGAAACTCCCAAAGAACCAATAGAACTATGCAAAAAACCAAGAACCATGTAAAACTTGGCTAGAACATTCTAGCCAAACAACCCCCTCAATGGCCACTATGTAGAACTCTGTTTAGGATCACTGCGACCATAAAGGACCGACTGAATCTCCTTAATGAACACTAAAACTTCCTAGATGCAAACAAGAACCACCATAAAAGGCCTACAGAACTTTATCAGTGACCATTTGAATCTCCAAAAGAACCCATTAGAACAACATAACGAACCAAGAACCATATACTATCTAAGACCAGTACAACTTCTTGAGTAATCACTAGAACCTCCAATAGGACCATTAAAACCACAAAGGACCAACTGACACTCCTCAGTGACTAATGAAACGTTCCAGAGGCCCACAAGAACCATCTTAAAGGCCAACAGAACCTTGTCAGTGATCTGTGACCGCTAGAACCTCCAAAAGGACCTAAAAGAACCATGTAACAGACCAAGACCCACCTAGAACCTTCAAAAGGACCACAAGGACTAACTTGAAGGAAGATATAACCATATCAGTGACCACTAGAGCCTCCCAAAGAACCATTAGAACCACATGAAGAACCACAAATCACATGTAAGACAGTAAGACCTCCTAAGTAGTCACTAGAACCACCTAAAAGATCAGACTATGTACAAGACTGCTTCGAACTCCCCAGTGACCACAAAAAGCCCCTAAGGGGCCACTAGAATGTCCTTGTTGACTACAAGAACCTCCTACAGGATGCCTAGAACCTATTTCACTGTCTTCTAGAGCCTCCTGAGTGACCAAATGAACCACCTGAAGCACCAGCTGCTTGAAGCTCCCGGAGGACATTATTATTCAGAAAAGATAATCTTATTTTGGTGTTTGATGATGATGGTGCAGACTGCTGTTGGACACATCACTCCAAAATCTGCCAAAAGTGTTAAGCGTGGTTGAGATTTGGTGACTGTGAAGACAATCACATATCTTTTTTTTTTTTTATCATACTTTGTATGCATTTCTATTTGATTGTACTCTAATTTTAGCATTGTTGATCCCACTGAAGATGTTCTGACAAAGTAATGTGACGTAGCCTAATTTAGTCTGCTTGCTTTTGTTTGTAGGTGTGTAGTAGTGACAACCTCGCATGTTATAGAACGACATCTAGAGAACAGTTTGAAAATGCTTTCTCTCTGATAGTGAGATGAGAAGACACCAACATCATGTAAATGTGCTAACTAGCCAGCTAGCTGCAGCCACAGTCTGGTAAGCTCATTTAAGACCAGAGGCAGGGCCTAGCTCTGATGAAAGATCAAAAATGGGCCAACCAACACCTCTAACACTTGCCAATTAACATGTTTTTTACATGCAGACATAAAGAAAGGTTAGAATTAGAGTTTTGGGGTTTAAGACAACTGACTTAAGGCCTGCAGGCCAAAACTATCATCTATCATCTCTTGGAAAGAATGCAAATGCCAATAAGCATATTTCCCAGAATGTTGAGCTATTTCTATTGACCTTTTCTTTTAAAGGTTTAAATCAAGATGGATACAGGATATATAACATATAGACGACTTGCATGAACTCCCCGAATCACCTCATAATGCATTTAGTCTAATAGTCTCTTTTAAAAAAATCTAAAACCCTAAACATGTCCTCTTCTTGAATAGATTGAAAAGCATAAATGTTTCAATGGAAAGACTGCTAACAAAGATTGTGGAGATTACACCCTGTCCTCCTCACAACTGGTAGTTTTCCTCAGTCCAACGCTGCCAGACTGCCAGAAGAGTGCAATGCGAATTCAGACTGAAGCTATCTACAGTAAAAATGCGACCATTACTTATGTGTCGCTCTGGTGTCAACACCACTGTGTGACATGTGAAACAGGGTGAAGTGGAGGAAAGTTTGATTGAATTGGTCCAACTGGGCACTCATGTGTCATAAGGACACATGAGGACACATAGAGTCATTAGCTGCTCTCTTCAGGATGACAACAATTTACTGTCCTGCTCTGATACTTATAATGACGAGTTACTGCTTTATAACAACCTCCATACTGCTAGACTTCAAATGTATTCTCACTGTGCTCCTATTTTTCCCGTTGTGAACTCAGGGAACCCTTGTCAGAGGCTATGAAAATGAAACGCAAATCGTACTTAAAAGCACATGAAATAAGTCGTGTTCAACAGCGTAGTATGAGGTATTTCCGCTCTCCCACTGGTCCGCTTCTGTCTCATTTCTGGGAAGTTCAGCTCGTAGAATACACAGAAAAACACTAAAACGCAGTGGAAAATCAACACAGTCAGCAACCAAGTCAAGACACATGAAAGTAACCCCGTCGCCCAGAGCCATCTTTCTGTCTCTCTCTCTCTCTCTCTCTCTCTCTCTCTCTCCTGTCACTCTATCTGTCTCTCACCCTCTGGACCGAGGGCTTCGTGGAGCCTGGAAAGGTCGTCAAATCACTAGCACAAACTAACATCTGGTGCATCAGGCCCCGATGGTCAGAGGCAACTGAATATAGAGCAAGCATCACAAAAATGAGTTCCAAAAATGAATAAATGGCCCAATGAGACATATGGAATATCAGGCTTTCTTGCTCTCGTAGTCAATAACCTAATTGTACAATGTCTCAATAGGTCAGAGTGAACGATTTAGTGACTTCTAGCAGTGTGGCTGCAGATTACAGCCAACTGATTACACCCCGTCTTAGCCTCCCGTAGAGCCTGTGTTTGCTTTGTCTGTTCTGGACTACTGTAGAAACACTTCGGTTCAACATGGCGGATACCATACAGGATGACCCGCTCCCTGTGATATCAAAGGCTAATTCTAAAGCAATGAAATCACAAGAATTCTTAGCTTCAGGCAATTATACACTAATGAAAATATAGTTATGACTATTAAATTTAATTTAAAAAATCCTACACACTGGACCTTTAACTGTTTAAATGACACAAGCCCCAGGTCCTCATTGAATCCAGTTCAGATTACAATTTAAACAAAAACTTGAGTATTGAGTTTCATATGTTGAACTTTGTCAAAGCAAAGCTTTGAGCTAAATGCAACCCACTAAGCTGATGTTTGGCAAGTATAATTAGGCTACCATGTTCGCTATCTTAGTTTAGCGTGCTAGCATGCTAATATTTGCTATTTAGCACAATACAGTACAACAGAGGCTGTTATAAACCAAAATATAGGACAATGATGATGGCACTAAAGAACAAGGGATGGATTGATTTCATGACAATTGAGCCACTAGTTGCCAAGATATTTCAGTTTGGACCAAAGTTGTGAACTGACCAACTGGCTAAGTGACATACTGACATCGCCATCCTTAGATAGCTAGAAATTACAGATTTGTACGGTGTAGCATAAAATGTCATTTTATTTGATGGCTCAGGTCTCTGGTGACGAACAGCTCGTCAGGCTCAAACACATTGCGCTGTTACAACGATTATTTAAACTGACCAGGAGGAATTTCATTTGCACTGGACATCGGAGAGCCCTTTGGCGCCATATGCCATGTAACTGGTGGAGCAAACTATTAGACTGATCATATTAGGGAAGAAAGAATTGAGACAGACCAAATTAGATTTCAATATCAGGTTTCATTCACATACAGCCAGTCATTGTCACTGCACTTAATGCAATAAACGTAGAGACTAAATACAATATTAATGGCTTCAGACAGATGGTAGAGCACATGTTCACTTTCTCTAAAAAATGTGTTTCTATCTACAATGTATAACTCATTTAGTCTTTAATCTCTAAGATAATAAACATGTCTAAATACAATTTCCTATACATGTATTTTTATACTATGGTCACTGTAAGAATATACTCTACCATGTCATTTGTAAAGAGAATTTATGATGAAATTACCATAATCAAAGAGCTGATAGGAAGAGTTGATGATTATTTATTTATTTATTTTATATTTTGTATGCACGGTGCATGTTACATACAGTATGTAGTTGCTTGTCTACATACATATGTGCATGGAATTGTATTTTGACCTTCATTCTTCGTATTATTCTAAATTATAGAAATTAGAAAACAATCTAAATAAATCTATCTACATTTTTCTCTGTTTTCACTTGACAGCGTTATTGCGCTTTATAAAGCACAGAGCAATTATTATGTTTGATTTTAAAAAAAACTTTATTTTAGATAATGAATTAGCTTTATTTTACCCATAAGAACCAAGACCCCTTTTTATACATTTAAAGTGTTTGTTACAAGCGTGTCGCCATGGGTTCTCAGGGTTGAAAATTACCATCCATTTTTTTAGCAGACAATCTTGCCCTCGAACCACACTATGGTCGATCTCAGATAACTTTTTTGTGTTTTTCTGCTACATTATTGTCCTCAGGTTCATAGTTAACGCCTTAATCTGAAGCCTCTGTGGTCCCAGTGACCCCTGTCTTCTGTGCTCTCAACCTCTATGGAGGAAGGAAGTCTATTTCCTCCTCAGGGATCGATAAAGTTTTGCAGAGGAAAAGGCTTCGACTTTGACTAGCAGGAATAGTCAAAGGTTGACTACATTTGGGCCACGGCGCAAAATATTTCACCTTGATGGTGTCCTTAATTATTTAGTAGTCTATGTAGTCTATGGAAGTTCCTCAGTGAAAAACAGTGTGTGCATCTGCCTTTTAAGTAACACCCAAACAGGAAAGCTTTTAATAGGAAGCAAGTGTTCAGTTTTTGAAAGGAGAAGTCACTGAAGTGATGGAATAAAAGTAGAAATTAAGGCTACAATTGTGGGGCAGATGCTGGTGCAGCAACACACAATGGGATTGATGACTGCCACAATGGGATTCCCACGTCAGTCTGTTTCTACTAGATGTGTAACTATGCAGCTGTAAGTGTTAATATGTGTTTGTAATAACTGACATTATTGGTTTGCACCAGTGACTATATGGTAAAAATATGGACAGAGCTTGCATGTCGTAAAAAGTGAAGTCAATGCAAAAGTGCCTTAAATCTGCATTCTTTCTAATGGCCAGCAGGGAGAGGCTCCATCGGTTGCAAAAAAAAAAGGTATGATTGTATGTAAGCTTATGAGAAAACTCAGTACTCAGTTTATTTCCTTCGTAAACAGTTTCCTGACAGGTTTTTGTCCAATTTACTAGTTCAAGTTTTATTCAACACAGCATGATGTTGATTTTGTAAATTATGGTTCCATTCAGAGTAAAACAGACAAGAGAGCAGGGTATGCTTAAGGGCATGGCAAGATATCCTCCCTAGCTCCACCCTCTCGTCCAAATATGGTCACCTCTGGCTCATACAAAAAAAGTGGAGACTTCCATGATGCCACTAATTACAAGTTTCAACAAAGACAAGTGTGTGACATTTCAGTAGTTTGCACAAATGATTGATGCTCCTGCGCCCATGCCGAAGTCGCTTTCCAACGAAGTCATCTTTCTATTTCATGAAATCTTGTGTCAAAAACACACAATAGATTTCTTATAAACGTGATCAAGATTATCTTAATGGAAGTAGAGAATATGCAAGCTATAGGAACTCTCTCTGGCAAATCCATGTCCAGTATAATGCATTTCCACAAATAAGCCGGACTAAATATCTCAGGGGCATAAGTAAATATAAAATGCTGGAGTTGCAATTTGGTCAAACAATGCACTGATTTTCATCTTGACTGCCTAGACAGAATAATCACTTTGCCAAAAATGGGTTCCAGATGTGTTTTTTTTTCCAAGGCACCCCATTGAGGGTGAAAGCCATTTGTTGTAAACTGCGCAAAACGGGCGCTGTTGAACAAACAAAAAAGTGCAGAAAACACACGCAGATGACTCCTTTCCCGCTATAATTAGCCTTCATGTGTTCACCTTCTTTCACTGCGCCAGCTGCCTCGGACATTTCAGACAATTGGAGGCCTCTGCTGACACAGCTTGAATAGTCCCTCTGTCCAAAACATTATGTTAATACCATCCCTGCATCCCAACCACTAATTCTTTGTACATCAGAGAGTCACATCAGGAACTGATTAAGAGCTGGGGACGTCTATGGTAGTTTTTTTCTGATCTGTTTCTATTATTGGTGCTGCAATACTTAAAATGTTCTTATTCATCACTGGTAAATGGACTTGCATTTCTATAGCACTTTTCCAGTCAGCTGACGACTCAAAGCGCTTTACAATACTTGTCGCATTCACACATTCACTCACACATTCATACATTAATGGCAGAGGCTGCCAAGCAAGGTGCCAACAGCTCATCAAGAGCAATTTGGAGTTCACTATCTTGGACACTTCGACATATCATTTTTTAAAATGATTTTTTTTTTAATTCTACAGGACCCCAAAATAATTTGTATATTATAAATTAACTTGTGTAAAGAAGATACGCATCGAATTGTTTTAAAGATTTTGCAAAACTTCGGGAGCCCTGTTACTTTTTAAAACAATAAACATTTCAATAATAGTAAAGTAAACATAAAAGTGTTACAGAAACAATACAAAGTAAGGATTTTCAACATGCAGTATAAAATTTCTGCCACTAGGAGCCTCTCAATCAAAATAAAACAAGAGAGGCGTGTAGCGTGTGATCATGGAAGTTGATTTCACTCACGGACAGGTAACAAATTAAAGTTTTAGTCAGGTTACATTCAATCACAGTAGCCGACGTCCTCCCTCACTCTCTGACAGGCAACCAAATGAAACACACCGTTACCTCGAATAAATTACAGATTTATCTGTGTTTGAACATTGCTGGAAACATTTGGGATAATGGCACACAACTACACAAACACTTTATTTCCATTTGTACGGTAAATAGACTGAATACAATATAAAATAGAATATTAAAATACAGTACCAGAATGATGCAATGATCTTAACTTGATGACACATTTTTTACATGATGATTAGAATATACAGTTTGTATTAAAATAAGAACAACATTGTCCAACCTGCGCCTACAAGACACTGTTGCCTCTGCTCAGATGGCAGGACTTGTGTTTGTATGATCAGCGTCAGTACAAACCAGCCAGATATACAGTGGACCTCATCAATTTTCTATTTTGCCTCTTGTTTTGGTGAGCAGTGGAGAATGTTTGTTTGAATGATTATTGATGCCATATCAAAGAGCTGTTGATTACACGCTAATTTGTCCTTTGCAGTACAATATGCATATATGTTAGCTTGCTGTAACCACGCTTGCAATTAATAAAAATGTTCTCACATTCCAGAGCATGTGAAATGACAATAATGACATGTTAGGTGTGCACATAAGGATACTTTTTCTATCCAGCTGTGTACTGTGTTTGAAATAGGCTCTACATTGACATACTGCATCTGCACTCACTGATTCAAAATTTTGCATTCATTATCCTCCAAAAAGGCTGTAAATTATTATTCCTCTGTTTGATGCCCCATTCAAGAAGTATCACACTGACTAAATCCGCATTGACTGAGTTCAACTGTCCGGAGGCTTCTTAAGAGCCTTATAATCTTAAATGGAACTGTTCCGCGGGAAAGGCAACTGAGTAGTGTGTAGCATGAAGCAGACAGCCAAGCTGGGCTTTCCACCCTTTGATAATGAAGTCCAAGACGGTTTCAATGGGTAGCCAACCTTTCTCCTGCTGTTCCTCCAGCTATTAATAGTGCTATTCTTCCGGAAGAAACGACAGGCAAGGCAAGCAAGCTTTACAATGCCTCCCTGCAGAGGATACAAAGTGCCTTTTGATCCGTCCATTAACTGCAGCAGAGCCTGGCCACACATTTACTATGAGGTGTAATACAAAATCTTAATGGTAAAATACCAATAATTAATGGCCTTAATAAAGGCTTTTGCTTCAATTATGTAATACTTAGAAGCTTAATGTCACATTTGAATTCACATTTGTATCCGTCAAATCCGTTGTTAACAGACTTGACAGCCCGTCCTCTTCAGAAAAACTACTGTAAAGATGTACAGTGCAAATAGATTGTCACAACCCATGTTTGGTTATTGTGAGGAGCCGATGTCAAATGGCTGTGGTAATCATGCGGTTGCACAGGAGGAAATCAGGGGACTTAGTAAAAAATGATGACAAAGTACACAAACAGATGAGAACGTGGTGGAGGGATGGCTCAAACAAACACAGGCCTTTGACCCAGAAGACCTGTTTGTGTCCCCTGTGAAGCCAAAGATCATAGGTCAGTTATTTTAAGTCAGTAACGTGGTTAACTTATGTCACATGTATAATGTAACTTAAGTTACATTAGTAACATGCTTATTTTACGCTAAACCATGAACTTATCAAATATTTTGGGTGCTTAGCAGTGGCGTGCGCAGACTTTTTGAAGGGCAGGGGCGAAACGAAGAGCACTTAAGCGCGCATTTTGGCTCCCAAGAGGACACTTTAGCGCGCGTTTTGGCTCCCAAGAGGGCACTTTAGCACGTGTTTTGGCTCCCAAGAGGGCAGTTTATCATGTTTTAACCAGCCAAGGGGGCAGTTTAGTGTGTTTTGCCAACCAAGAGGGCACTTTAGCATGCCTTTTTGGCTCTCAGGAGGGCACTTTAGCGCGCGTTTTGGCTCTCAGGAGGGCACTTTAGCGCGCGTTTTGGCTCTCAGGAGGGCACTTTAGTGTGCGTTTTGGCTCTCAGGAGGGAACTTTAGCGCGCGTTTTTCAACAATTGGGCCACGAGGGGACCCCCCCCCCCACCTTGTGCACATCACTGGTGCTTAGACCTAAGCAAATAGCAACCGCACAACGGTCCGATACGCCTGTTGCTGGTACATCATGTTGTTTTGGGAACAGTGATGTATGTTGATGAGCTTATATGTTGTTTTGGCAATCAGGAAGGAATACAGTAAAATGAGTCTTTATCATTGTTGGGCAAGTTGCGTTCAAAAAGTACTGTTTTACAAATGACTAGTAATTTTCATTCGACAACATGACTATCTGTGTGGAGTTACAGATTACATTACTTTTGGGTTGCTTTAACCAAAAATATGAGCAGAAGTACAACTAAAATGGAAGAGGGTAAAAGTTCAGTGGTGGGCGATATTGAATAGCCTAATGAATGTTCTCTTTTTTTAATCAAAACTAGGCCTTTTATTACAGTAAAAACCGGCACTGAAGGGTTACTTCAGGGGACTTGTGCCTGTGGAGAGCTACCCAAACTTCCAAATAAAAAAATTGCACTTGACTATTCCCTAAAGTTTTTGTCTACTTCTCTGCTAAACTCAAAGTAATAGTGGTAAACCTAGAACGAAAACGTAAAGACTGACCTTGCAACCACTTCAGCTGCAACACATTCTTCTTCCGAGGACATTATCTCTGGTGGCACACTGGCGGAAGTGCCGTGGTATGGATACATTTTTAAAAACATTATAAAGCACTTACTGGATACAGTAAATGTAATAAATTTACCTGAATCCTATTAGAAGCGTGATACATTACTGCTTAAAGTAATACATTACTGTAATGCGCTACCTTTTAGCGTGTCAGCCCCAACACCGATCTGTACTAAATATGGACAGTATTTCCTCACCATGCTGATTACTGCAGTTGAAGCTCTTCATTTACAAATACTTAACATTAGACAGCTCTCTGTACAACTGTGCAGTTGCTTTTAGCTATATGTCATTATATTAATTCTGCGCTTAAACAGTTTATTTCCGTGTAAATAGAGCCATTAAAGTAATTTCGGCTTATGGATGATGAGTTAAACAGCCAACAACCCATGTTTGGCAAACCTCAGTTTGACCTTACACATTGTTTGTACCTTCAAGGTTATTAACAACAACTCTTTGTCCACAAACAATTCTGTAGAGAAATGTTTTTGCAAATGCATTTGTTCACCCACAGGACAACAGATGCAGTCACAATGCCTTCCTCTATTGGCTCAGAAAGAGGACAATGAAAAAAAAAGAAGAAAAGAAACCCCACTGAAATCATAAACGCAATTCACATTCTCTACAGCCACCATTGTACCACACTTCATAAAAAAAATATATACCAGGAGACTGTGTTATACATTTTTTCACGGATAAAACCTTTGGAAACAGTGAATTATTATGTACTGAAACATAAGAGCTGTTGAGAAACATCTCAGGGAAGCATTTGAGATTCACGGTGATAAAAGTCATGGTGAGTTAAATCAAAAACCACATGTAACCAACAACCGATTAAAAAAAAAGTTTCACAGCCTGATGTTTAGCAGCTTCCAGATGTTGCTCCCCACGGTTATCAGTAAAACAAGACCCCTTCCCATAAAACCTTTATCTGAATTGTGTACAATTAAGAGGAAGGTAAATGCCAAAAGGCTCTCCTTGTAATTTGTCATAATTCTAAAGGGCAAGGCTTTTGTATTTAAAGCCAAAGACTGGAAGCATTATGGCAGAGTGTTTGTTGAGCATGAAACAGGAAAATAAACACTGGGGTGGGCTGCTATTATTTGGAAATAGTTAATGTAGCATAATTCCGCTCACACAACATTAGTAAATCTTCCCCAGATTGTGACTCAATAATTACCCTTTAAAATTCATCAGTCTTAGTAAAGTCCACATGCTTAAACTATTTGTCTGCAATAAAACAACGGTGTCAACAGTCATGCTCGCAGCTCTGTGAGGCTGTGGGTCAAAAAAACTATGAGGCTGAAGTCAGTGTTAACAATGTCAGAGAATGAGTGGGGTCTAGCGCATTTCCTAACACAAGCGCATACATAAACAATAGGCTGGCTGACAGAATATGGTGTGTTACCCCCGGTCCGCAAACACAGATGAGCTCCGACCGTCAGCTCACTACGAGCGTCCAGCCCCAGTGTTGTCAACACAGAGTCTCGCTCAAGTTTTATTGGTGGTTGGAAGTCAAAAACAAAAATGAAACCGGAGGAATTGGGTGTCCGCCTTCACGGCAAAACAGTGACGTAGATGTCAGGTCCCACACGGGTGGTTCACAATGCTTCAGCGCCAAAATTGACACTGGAAGCAGTTACCAAACCTCATTAGTACACCTGGGCCACTAGGTTTATTGATAAGCCCCGCCCACTACCAGCCAGCCAAATCAAAGAAGAATTAATGCCTACAGAAGCATACTATTAACCTAACAGCATGTTGATCTCTTTGCATAGCATGGTAACTACTGCTGTGTTACCTGCAAATTTCTCCCAAGGAGGATCAATAAAGGAACATCTTAATCTTAATAAATATCTGTGAAGATATTTCCTTCTGGACGAAAATGGTGGGCTTGACACATCGACCAGCAAACCCGCATCATCTGTGTCCCCAAGTCTTCTGTTGAGGAAAACCATCCGTCTATTTATCGTTCATCAAAATTAAAGGATTTACTTACAAAACTGTTCTTATGCTGTCAAGCGAGTCGAATATAGTTTACAAAGTACCAGTTTTCCAAACTTTTTGTCAGAGTAGGCATTACATTTTTCACACTCTGGATATGTGCCCATGTCTTCAGTCTAATTGTTTTTCCAACCAGAAGCTTATTCCCAAATACCACAAAGGTGCAGACATTCCCAGAAACATCCTCCTTTCTGCTGACTCACTGCTCTCACTCTGTATTTTGTGAGGAATGTTCTGCAGTTATTGGCTGAAGCACTTTGACAGACTCACAACCATCACGCACCAGAAACTTTTCATTTGCTTTTAAAAAAGTGAATCCTGGCGGAGAAGGTGCAGCAAGGTCAAAAGTGGACCACACATACATGCTTGACCATCGCATTCACATGCTTGAATCAATTTACATGTGTGGACACATACGATCTCCCACACAAACAGCTCGTCATTCTGTACCAGCAGCAGCTTACCGCACCTTAGAGTTACATCATTGGTGTCACAAAGACCTCATAAAGAAATAATGAATTATGAGCATCAATGGTCAGAACCACAACTGGACCTGTCAGAAATAATAACAGAAAAGGAGAATCAGGACAACAAAGGGCTGATTGAGGTGACAATTCCTGAAAGGTAAACTACAACATGAACTGTTTCTTGAACCTTCCTTGCTAAAAACAAATGCACACAAAGAGATCTGTGTTTGAATCTGTGGGTCATTATTAGCTGCAGTTGGCGAGGCAGCAGCCACAGCAGCTATAATGAGCCAAACCATCAGTAATTGATGTTTATTGAACCTCAGGAAGCTTGATTCCTATCCTGATTGATTGAAAGGCCATTTCCTATTAAATCATGCCCTGGCTAGTTGAAGGCAGATGTGCAGGGCACATCTGCAGAGTTTAGGAAATCGCTTAGCCTAATGCTCTGGCATTATTACGATGCACACCTCAATTCTCTCCTAAGATGAGCTCTTGTACAATTGGAAATAGTCTCCCAAGAGCCTGGCTTTGTTGAGCAGGCACGAGGCCACCAACACACGTAAGGCAGGAGTCATTTACCAGTATGCAGGATCTGATGCAACAAACTATTATGGGAACGTCTGTCTGTAATTTTAGAAGAAAGGGCGATCTGCTGGAAGTGAATAAGTCAAAGCGACTCTGCCGCATCGCAGATGTTTTTGTTGAACCGAAACTACGACAACTCCCGAAGAAGCCAAACTAAGGCCTGAATCAACTTGTTACTGCAACTATTACAGCCATTTAAAGTGTTATGTAATGTGTGGTATGAGCATTTTGAATGAAGCCTGCTTTCGTGTATTCTGAAATTTGCAACACATCCTCACTCCTCAATGAGTGAACAGGTCGATTGTCACTGATTACCAAAACAACACATATAACTGTTCCCAAAATAACATGACAATTGCAGTTTAACAGTAACAGGTATATCTGACCACAATCATATGCTTGCAATTTTTTTTAGGTTTAGTTTTCTTTGGCCCAGTCCCATTTCCAAGTTTTACACCTACCCCTCAATTTCAAATGAACCTCTTGCCCCTCACAGCAGAGTACAGGGGGCAGCGGTCAAAGGAGCATTGAAACACGTAAAGATGTAGGTGTGTCATGCACAAATCAGCACTGACAATGTAATGTTAGTGAGCTAGTGTAGTGTCCAATCTATATTATAGCCTAATTAATCACAGGTCACATTATATGACATGCACAATCATTTTATGATTGTTAGGGATAAAATCACACACACATATTGTATTGCATGCACAAACATCCTTATTAAATGTCCTCAAATGCCCTCAGATATTGAGCAAGGCCTGGCGACAGTCCTCGAGTCCTTGAGTAACAGACTAAACAAGGATAGACTATCCAGATGTTTTATGCATCCACTACTAGTTAGGCACGTACACGTACGAGTCATTGAACTCCTAAAGTATTGATAAAACACCTTGTTTATGCCAAAGTAAAGATGAGTCATAAGCAAAAATCCCCTAAAACTCCTAATAGAGGCTAGGCTAAAGGTGAAGGCCCCTTTGTTGTTCTACCTAGACCCTACGTCAGAGATAGGAAAACTCGTGTTATTGGTCAATTATGAACCGTAAGAGGTAAACTGACAGGTGTCTAAAAGTGAGAGAAAACAAACACTCGGGAAGGGAGGAGAAGCCTAACAAATAATGTTCTCTGGTTCCATTCTCTGAAGACTGTGGTGGTAGTGGTCTCTCAGTATTTATATTTTATTATTTCTAAAAGTTACTTGGACTTTGTTGATCTTTTTAGAACTTTACCTGACTTCCAACTTTCTTTGCTGTAATAATTACTAGTGGCAACATCTCAACTGTGAAATTACTGTGGTTTGAAGAAACATATGTTGCCAACACTTATCTCAATGATTAAATTGCCATCTTGTTTTTGTTTTTTTATCCATGCATGGAAAACTAACGTCAATTTCTCGATGAACAATATTTTTCCATACTCCAATTTCTGCTATGCCATCACTTATGCACGGATCTGAAAGTATAGCTCTAACCCTCAGCATCTCAGCATTAGTATCCACAGTTAAGTCGAATGAAAGAGATACCACACATGCACAAGACATAAGGCAGAATGAATGACTTTATTTCTCTGCAAAAGCTTAAATATAGATACACAGAGTTTTGGATTATGTTACAGCTCAGTGTGAGGCAGGAAAGGATGTGGTCCTCTGTTTCGAAGACTTGACGATCGGCGCAAACTGTCCTAGACTTCCCAGCATGGCCGGTAAACCCGTCCCACCATGCACCTCATCGTGTCTCTCCTCAGGATGGGGATGTTCAGGTCCTGGCCTCTGTGATCGTTGACCTGGCTGTTCTCGTCAGCTCTCCTTTTGTAGAGGGACAGTCCACTGTGGAGCGAGCGCAGGTCCCTCCACAGGCTTGGATCAGCGACGACGATTACCCTCGGCGCCCTGGTTTTGCCCGCGGTAGCCAGATCCACCTCGCCGAGGCCGTTTTCCGTCACCTCGTCGCTCAGCAGAGAGGTGAAAGTATCCTGCTCCAAGGAGCTGTCTTCAGTCTTGCCCATGGGTAACCCTGTTGACAGTGTGTAGCACTCAAAGAAAAGTGCTGCGGCGAAGATGACGGGCATGAGTGACTGTCTCATGGTGAAGATCTTCCAGGAGGTGCACAGCGTTGGCTTCGTGGATGAGTTTCTTTCCAGAGCTCTTGCTTCGTTGTTCTGACTCGGAGATCGCATCGTCTGCTTTTATATCATTTCAAGCTAGGTTGGCCACGTTGAATCGTATTTTCGTCATCTGTTCTCCTGTTGTGTTCCGGAAATTAGTCAAAAGCATTAAAAGCCAGTTGGGTAGAACTCTTGCAGAGCTCAAGAGTGTTGTTTTGCTGGAAAGTTAATTAAAAGTCATCTCCAACATGGTGGCTGATATTAGATTCCTGATGATGACAGTGGGAATTCTTTGAACAGTTGACACAAAGAAGAGCATTGATCCGTAATAACTGCCCTTTAAAACAACAAGGAAGGATTACACACCTGTGACGCACTTTGTTGTACCAGATGCTTGATGATGAAAGCTGTCCACTCATGGCATTGTCGCAAAGATGTTCAATAAGCGACTTAACCTTGGATTAGTGTTAAAAAGCTGACAAATGATTCTTGAAGTGTTTGTGTGTTCGTGGCAGCAGCTCCTTGCTGACGTGTCAAAGATAAAGTGAAGTTTGGAAATATTTCTTTGAGGAGGAGATACCATAGATCTGCTCCCGAAGCCCTGAGGTGGAAGCTGATTTGATCTCTTGTCGGACTGCAGCATAATTACAATCTTACCTAATTAGTGTTGCCAGATGGGTGCTGCAGAGGCTTTGCACACCCGGGCTCGCATAAGACCCATATGAAATTAGTAAATCTATGCGCAGGTGGCATCTGAGTCAGATCAAACGACGTGTGGACAAATTAACAGTTTTAAAAAGTTTTGAAATGTAATTCGGATGATTCTCACGTAACCGTGCATTCCAGAAAAGTTTGAAAAAAGCAGTGACGTCTCCAACAAAGATCTTTTTGCGCAGAAGCTGCAAATAACAATCTTATGAGCACTCAAGACGCACTACAATAAACACTATTGAACCCAGTAGTTTGACAGAGGATGGATTTGAGATTTATGATTTGCAGCACTTTGATGGCTAGACGTATAATTTGATGTCATTAAATTGTGAAGGTTATTTTAGTCTTGTGCAGCTGGGCAGTTCAGAGGGGAAGTGCTGTGGACCATTTCCTTATTGAAAACCATGTCTGTGGTTTTTAAAAAGTCTGGCGTTTGAGAATCATCTACACCCTGTTTTTATTACCGTCTGAAAGGCCTTGTGTGGTTTCCTGGAGACAGACGGTTTTGTTTAAATCTTATCTTTCATTCCTAGATGTCAGCTAGTCGTATGTATCATTGATGGGACCGGTGACGGGTGGAGCTGCCCTAATGCGGTAGGTGTTAATGGTGGGAAAGAGCTTGGAGCTGATTTTGGATGAAAACCATATGGATCTGTAAAATAGAGGTACCTTTAGGAATGTAGGAAATAATGGCTGTTTTATCCCTAAAGAGATCGCCGTGTGCCAACACTTCAACTCCATATAGTAAACCTGACAGTAACAGGACTAATGAAAAAGATCATATAATCTCTCAGCTAAAATATAGCCAGAATAGTTTCTCATTTATTTCCTTACAGTATTTCCATTTACAGCAAGAAGAAACAGTAATTATTTGAAATTCAAGAAACTAAACTTTGTACACCTTCCTCTAAGGGTCTGGTCAATAATAATTTTAGAGACATTGTTATTAAATGGGCAATGTGTAAGAAATGGCTGGAATTTTATGTTATAAATCCTCAAAAGATTTACCAACTTTAGAAACAGAATCTGAAGAAACAGTGCTGATATCATGCCAGAGACGAATGTATGTTGCCGAGATGAAGTTGGCATACTAACCGGCTAGCCCCAGCCCATTCTGTCTTGTAATATCACTCGTCTTCAGGTGATAGACTAGCTGTCCTGTGTGAACGGTTTAACCTATTAAAATTGACACCAAAATGAAAAGCGAAGGGTAGCGCCAGGCAGCAGTGCTGCACACTCATCCTGTGTGTCGAGCCTGTGATAGCCCTTGTAGTTTGAGCTGTTAGTATAGATGTGATAATTCGCTATTTTTCACAAGGTCATAGCTTTGAGTCTTTTAACTACACAAAAGAAACTCACAAAATTTAGAAAGTAAATATTCTTGCACATATTGTCCTTATTTAAACTGTAAATACAGCCATACACCATTTTAATTCAAGTTTCTCTCCTTTACCAAACTAAGACGAGCTAAACGACCTCGTTAACTTACCAAATTCACCCAAACCGTCTTGGTTTGCAGTTCCACAATCACCTCTGTTTTGGTCGAAATACATCAATTCACGTAAGATGGAGGTAAGATTAAATATTCCAGCTCTACACACCGTTTTTGGCCACTGCTGATGCCCGAATCTCTCACTTCTCTGCCGCTGCCTGTCATGTCCTGTCGTAGCAGAGTCATGGTCCTGGTCAGAGCTGCTGTTAATCACCTTTGTACTGTATCCCCTGTCTTCAAACTTACCTCTACGTCTCAGAGGTGAGGTCTTGGTCCAGACAGACTCCTATCAGCTAATAGGGCCATTTAGCTGCGCAGCTAACTGAGCTAACTTGCTAATGGCAGCTAGTCACTGAAGATAGTTACAGCATAGAACATTGTTAGCAGCAGTTAGCCGTTATTTTGCCCCCTGTATTTTTGGGGCTACCTTCAACAGGTGGCCATACTTTACTTTACACTTTTAAAGATGCAAAGAGACACAAATTTGCCATGGGTAATGTGACTCGGGCCAAAAAGAGCGTGGATCCAGATCATGAATGCACAAAGAACAAGAAAATAAGTAGGAAAATAAAAAGTTTTTTTGAGATCAGTCAGTTTTGTCATTGGTAGATCTGTGTGGTTACTGGATTGCATCTGACAGCATGCCATGTTTCCATTTAAAAAATGCATTTTCATCCAACATTTCCAAGACCAAGCTAATGAAAGATAAAATGTATGTGAACCACTGAATGTACTGTACTCTGACACTTTGTTCAATACATTTTAATAAGATAATCCAATAATTTTCCTCGCATTCCTGGAAAACAGAGAGACAGAGGCAGGGAACATTTTCCACATTTGCCCCTTGGGTGTAAGTGAGCAGCCGCCAACTTAAGGTGTTAGTGCAAGAGGGCAAGGTGTGCTGACCAGCTGACTACACTGATGGGCGCCAACCAAAACAGGAGGCCTCGGCTTGGGAGTTTGAAGGGGGCGTAAGAAGACCCGACCGTGTGCTGAGGGAAGACGTACATAACACCAGCGCCTTCAGCACAGCCGCGCTTCTCTTTATTACGATACCAAGTGGTGGGCCACACAGTGCAAGCTCAAAGTGTTATTCCAGCTAGGTAAATACAGGAGACAGATCTAACAGCAGTGAATGTATTAACAGGCCCAAATTGAATTATGTTGTTGCATTTCCAACACGGTGTGTCCTGCCAGCCGCTTCTGAGGTCTGACCGATTGAAATCTCAGTTTTCGTTCACTCACAGGCAGGTTAAGGATGTCTGTACCGCAACATGCACAGAGGGCTTCCATTTACAAGAGCAGGAAGTTCTGGTTGAAATTGGCTGAAGCAACTTGCGAGTTTTCCAGCAAGACGTACGTGGAAAATAACTCTGTAACTATTTACTGTTGTACGTGTAATATTGTATGTAGATAACATTTTGGAGCAGGCACATCATTTTTTAAAAAAAATAATGCTTCTGCAGGGCTTGTAGAAAGAGAATAATAATAATTCCTAATTAATCTATTTTCCTTAAAAACATTATTATAATTTAGAAATAATTATTTGAAAAATTGTGTTGGGTTTGTCAGCCAGCAGCATAAAGCTGCTGGTATCACGTAGCATCAGTGTTGCATCTGCATCAACAGACTTGGTTGTTGCCAGTGTCTAGAAAAAATGGGAAAATGGAGTTCTATGTGCCCAGCATACCGTACTGCCTGATGTTAGCTAGGCAGTGTTAGCGATGCTAACTGTAGCTAGCTAGCGTTAGTAACCTTGACTTGAGCTAGCGTCAGCCATGTTAACATTAGATAACCTTGGCAAAGTTAATATTTGCTAGCTAGCATTAGCACCATTAGCTAATGCAACAAACTGGCAGCCTCTTGAGGGGGCTAAATATTTGAACAGCGGTGTTGTGACGTGAATGGAACACTTGTGTGTCTGAATGTTATCAATTACACCTAAAAACTTTAAATTTTTTACACTAGATTACATTTTAGAGAGAAAAATTGTACTTTAGTCTTTTTCTGAACATTTCTGTTTATTTGCCTTTATTTGCCAGTTAATGTGTAGATAGCGACAGGAAAGAAGATGACAAGAGTGGTATGGTCTGCAACAAAGGTCCCTGGTTGGAGTAGAACCTATGGACACTGCGGTTATGCGGAATGTGAAATGACCACTGAGACACACCACTCCTGTACATTTATCCAAATTAAAGAAAAACAGTCACTTGTTCCTGTTTGGTGCTGACAGAAAATAAGGGCATACCATGCAGGATTTGGTTGCTGTTGGTAAATGCACCATTCCTTCCTTTGTCCCTCCTCACTGGATCTACAGTCAAGAGAAAGAGAGAGATGGTCGAGTGAGCTAGAAAGTAAATGAAAAGGGGGAGCGATGTTAGCGAGAACAAAGCAGGTCAACAAGAGAAATGAAATGTTATTTACAGATGGTTTCACTGCGGTGACATTCTGAAGGACAGGTTTTCATTGGCTGGTTCCAACCCTCTGAATAATAGTGAGCCAGCTACATAGCAGAAGGAATGAAAGATCGTCAAAGAAAAATGCTCCCCTTACAACAATGCTGGACGAGAGGCATGCAGCTGCACACATTGACATATCCCTTTAGGCTTCATGATCAAATTATTAACATTAGAAATAACATTAAAATGTATAAAAACGTTGATGCCTTTGTCCTATATAATTTGTAGAGTTATGAATTCACATTTTCCCAAATGTTTCCCACAATGCTCAAACCCAAAGAAATCTGTCATTGTATGCAAGGTAATGGTGCCTTTTATTGGCTTGCCTGTTGCTTTAAATCCCAGGTAACCACTAAATGATCAGAGAGTGAGAAGGGAAGTCGGTAAGTGTGACTAAACATAACATAAAACTTTAAAACATCACCTCATCTGTGAACCTGGTTTCATAGTCACATCAGCAACATTTTCATCTGCAATTGATGGTTGTTTGACGACCACTCCCATGATCCCGCATGACATCACAACAATTTTTCTTGTCATTGTTTTGTTCAAGAAAGGCCTGGTGGCAAAAAATACATACTGTGCATGTAAATGCTCCTAGCAACTGCTCCTGCAGCGTCCATGCTGACTGGAAATAATGTTTGTGGGACAGATATGTCACTCACTTCTGATTGATTTGGGCAAAACAAGAAAATGACACAATGGCAAGTTACTCTGATTATCAGGCTAACCTTTTCACTGCATAGAGTCATTTGATTAATTGTTAACAGAAACATTTTAAATTAAAGGATTTCTACTCCTTACGCATGAAGGGAGAGGCTTTACAGCCCCACTGTTTCCTTTTCTATCGATCTACGATCAGTCAGAGGGACTCCACATGCTTGTACTGAAACTGGAATTCCAGGAATTCACTAAGGACATATGTCCTTGTCTTGTCTATCTGTAGCCTGAAGACGAGAATGAAAGCACACAACATAATTACAGACACACCTTAAAGAAAGATGAAAGCCAAATACTGCTTTCGCCATGAGCTCCAACTCATTATAGCGGAGGGTGTCAGAGTTGGTGTGAAGGTCAGGATGTGACTGCAGGGGAAGATGAAAGTAATGCGATGAAAGCTGATCTTGGATCTGGTGCTGCGTCTCAGAGTGATTTGGCTAAAACACAAATCATGAAACTCCCAGTGAAAGTAACATCTCCAAAGTGAACTGCGAGACACCAGTCCAGGGTTTCCAACTGAAGAAAGAGAGAGAAACAGTCCAACACATTAATTTCTCATCAATACATCTGCAGAGATGCTGGTAGTCATGGAGATGGTTAGTCAACATGTAATCACAATGTGGTACAAAAATAACAACATCGGCTCTCTGCGTCTTTGTTAGGAGAGAGAGAGAGAGAGAGATAGGGAGAGAGAGAGTGGAAGCCCTGTTAAGAAGTTCTCTCAGCATGATGTTTTTCAATGGAGGGATGGAATAATGAAATACATGGATGAGATTTGGAAAATCTGATCCCCATCCAGCTCGCACTCGCCTCAGTGACCACACGTAAGCCACAGTGCTAATGCTGTGTGGGGAAATGTTGCGCCACGTTTCAGGAGATTGAGCTTTAAAAAGTTGCTTTACTTGCCAAGCTCCTCATGCACTTTGGGAATAGATTATTAATTTATTTTTGGTCCAGAAAAAGAGAAGAACTTACACACAGTATATGTTGATACGAAATTGGCCTAAAAACCTATTTTCTTTTATCTTTTTCGTCTTTTATCTGCAAAATGTTGGACTTTTTTTAGTCTGTGTCTTCTGACTGGTTTGAAGGTCGATCATTTTTGGTAAAGGATGATGTCACCGTTTTCAATGAACCAGCCATAATCAACAATATTATTATCCATCACTGTTAAACTAATTGAGCAAGCCATTTCTGTACTGGATCTGGTAACCATGATCTCTGGTCTTGTCTGTTTTTTTTTCGGTCTCCAACTTTGATCCAGACTGACTTTTCCCATAGAGTGAAGTTGTGGTTGTTTAGCAAAAGCTCTCTACAACTGTCGGATGGATTGGCATGAAATGTGTTACATTCATGTTCCCCTCAGGATGATTGTAATAACTTTGGGGACCTTTCATCTAACACCATTATCAGGTCAAAATGTTTTTTCTGGTTTATGTCCAAATGCAATGCAAAGTGGGACATTCCATAGCCCTGGCTGTACTTTGTGCAAGTGTTAATTAATGAATGTTAACACCCTGAACTAAAATGTTGCACATTACATTTGCCAAACATCAGTATGATAATGTTGTCATTGTGCATGCTTCTTAGCTTTTACCTCAATGCGCTGCTGTATGGCTGCAACCAATGATTATTTTCAATGGTTGATTAATCTGTCGATTATTTTCTTAAGTAACGTATTCTACACTGTCCTACCTTACAGCCTCACGGAGCAAGTGTGAACGTAGACTTGTGTCGATTAAAGCACAGTTCTTGTATGACAGACAGTATAATAACCTGCCGTTTGGACTTTGCTTTCTCCCTTTTTGTTTTGCCTATTGTCCATGGCAAAATTCGCTCGTTAAATTGATGACAACTGAAACACAGGAAACACTGCAAGTTTCTTTTCCTCAAGAAAGGTTTGCACTCTTTGTGATTACCTCACCCCTTCAGTGACGAAACATCAGCATCACATTGCGCTTTTGTTGCGGCACGTAGTACAGTACATGCACTTTTTACAGCCAACATAATCACAGATCACAGTAAAATAATGGGTGGACACCTATTAGTTTGCGTGGCATGACGAGGCACAGTTTGACAGTCTAGCGTCCATAAAACATTAATTAGATTTCTGACTGTGCTTCATGCTGAGGCGGTATACTGTTCCAGACACTCTGGCCGTCTGACAGTGAAAACTCCTCTGCTGTTTCTCAGCAACAGACTCAGTGGTTTGTTCTGTGTCTCATATCCAAGGTAACAGGCAGCAAGTGTTAAACTTAGCATGGTTTGCATCGACGTGAATAAATGGTATGTGATCCTCAACGAACAAGGGATTCAACAAAGTTACCAAGCAAAGGAATGAATTCTCAAATTGAGTTTGTTCTCCTAAATGAAGATGTTGCTCCTCGGTTTGGCAGCAAATTAGATTCACCCTCAGGGTAAAACAAGTGAGCTGCGGCACATATTCTGTGAACTCTGCTTCAGACAGATAGTGCAGAAAACGGATCACAGTACAATCCACTGCAGATCCGTCAACAAGCCACTATAAGACAATTAACAGATTTATTTTTCAGAATTAGGTAGTTATCTATATTCATATTTTACTAAAACCTGTAAAAACGCCAAAACCATGATTTATACAGCATTTTAAATGAATTTATACAGAATATAGTAGCACTTTATATCTCAAACCATTAATTGCACAGTAAAACACAATATACTTCATATGTTATTTTCATGAAATATGGAATCAAACTCCAACCTTACCCATTAAATTCACAGTCTTAAGATATATATTTTTTTATATTAACTATGGTGACGTTCTGGTTACCAGAGCTGCTGTTTTTTACCATAAAAATAAAATTTTTTTTACAGTGGACTAATAATTAGAAAACATATTTGCTCGATTATAGTTAAATGTTATAATCACACAGCGAGCTTTTATGATTTTAAAAGGGCTAACACTGTTGTTGCTATCACAGTAAATGTGGACTGTCTCTAATTTATTTTAATATAAATTTTAAGGAAGACTATTCAAGAAGTTCAATACATTTAAAATCCAAATGTAGGTAAATGATAACATTCTTTCAAAAAGTATTTTTCTCGAAGATGGAAGCTCATGCCTGACCTTGGGAAGCGTGTACTATCTACCAGCGTTTTCTCATCAGTCAGTGGATCTGGATCAGCTGTCTTTATGTTCTCTAACTATGGAACTTTGGCCATGTGACAACACGTAGTCATACATGGAGGGAGACCTTAACCCCTGCCATTGTTTGAATATGATAGAGATGGCCCTTCTTTGAAAATGACTATGTTTAAAAGTTTTACAGTTGTCATAAGCAAGGTATAAAGTACCCTCCTATGTTTTTCCAGTTTCCACCGCAACCCTGGCTTAGCAGGACTGATGTAATGGGTGATGACTGGACGGATCACTCGGTTGATGGTGTAAAGGCATTTTACCAGGTGATCAAAGGAAAGGAATGTCATCTCTCTTCATTTTAATTGCACCTCTGGGGACATTGCTTTCACCCACAGCTGTCTCCTGGAGACCAGAGGATGCGCTTCTGTGCTCACCTGAGAGAGTGTGAGGAAGAGTATTCATTCCTTCACTTTGCTATCAGAAGGAACCTTTCTACTCTTTTATAATTGTTGCTGGAATTAATACTCGTCCAGTTATTTTTTAAAAGGTATTTTTGTTAATTAGACTGGCAGCCAAATAAAATTTGTATCCTTTTGGAATAATTAAGAGTTACCTACATTTAATCTACCTGTGCTCCTCTGTTACAGTAAATACTCCTTTCATGCATTCACACACATCTGAATAGAGGTAAGTCAGTTTTATTACACAGAGCAACAAGTTGCATGCAGAAAGAGTAGTGCAAATAGCCAGAATTTTCAGAAAATCAGCATTGTCACTTTAGTCATTGTCCCAGTCGGCTCATGTTTTGTCTACTGCTACTTTCAGTCTTTTTACTGAAGCTGAAGCTTGAGATTCGCAAACTTTTCCATTGAAATGTTTTTTCATTTTAATGGCTTTGGCAATTCCATCAAGCCTTTTTTTATGCACAAATGGAAAATGTGCATAACAACAAGTTTATGATACCTATGGGTTTTGTCCAGCGAGATAATCTTCACAGATGAACACCACTTTTATGACTTTTTAAGCATAAATGAAATCGCCAGAAGTAAAAGGCTAATGTTAGGCCGTAATGAACTACACTGTGGTCGCATGACTTCATCATCACCATCGTCCAGTTATCAGAATGTTGCTGGTTCGATTCCCTAGGTCCACTCGCTGCATGAAGAAGTCTTGAGCAAGATACTGAACCCTAAATTGCTCCAGTGTATGAATGGGTAAATGTGACAAGTGTTGACTGGTAAAGTATTTACCAATACATTTTCACTTTACTATAAATTGATCAAGCTGTAAAGGTAGATATTAGAATAGTTTGCAAATTAAAACCACCTGTAAAGACGGATTAGTGGGTAGATGAGTTTTTGTGTTCAGCAGAATGACCTTTAATGTCGCCCACAACCTCTGTCGTCTGATTTAGCAGCTCATTAGCAACGACATGTAAACACTTCCTAATTGAAACGCGGGGTTAGGGTTAGGGTTAGGGTCTTAAGCTTGTGTGAACCACAGACCGAACTTATTTCAGGCATGTCTTAATGTAACATAACAATATGTACATTTCTGTTCATATAATTATGGCTCTGGTTTTAGCACATTAGCTGAAAAAGATGTGAAAAAAATGACATTATGTATTCATTCATTGATTCATTCATTGATTTTCTAGACAGGTTTTGGTCTCCCCAGTGTTAACCTTGCAATAAGAAATGTACATTATTGTAATGTTTTCTTTCTTTCTTTCTTTCTTTCTTTCTTTCTTTCTTTCTTTCTTTCTTTCTTCAGTATCTTACACATTTGTCCGGGAGGGAATGCATGTTGTCGCCATGGCGACACTTCCGTCAACTGAACCCCGTTGCTAAGCGGTATTCCTTGTTACTTCATTCAGAGGACGGGGCAACGTTTGGGAGGTTGTTTCCGGACAACTTGGCCCATTCCAGTGAAGTTATCTTGGTGTCACAATGACTGAACAGTCAGCCACTGTGGAAAATAAAGTTGGAAGATGTATGTTACACAACTGGGTAGAAGAGGTGAGTGCAGCTGGTGTGCATTGCGCAGTCAGCCTCGCTAATGTTAGCTAGCAGCCAAACGTCAGTCCAGTGTTTGTCAAACAGCGAATAACCGGAATGAACGTCAATTGATGAAAGCTATGACATTTATGTATATCATTTAAGTTTGGAGCAAACGTATTATCTGTTAGAATAATTAGCCATATCAAATTAAAAAACGTAGGCCACGGCTTTTAAGAGGTGTACACAGAACTAGCCCATCACTGAGTTGTGCTGTTTTCTGTGACCACATTATATATTTTAGTGCATATATCCATATCAGCGTAGATATGAGGACTCAACAGTGAAAGCAGGTGTTCCAGTCAACCACGTCATTAGTTAGTTAACATGCTCTGTGGAGGGTGTGTTGTCACACCCAAACTGAACTAGTCACACACTGTTTTTCTGTGGTCACAGAGTAGAGTTTAGGGGGGGGTCACACACTACTCAGTGGCATGCCAGCAGACCCTTTTCATGGCACACGTTTTGAGCAGGAAAAGCACAAGTGTGTCTCTTTTCCATCAAGTGTCAACCTAATCCACTGTCAGTGAGTGAGCGCTTTCCATACCTGAGCATTGGAACTGGCTCCCGTTAATGGAATGCGATCATCATTATTGTTGTCAATTCCACCCGTGCTGTTCTGCTTTGATAAGTCAAAATGTCTGAACTGTCTCACTATAATCCTTGTTTACATGTGTATGTCTATTTGCTGTCACACTAGACCAAATGTTTATATAATGTTAAAATGATAAAATACTGTTCAGACTACCAGAGAGGAGTTACAGGTGTATTTTGTGTTTTAGATAAATGGTAAAGCGTGTTTCATACAGTGACTGTGTGCATAATTCCATTCCATTTTGGTTTTGTTATGTGTCATTGTAGCTGTGAGGCTTTTCTGCCTGCTTGTTTCCTTGAAAGCTCAATTGAAAAAGGGTGACTGTCACACTATTAAAGCTGACATGTGCTCATAAAAGGCATTCAATCTATTTTCTCATTAAGTGCTTATACACAATACCAGAAAAACAGCGCAGATATTCTGAATGAAAGTCTCAATCACATGCCCATGGTGACCTATTCAGAAGGTTGTTTTTTTTTAAAATCTTAACTGACACCAAACTAAATGGTAATCAGCTTGCTTTTGCATAAGATAAACCATCACCTGTCAAATTCATGTGCAAAACAAATGAAGCACTATCACTGTGTCACCGCTAATTGTTGGTGACTGCAGCTGCCTTAGCTAGTTAGCTCAGTTAGCCTTGCAGTTGGCGGTTCAGACTTGGAGCAGAGGGACCAGGGGAGTGTTAATATTTTATTCTATTTGTTGTTTCCTATGTTTTATGTACAGCACTTTGGCCCAGCTGCGGCTGCTTAAAGCGCTTTATAAATAAAGTTGAGCTGAGTTGAGTTGAGTTGAGTTAATAAATATTACACCTATCAAAGGAGCTTTGGACCTGGATGTACTGGGGTAGCTAGTTAGCATGCTAACCTCTGTAGACATCTCTGCAACACAGTGCACAGACATCATGATGCCAGTCCTGCTATTTTTTTCAAATTATGTTAATGATTTTATTTTTTTTTATTTTTAATCAATCAATAAATGTTGCCCCTTTTAACAGGTGAATGGTTGTTTCTTTATCAAAATTGTTGCAGAGGAATTTTATTTTGACTAATTGGTTAATTGACAAATCATCTAATCCTAAACAAAGAACACAGATTCAGAAGAATATGGGTTTTTGTTTTCTCAAAGACAACACTTAAAAAAACAATAAAACAATTAACTACAGATTGCATGTAAAAATAAATAAATAAATGTTTTCCATAAAATCTAAACATGATCCAGAATCTTGAATTGAAGCCTGCATTCAAACATCATTAGCTTTAGCTTTATAAACGTAGTATTTATTGTTCATTCAACGATTATCCGCTTGTCTTTTGCAGACAAGTGGATGGAGCAGATCGCAGCTGACATTGGGCAAGCCAGTATTTATTGTATGCTTTCAAATTCACCTTGTTTGTATTTTTTCATCAAACCCTGTATGTCCTTGTACCCAGAGGGCCGTTGCAGCTCTCGACACAGGGAAAACAACGGCGCAAATCCAAAAACATGGACACAAAGGGATCCTCACATTGGACGAGGACTCTAAACTGGAGAATGTCACCACGTTTAAAGCAGTGTACATCCCTCCAAGGAGTCCTGGGGTGAGACTGCGGGGTATGTGTCTTTATCTTTCTACAGCCACAGTAAGAGACTGTTTCTTTTCATGTATATATATATATATATATATGTGTGTGTGTGTGTGTGTGTGTGTGTGTGTGTGTGTGTAGACTATATACAGTATAGAAGATATGTAGATTTCTATGTCTATGTTGAAGTCATTTTCTGTTTTACTGTTTAATAAATCTTTTTTCAGATGATTTTCTATGAATGCTCAGGTTGTCTATTCTTTTCTATTTCCATGGTTCAGGCGTCAGAGGCGAGCTTCTGGAAAAACATATTGCTCAGATGATAAGGTAAATCAACTATGAAACAAGTCTTTTGATGCTAAATAAAATATTACTGGATGTGGTTTGTTTGTGGAAACGGAGAACGCTGCCGTGACCGTGTCTTGAGGAAAGAAAACAGAAATGAAACACATTGGAGGAAAGTGATGTAATATTTACACGTCTGGGTCTGTTTTACTGTTCAATTGCAGCTGTAATGCCCTTTAAATCAGATTTTATGATGTTATTTTACATGGAAGCGAGTCATCCTTAATGGGGTTTATAGAGACTGTCCCCACAGATGTGGTTATTAACATCCCGCACAAGTTAACTGCTCATAAAGAATACAGAGCATCATGTCTCAATGAAAATGGCTTGTCCAAGCAGTAGACAGTGCCTCATCTCTCAGTCTTTAGCCATACACTAGATTTCCTGGACTGTACACATTGACTGGTTGATTTATACCAAGATCCTGTATAGCTAAGAGCTCAGAGCATTTTTCTAGGCTGATTTGTTGTTATGTCAACACAATTCCATTTTGAATACGGTAATAAACAGAGTAAGCCAGATCAGAGCTTTGAAGAATGAAAGAGTTTTGAGTTCAATGGGGCATATATAACATCACTCTCTATTAATACAGGTTTTAAATTTGACCCCAATGTACATGATGAAAATTGATCCACAAGTAACATTAAATGATATGCAAGGTTAACAAACGTCTTACATCACCAGTGTTAAAAGCCCTGCACACCATTGTTTCACCCACACGTCCACGCTGATTAGACCTCTCAGGACCGTGTGGGCTTGAACAGACTGTGCTTGATTGGTATCACCGTCACTCCTCTGTTAGTGTTCTTTCACCTGTTAGCGCTAGACAGCTTACACCATTTCCGTGGATACATGCCAGTTAACTGCCCCGTATCCCTGTTTCCCTCACTGCATTCTGGCAGTGTCAGCTCAATGAGAAGAAAGGGAGAACCTCCCCTCTGGGAGTATTTATGCCTTTTTCTTAGGGGTTTACAATATGTAATGGACCGATAAATTATTGGCCTGAAAATTATATTATCGGTTGTTGGCAGATAATGAAATTAAAGCTTAAAATAGCAACACAATTGCTGTTTTCAATACAGTTACACAAGGGTTTAGACAGGACAGAGAAAAACAAATATACAATATTAAATTGCCCATCGTTGCTCACTACATTTGAGCCTTTCTTACCCTAAGGTGTGGATAAACTACAGGTTAGGAACACATTTTTAGAATACAAAACTGTGAAATGATCAGTTATTGGTATCAGCAGAATTCAAGCCTTATAGTGCATCCCTATTTTTTCCAACAAGGTTACACTAATGTAACATATAAATAGCCTGAATTAGCTGTTTTTATTGCAAGTGAAAAGTGACACAACAAAACAACAAACGCCACGATCATGGCAGTTCATGAAGTAGTGATGACATATAATCTATTGATGTGGTCTTTTGGATCTATTTGACAATTAGATTAACATCTAATCGAAATCAAGATCTTTTCCCGAAGTTTAACCAAAGTGCTTTTCTTGCCTAAACCTAACCCCAGACTAAAGCAAACCTTAGATTCTGTTGTGACAGTCGTGGACTTTGTGCACCCTCTATTCACACTGACCACCTCCTGTTACTCCGGTCTTCAAATGTAGTGATTGATTCAGTTAAAGAAATGTGTTGTGGATATGAAAAAGTGCTTATGGTCACAACACCAATGTAAAATTTGTGTCAGTGTACACAGATGCTGTGGATTATACTTTGCGACAATGTTGTGTCCTGCCATTATACTATGTGTTAACAAACATTGTAAGGCTACTTGTCATTTTTGTGATGCAATAAATTAACTGTAATAGTGATCCATTTATTCTAACTAGGCAGAAAACATGAAATTATAACCCTTGTACTGGTATAACTACTAAATTCTGTTACATTTCCTTCACACTGGTATGAAATGGAATGCGATGGTGATGTGTTTGAAAGCAGCTTGATTAGCTGCAACATATGTCCAATAAAAGGCAGTGACTGTCTTATAAAAGACTTCCTGAGGATGGTTTCATGTTTCCTGGCTAAAGTTTCGGCCTTCCTCAATCACCAATCCTCCAAGCAGAAATAAGAGTAATGGAACATGTTGATGATTTCCAGGTCATCCAAGGATTGGAGAATAATCAAATAATTTAATTGGTATTCATCCCATTAGTGCATGAACGATGATATCACTTTAGTGGGCATGTTGGGTAGATTCTATGATAATAATAATGATAATAACAATTGTATTATTTTATCTAACGCCTATATGCGCCTTTGAAAAAATAAATGTAAATGTGCTGAAGCACAAAGAGGGAGTCCTCAAGTACTAAGGACCAAATAAAAGTTACTATGCACATTTACTCCAGTATTGTATAGATATACAACTCTGTAATTATGCTGAATGGGCCCCTGCAAAATAAATATTTTAACTTCAGGTATTTTTACCATCTTTTAATGTGTATACACATACATTATATATTATATATACCGTATTCCTACACCCAAATATTGCTACTTTAACTTAAATCAAAGATGTGTTCTTTTTCCACTAAGGCCAAATACTGAGGCTGATATTTTCTTGGTTTTTTTTTCAGTGAGAATATTCAAGCTGAACAGAAAAGGCCGACTCCCAAAACTGACTTCCGCTCCGCAACTCAGAAGGATTTCTTTGAGAAGGGATTTGTGCCTTGTACCCCTAAAACCACACAAGTAAGTGTATGCATACAGTTTATACTCTGTATGTGTATGCAAGTTCATGAACAGTGATGAGATCTAATCCTCCTCCTCCTGTGAATCTAAAACAATATGTGTTTTATTTTCTTCATTGTAAACTCAGTAATTTTGTCCAGGTCAAGATCCTGTAGGAATGATTTAGAACTGAACCTACTCCTACACACAAACAAACTTCTGTACAGCCGTCTACAACTAAAGTATATCAATACATTGTTGTTGTTTTTTTCACACAAACATAAAGAAAGCCTGTGAAAGGAGCAGACTTCTGGGAAGACTGCAGTCAAACAAAAACAATACATTATCACAAGTACCTTATTGTACATTATTGTCCTTGACAACAGCGTTGTTTGTCTTCAATGTTTCTCAATTTCTCTGAGTTGTAAAACGCGATGTTCCTTGAAGTAACCTGAGACAGTAACAGGTAATATTGTGAAACATAAAACCAGAAGATAACATTTTATGTTGTATCAACTTTAGATGAGACACGAATGAGAATTATGATCCACGAGCATTTTCATAAGGACTGCCGACACTCTGTTTGCACAGTGAGCCCTGGCCTTGGATTTCTGGAGATTAAGAGCGACAAAGACAAATGCAGCTGGGTTTTAGAAAACAAATCAGTGACCATTTTGATATTCAGTATAGTTTTGGTAGTTATTTCTCAGGTAGAAATGCCAAACAGTCCCTGGTTCCACTTTATCAAATGTGTATATGAGTTTTTTCCTCCTTCTCAAAAAAATGAATCATTTAATTTTCAATAAAAGGTAGATTAGTTCATAAAGACAATAATCCTTACCTTTAATACACATTACAGTCCCAACATATTAGCAGGGTAGTACTGCTTCAACAATAGGAGCAAAAAGAGGAAAATCACAGTCGCAGTGCCTTTCTTTTCACAGTGTGTTGTTGTGGTCTCATTTCCAGGTCCATGATTATAAAACCGACCAAGCTGTCACGTTTTGGAGTGAAAATTGCCAGCGGATACAGGTGTGTCACATCACTTTTTGGACAGTTTTTTTGTTTGTTTGGCTGAAACAAACAGAAACACGTGAAATAGTTTATGTTCATTTTAAGTTATTTATTTATGGAAAAGGGTTTTACAGCATGATCTATGTAAGACACATTTTCTCTCTGTAGTCTGCGCGTGCTTAGTGACCTCTTCAGAAATGAAATACCTCTCCGAATGGCAACATATAATGTCAGAGGAAAATGCAATGACAGCAGCAGCAGCAGCAGCAGCAGCTCTTAGTAGCTCTTAGAGTTGCAGTTAGAGTACCCACCTAGGTCAAGAGGAGCATGTTTATACACAATGAATTCAAAGCGCTTTCCCCCCCATTATTACACTATGTACTGTGCAGAGTGTTCTTTATTGTGTTGTGTCAGATGCTTCCCTCTTCATGTTTTCATACAAACTGAACATGTACATGCACAGCTTGTATAGTGAGATTCAGAGATGATTGATCAGAGTGTAACATAATCCTTGCATGCTTCTGTATCACAGGGTGTGACCGCAGTAAAGACCCAGAAAGCACCTTTTAGGAAGTCCGCCCTGTTCAGCACACCCATCAGTGAGCGGCTGGATGAGATTGAAGTCCCACCTGATAACTGAGACCAAATGTTAGACGATCCCATTGCATCACCTCAAGATCAGTTAATATTGAACATCTAAAACATGTGTACGCGTATCGTAATTCTCAGCAGCAGTGACATCTCTGGTGATTAGCTGATACTGTGGAGTCAGTGGTAGGGCAATATTTAAGCTCTAAATATCTTCACTACACATGTAAATAAAGTTTTCTTCTTTAGAATTGGAATGACTTTTTGAGTTTTAATATTACTGCCAGAAAAACAAAAATCTTTTGCAGAGACTCAGCTGATGTCATGTTGACAAAACACAGACCACAGTACACTGACGTTTGGACTTCAAACCTGCCAAACAAACTATCTCTGAACTGAATAAAACACACCAACAGGTTTCTGTTGTACCGATTTGCTGAGAAACATTTGCCTCCATGTTTGGCTTCCTAAAAATAATTATTTACCGTATCTGTCAGCACTGTGTTTGACTCTGGTCAGTGCTGACCTGAAGCATTAACAGTGACACACAGTGCAGGCCGCAGTCAGTAAACAACAAGTAAATGAATGAGGAGACGTAGCTGCGTTGCTCTTTATTCTTCTTGCTTATCTTGATCCTCTTTTGGCCTTCCTCTGACAAATTCATCTTCTTTCTCCTCTACACATTTATGCCGATGATGTTTAGATGTCCGTATTTGCCATGTATCCTTTGTCTGCTGAGCCAAACTAGCAGTTTGCTGCTGCCACTTCAAGAAACATTTACATAATTTCCAGTCCATATTGCATATTTGTGTGTGTGTGTGTATCAACATGTTTTACCTAGAAGTGTGTACAAAGTGGAGATTCATAAAACAGGTTGCATTACACAAGGTAGCTCTTAAGTATTGCTGGTCTCTAAATATTTACACATACTGGTTTCTTGGCGTAACTGTTGTGCAGCTGACTGAACCAACTGACCAAACCAGACTGCTTTAAAAACAGAGCATACGGCTCACCTAAAGGGAGTAGAAGAGGCATATGGTTGGCATGTTTGACATATGGATGGACATGCCGTTTCAATAATGATGTTTATGGAGTTACAGCGTTACCTGTCAAGCTATGATGGGTGACCGCAACTATAGCCTAGATTAATTTATTTTTTTATTATTTTTTTTTTTACAAATAACAAGGTCATACACAAGATCACATTATTATTTTTTTACAAATAACAAGGTCATACACAAGATCACATTAAGCACCATGGAATACATTTCACTAAGTGTATGTATTTACAGCTTGCAGTAACAGCAAGGTCATTGTCAGTAATGTCACTGGAAAATCTCTCCTTACCTTAAAGTGCACAGTTTTAAAAGTAACGTAGCTTTACAGCAGATGGGAAGGTAAGTTTGAATAATCACTCATTTTTAGAGTCATCTTTACCATACCTCTACCATCTCTTAAATATTGTTTGTTTTGTCATTGGCTAACACTGCAGAGGTTCCCTGGAGACTGATTTACACATTGCTACAGTTCAGTGAGACACGCTTAAATCAAGAAATTGACCATTTATAGCAAATAGCTTAGTTTAGTCAAAGCAGCCACAAGAAACGTTCACAAAGATGCTGCTGGCTAGCATGTGCATTTGTTTTGAAGGCAGGTGAAAGAAAGATGCAAAAGGTTTTTTTATACTGCTTTAATATTAATAATATTGCTGTAGTGTGAAAGGTTGCTTTAGTACCGTACCACCAGACCACAGAACAGCTTCGTTCCTCAGGGTGTGAGACCACTCGATTGATCCTCTCTGCCATAAACATCAGAGTCCGACCTACTGATGAGGTCATGAAGAACCAGTCAACCGTCTCGCAGATGGTCTTGTTGGCTTATGTAGGTCATGTAGAGGAATCATTGGAATTTGAGGAATCAGACTGTTTTATAACCAGTTAAAAGTTACTTGAGTATGTTTAAATCCACACTACAAAAACATTCGGGACATTTAGGTTGGGGTGATGGAGGCGGCCGTGGCAACGTATGCTTCCTAGTGACTGATTTTTCACATTCTTGTGGTCCTGACAAACTGTGACACCCCTAAAGATTTAATCATGCGACCTGATTTAGTCAACAGCTAGCTAGAAACAAACTAAGGACCTGCGAACGACTTTACACTCAAACTTGGATTAACCAATATCTGTCCAGGCTGTGCTCCACCAACTGAGCAACTCAAGGTCAGGATGTTGGAGCTTTGATTTTTCTTTCAAAATGAAAATGTAGCCCTTTTGGCTGTATTGTTGTTTGTACTGTTCCTTTTGTGCCTATGCCCGCCCAGAAGCTTGGCTTGTTTACAAGCTCCATTCATCTTTTTCTATCATTTCTCTGTTGCCTTTTGAAACCTGTAATTATGGCTATCGAACAGTGCTTAGGAACAAAAAGCCACACTTTCCTCCCACGCCGGGAAAATATCTCGCCATTGTCCTTGAAGAAAATAACAAGGAAATCTATCAGGGCTCAGAAAATAGCACAGAGAGTGCCTCTGCACCATTTACAAAGATGTGTGCTCACAGGCCTGTGGCATGCAGATGTGAAACACAATGTTGAGTTTTGAATCACATGTTGAATCGTACGGATTCGCATATGTGTTCTGTCAATCAAAGGACAATTCCAGGCGCTGCTGATCCTTACTGAGCTTTCAGCGGGGATTAGTAGGCGGTAGCTATGGCGACAAGTAATTTTAGCTTATATTTATGCAGCTTTTCTCTCCAAACATTTCATTATCTCATGGGATGATACAGGAAAACCAATTTGCCTCTGAAACACGAACCCTCGGAGCATATTTGTACTCAACATTTCAAGTGCAATGCGACACAGCGATTATCATTTGCCTCAGTTTCAGTTGTCTCTTTGTTGTTTATGTCTGTGTATTATTTTGGTCTTTCTGGGGAGAATTCAGCCCTGAAACAAGATGTTAAGGGGATGCTAGATGCCCCCATACTGTATATAAGGGATGAATTTCAGTGAGCAATGACTTGGTCAGAGATATATCTTAGATAAACTTGTAACTGTTTTTAAGTGACCATACTTGAGAGGCTGAAGTCCTAACTTGTCTCAGCTTGTGCTACTCATGTATTACCATCTCATTCCATACTCAAGCTGAGCATCTGCATTTACCCATGATCTTTGGGAAATCCTGAAGGCTTAACATCATTAAAGCTGTGCAGGAGGTATTTCCAGAATCCTTAAGACCTTTCTAATCATCTGGATTTTTCCAAGTTGCGACTCTGTTTCCTAATCTAAACAAAAACGGTGCCCAGAAATGACATACTGTATGTCCCCGCTCAGTTTGTTCAACACCGGCTCATATTAAACAAGGTTTTGTGTTGTTCATTATATTTGTCTGGTAGATGGTTTAATGAGTCATTAAGAAATGTGGAAATACTGGCAAGTGACATCCATGGTTTTATCTTTCAGAACAAATGATGCTTAATTCTACTTAAATGTAATCACGAGAGAGGAAACGTCAGTATAGTGCTCAGTACTATACAAGTACAAATACAGCCCTGAAATGCTGTTGAAACAACAGTTAAACGCAGTAAAGAGTCACATGGAGTTACAGACTGTAGTCACACAGATGATGAATACAAAATATATGGAAGTGAATAAATCAACAACAAAAAAACAACAACCAAAGAATACATCCCTATTTACTATTTAATAAAGCTAAAAGTGGCCAAGAAAAAAATGGAAATCAACAAATCAGCGTCCACTGCAACACATCACCTCACCATTTCAAATGTTCTAGTTACTTAAAGTGATTTGGAGAAGTGTTTGACTCGGTCACACTTCTTCTTCTGCTGCGTGCCCTGAGGCTTTGCACTTGAAGGTCTCGGCTGTGCGAAAAGGCAGAAAGTAACACATGTCGTGATGACAGGCGGCCTGGTCTGCTGAGGACCGAGCAGGTCAGCGCGGGGCTCAGCAGAGACCTTCACTCCGCTCGCTGTGGCTCTAACAGGCAGCAGCCATGTGTCACTGCGAGCGAGTGGGCGGTAATTACAGCCGTGCAGGAGGCGAAGATGTTCTCCTGCAGAGATGAAACGCGGCGAGCACACACCAACACATTCACACGCCAGTGCCCATGCAAGCCCCCGTTCCACAACTGATAATGAGCATCTAATGAGCGGTGATGTCATTACAACAAAACACACAGCTGCCTGCTGCTGACTCGCTTCTCTCCGCTCCTTCTCCTCTTGTATGTCCACAACGGCTTGCAGTTGATTAGGCCCCAGATGCTCAATGCACTGTTTCTCTGTGGCACACTTGCGATACTTTAAATAATAATAACATTATGGTCATGGCAGTATTGTGAAATGAAGTGTCACGGAAGTACAGAAGCTTAATGCTGCCAAGTCAGTTAAAAGAGAAAATGTTGTACATGTTGTTAGTACACTCTGGACAAGTCGCCAGTTCAATACAGGATTGAAAGATAAGGACAAACAACCTATGTCATCAAGTTCTAACATAAAAGCCTTTCACAATGTACAGGGTTCGTACACATTTTTCAAGGTCAAATTCAAGCACTTTTAAGGGTCATTTTCAAGATTTTCCAGCACCTTATTGCTGGGGTAAAATACGTATCGACAGGAATATATATATACACTCGTGATTTTTTTCTTCACTTTTTATCACAATTATGTACATTGTATTATGCTGTAAACATCTAAAATTATGTTTCATAATAGCAAAAACTTCAGAAATTAATTATCCAGTCTGATCCCAATTTTGTGAAAGACACAGAGTTTTAATGTCAAGCACTTTCAAGCACTTAAACTAAAATCCAAGCACTTTTCAGACCTTGAAAACGCAACATTGAAATTCAAGCACTTTCAAGGATTTCAAGCACCCATACGAACCCTGAATGTAACAAGATAAATAGAAGGTAGTTCTGTCAGGAAAGGTTTCTTATAATGTTGATGTAAGACGTGGAGATATCTTGTTATGATGTGAAAGCATCTTTATATGACAATAAACTTCTCACATTATAACATGATACAGATCCATTTTGCGTTTTCTGATGTGCTCACAGAGCAAAACTGTAGCACATCTGGCACACCTAGATCGACAGGTACATATCTCTTTTTCTGGCGTGGTGTGCTGTTGTAGATAAGTGCAGAACTGACATTTAATAGAAGATATGAATAGAACAATAACATCTCTAAGTTGCAGCTTAATTTCAGAGCGTGTTCCCAAAAGGTTGTATCGGATACACTGCCCCTCAGCTGAACCGGCTCCTACACTTTTGCATCGGCACTCTGAGCTCTTCCTGCCTTGCTAAATGTGCAATTCTAGCGGGACATCCAATATTTCAGGGGGAGAGCACAAGGTCATTTATAAATTCTTTCTGGGTTAAACTAAAAACATTTGGGTGAGTATTGTCAAGAGGATGTGGCCCAGATATGTTCAGAGAGTTCACATGAACGGTGAGAAGATGAATTCAAAGTTAATGCATACACAACAGACTCATTAGGGCTGCTCTGTGTCGTTCTCCTGTTACATCCTTTGTGGATACACAACATCAATAGCTAACCACAGTCCACAGAGCAAAAGCACCAAAATGCAGCCCGGTCCATAAATGGAAAAAGAGTGTTTCACTCAGTTTATTGAACAAAATATCTTACAGTATCTTGGATATACATATATACATATTATCTTGTACTGTGTAACACGGCTGATGAACCCCTGCAGTGACATCATTTGTAACGCTGTGCCTCCAAACTTCAATGGATGTTTCAAGGAAATATTACTACATCATTGACTTCCAAACACATTATACAAATCTTAATATAGAAAGCACAAAAAATAAGAATTTTATCAGTGAAAAGTACTCACTCTCAGGACAGAAAGGTTTTTTCATACAAAAACAACTTTTACAATATTTTTCCTTTTTTTTTTCTATTCTTTTTTTTTTTTTGCAATTACAGTATACAGGTAATAAATATACCTGGAATTCCCTCTGTTTTTGTCGTATGGTGTCGTTCTCCTTTCCCCTGCATGGAAATCACCAATAAAGACTTATTCTAGAACAAATAAAGTAGTGGCTCGGCCACAGGAGCTCCTGCTGTCGTCTCCACTGCTGCTGCCACATAATCAGCAGGCCTCTCAGATAACATACACATCAGTCTTCTCCCCAAGAAGCCAATACGTTCTCATTTTGCCTTTGCCCTGAAAAACACAGAAATCAATAGGTTCATCAATGGAGATGTAGCGGGGGGGTGGGGCTGATATCCTCTACTAGGCTGCCCTTCGCTTAAGGGTGACCCTGACGCTAACTGCAGCTCAGCCTACATCTCCATCTTTCTCCACAAACAAAGCATCATACTGTATGTAATCACAGGAATATTAAGCGTTGTCATTTCAAAATGCCATTAAAATATATTTGTTTCCACAAAAGAATTTTAAAAAATGCTGAAACAATTGATTAATTAATTAGTTAATTGGCAACTATTAACCAACATTTGCTTATAAGTTTATCATGTGTGAGGATGTAAATTAAATATCTTTGGGTTTTGACCATTGGTGGGACAAAACAACTTAGTTGAAGACATCACCTCATAGCACTTTTTTTTCTTTTCATTTGGTAAAAGGCCAGAGCCTGACATCCCAATTTAACAAATTCCAACCCCACAACTCCCTTTAAAGTAGTTTCCATGCTGATGCAAATGTCACTTTGTAAGGGAAACATTAAATGCCCCATTTTGTTTTTATTAAACTTATTTAACTTCAAGCAGCTGTGAAGGACTTTCGTTTTGTCTTGATTCTGGCGGCCCCTGTGGACAAATATTGTATTAGCACCAGATCCTTATCTGGCTAGCACTTTTGTTGAGAAAGCTAAAGTTATTCAAGTTACACATCATTCCCTTGTAATATTATGATTGTGTGGGGAATCTGACCTGGTGACAGGCATTAGGAAAACGTATTTTATAATACTACTGATCTCAATGATTATCTCGTTTATAACCACTTAAAAAGTACTTGTAGTACTTAATACTCAAAATAAACCAAGTTCTGTATTTACATGATGTTACCTGCTAAGATTGTTAAAATACCCAGATTCTCAGAAACACTGAGAAATACTGAGAACGGAAAACAAAAGCGTCCTCAGCCGTGGCTACAGTCCTGATTTTATAGACGAAACAATTAAGAAATGATTGTGTCTTGTTTTAAGTCTTAAACTAAAATAGCTCAGTGAAAGTTCCTTGAACATTCCTGAACAGCAACAGAAACAGTGTCAACAGTTCACCCTGTCTGCAGAATTTTCTGTCTTCAAGTCTGAATCTGAATCCAAATGAGTTGTACAGACACATGTTTTTTTTGCACTGTGGGCAAATTTTACTCAGCAGTCACAAACACAATTGTTAGTGCAATGCTCTATTTTTAGTGCCTAAACTTAATACATTCTGACAAAGCAAAGTAAGTGTTCTTACCTTCATTTCTACGTCTCCTCGTAACTGGAGATCAAAGTAGCCAAACTCATCCAGCACTTCTTTGGTGGCCGAGGATACGTGGATCTTTAAGGCTGCAAAACACACCGAGAGCACAAAAGACCAGACTGAGCATTTTCACGCCTTGAATGGCAACCCTAACAATATTTCAATTTCCACTACGCTGCTTTTGTCTCAGGCTGCAGGACGTACAGCAGAGCAGGAGGCTGTGTGTGAGATGAGCCGATGCATTCACTACCATCAGGAGCCAGCAGCTGAAATGCTAACAGTGATGAAAAACTGTATTGTTTTGTCCAATTAATGCACACAGTGCAGAGATGTGAGACGTGATTCCTGCCTGTGAAGCTTCAGGCTGCTCAGTTTATTGCTGGCTAAGGGCCCTTCGCTGTAAGTGCAATCAATTATTTACCAGCAGAGGCACAATACAGGAAGCAGCTCAGTACTTAATCAATACATTTGATGATACGCTCACAAAATATCCAACCACAGTTTCATAACATTAGTTCCTGTCACTGCCAGTTAAGGAAAGAAACGTCAGTGTAGGAAGAATTGGACTCGGCAGCTCAATACGTCTCATGTTCAGCTCAGAAATCACATTTTGTCCAACTTCAGTGGCAGCTACTCATTAACACTTAACTTTTTTTTTTTTTTAATCAGTAAAGATAAAGATGAAATCGGGTTCAAGTAAGAGATTCAATGAACTGTTTAAATGTGTACTGTTTATTGGTATCCCCTTAATTGGGATTAAACTTAATTGGGAAGCAACTACTCTTCCTGTGGTCCATATTAAAAACGTACAGTATAATAAACAAATATCTACGCACACAGTTAATCATAGTAATAATCTCTCATTCCCAATAAAACACTGTTGCCATTACACTAAAACAAAAAAAGTTAGAGGAGCAAAACCAAATCTGAAATGATCTGTACAATGCAGCGTGTGAAGTCAAAGCCTGACAGATCTTCTTCCTCTGTTAAGCACCAATTTTTATTGTTTTTTTTTGTCTAAAAACAATTTAAAACACAAATCAGTGAGCCACACTCTTGCAGTTTCTTCACTGTCATGAATACATTCAAAAATCATTGCCTTAAACATTTACTTTAAGTATGTTAATTACATGTAATCCTATCAATTAGGTGCAGTGTACAGGGTCACATTTAAGGCGAAGTTTTTGAGTTGAGTCAAAGTGAATACATTAAATAACAAAAAGTGTCATTTATAACTGAAGCCGGAATAATAACCTGTATGAAATGCATTTCCTTTACGTATCATTTAAGAAGCACATAAGGTTTACATGAAAGGTCACCTTAACATTATGTGTAATAACCGTATAAACACATCAGGTTTATGTTTCAGTCGGTATTCATTTCTTTAATCAGACCAGGTTATTTCACATATTCACATTGACTCAACATGTTGGCAAAAAATGTGAGTCTTTACATTGAACTTGTGTAAAATTAAATTGTACCTGTAATTTATTTTGACCTCAAATAAACCATCATGCTGCTGGGAATATTTACTAAAGCACCTATTTAGTGTTAATCCGCAGCCAAAAATAGTCCCAACAAATTCATTATTTAGTCCAGATGTGTAATGTTTAACTGTTTCAGGGTGGGCTTTAGGTCTGAGGGCCACAGACACGTTAAGGGAGTCAGAAAGAAAGAAGCAGGAATAACCTACTGATTTACTTGCCCTAGGTATAAACCCTGTACACCATCACTAAATGAAGAAAGTTTCACCTGCAGATGAACTTATTATGAACCCTAATGTGGACTGTCATTTGGTACAAGGTCAGTTCACACACAAAAGAAAAACTCTCTACCCAACAAGAATAAAAACTTTAAGTGAAAGGAAAAAGCTTCAGTGAGAGCAACAAAGGACATATCCTTCTAGTAGGAAGTAGAATTACAATGTGGCCGACCTGAATGACAGGTATATTGTGTATAATACATAGCAGAGTACATAAGATGGTATAAAACACGTTCCTCGCTGTGGAAATGTGTGTTGAGACGTGTGATTTAACATCGACGCAGGAACCAGAGTTTAAAACACAGAACAAAAACAAGCGACAGCGAAACTCACCCTCTCCGTTGGACTCCATTCGAGATGCCGTGTTGACAGTATCTCCAAACAAACAGTATCTGGGCATTTTCAACCCGACCACGCCGGCACACACTGGACCTGTAAAAACACAAGTCAAACATAGACACATTTTACAGCGGAAGAAACGATCATGTGTGTCATGCTGGGAGCTGCAGTCATTATCGCATAAACCACGGCAGTGAAACAGTTTTTAAATGTGACGACAGAGGTGTGAGTGAATTAAATATGTGCTTTAAATTACCCGGACAATGCTAAGTACCAGCCTACGCACGCTGGTCCGTTTCTGTTGCGTGTCAAGTGTCTGAATAAGAACATAAACAGTGCAGCCATGAGCCGATACAGACTAAATACTGTGTCAGGGGCCTCTCATAAATTACATCAGACTAAATGCTGCAGACAGATCGAGATAAAACATACGGAGTATTTATGTCCAGTCAGTGCGTCGGCATCCAGAGGTGGGAAGTTACAGATCACAAGTGCCCTACACGTGATGGGTGCTCAGTTGCCACCATATTAAATTAAAACGACTAGCTCAACTAATACAGGCTAATACAAGAGTCCTGCAACAAATCCTACTGTCATGAAGGTTTTATTGTATTGCTTACTTTGGTTGTGTTTGTACAGAGGCGTTGATTTAACTTCATGGTGGAGGCTGTTGTTTGTGGGTATTAAACTGAGAGGTGTTTCTAATATTTTTGTCCACCTTCATATTTATATACTCAGTTTTCATTATAGAGGGGTCAGAAAGACATCATGCACTGGAAATGCTGCTGCTCTGAACAATATTTGTAAAAAAAGACAAACTCCGACAGCTATCTGAATGAGATTTCATAACAACAATGTTCCGGCTGCCTGCTTCAGACCTCCTAATCAATGGCCGCAGTTAGGGATTTGCTCTACAGTTCAAAATGGTCTGGTTTTGTGCTCATTACCGGCTGTTCTCCCTCCAGAACCCAATCAATTGTTGATGGGCACAAGGCAGAATTAAATATGGGAAAGTCATCGTTGTGTACCACTGTGGGATAAATGCCTGAATCAATAAAAAGAAACAGCAGCAGGAAAAAAAGGCCTCAAAAGTGAGAACAGGCCAGGAGGAGATCGATGCGGCTGTCCTCGTCGTTGTCATTGGACTCAATGTACGAAAGTTAGAATTTATTCAAATTGTTTTAAATGTTGAGAAAAATAAGTTTAGTTATCTGCTCCTAGCAACTGCGGCTTTTGACCACAGGAAAAATAAAGTTACATTATGAAGCTACTCTTGAGACTCACTGAGCAAAAAATATATATGATCATGTCGACTAATCAGTGCTTTGGTGAGGGACACCTCTGCAGGGTGGCCGTTATGAGATGCTGAACCTGAGACCGCGTGGCTCCAGGTAACCTCGGTGCAGATCTCGCTGAGGGTTCGGACTCACCTGTGTGTATACCTATCCTGAGTCTCAGCTGGTCGTTGGGTCTGTGTCGGATCTTGAACGTTTTGACCTGCTCTAACAACGCCAGCGACATCCCGGCGATCTCTCTGGCGTGCAGTTTTCCGTTCCGAACCGGCAGCCCTGACACCACCATGTAGGCGTCACCGATGGTCTCCACCTGAAGGGCCGAATTCATATCAGTTTTTATGTTGTATTCCGAGGATTCAAACACAGAGAACCTGAATTCCTCAATTGTGTATCAAAGAATTTAGCGTGTTTGGTGTTTGAAGCTAGGAAACATGCTATAAAATGCATATACTAAAACCTTTGAGTTGCATTTTTGTTATATGAAGCAAGAGAGCAACACAAGCTAAAGGAACAGTTCACTCTTAAATCAAAATCGCATATTTATATATCTAGTTCCATTATGGAGAGAAGGCAGGCATCTCTTTGGCTGATATCTCCAAAACCGAGACACTCACACCGAAACCATTTAGATGGATCAAAAGTGCTACAGGTAAGAAGATGAATATGTAATTTTGATTTCAGATCGGACTGTCCCTTTAATATTCAAAAACAAACGTGCACATTTTTAAATTAAAATCTATAATAGTAATAATCCACACTGATCATCCTGACTTACCTTGTACACATCAAAGTTATCAATGATGGCATCAAAACAGGTGTAGAGATCATTGAGCAAAGTGACAACCTGTAGAGAGAGAGACACAGGTTTAAAGTAATAAGTGATTTCAGTGATAAGTACTGAAAATGTTTAACTAGTATGTGTGTCAGCGACTTGTCAATGGAGATTTACATCTAAAACATGACACTGCGTCTCTTTTGTTAAAAGCTGATAGATTGGGAGGCCAGCATGTCTACAAGACCTCACACTCCCCCAACATTACCTCTGTTTCGTCTGTCACTGGACGATTGCCTGCTGAGGCTCATTGACAACACATTTTACAGGATCATAAATCAAACCCACAGATGGAATATAACCAACACAGTCTGCATTGAATTTAACAAAGTGTGGGGCATAATAGATATGATTTAGCAGTAATGTCAGAGGCTGGCTGTTCGTTCAAAGGCAACGTTTCTATTTAGACGTCATCTTTAAACAGAAAATAAAACGCAGCTGGCTCTGCATCCCATCAGGACATTTTGTGCTGCACTGTTGAACTGAGCAATGTTAAGTGAATGAGAATGTTTGAACTGCGACGGATGAGGATCTGAATCATTAGAAACGTGAACCTGCAGTGAGCAACTTTTAGATAAAAGGGGACGTCCGTTACATTCAAGCTCTTGTCAAAGGAGTTCAGATAATACTGATGAGGCCTATCCGCTTTATTCCACAGTATACCCGAGTTTTTAAATTGGAGTCTGGAGCGACTAGAGGTTTATCGTCAGTCAGCAAAGATTCAAATTGAATGTGTCATAAGTATTTTATCAACATTTCTACAATCTGTGTCACATGGAGCACACATTACATCTAAATGAGCTGACTGTAATGTTGAGGAGGTGGACTGGAATGTGGTGGCATAACAGTCGAGCGAGACAGCTGCAGGAGACCGCCGCTCAAGACAGCGTTGCTACATGTGTAAGCGTCAAACCGCGGTATATTTTCAACGAGATGTCAGGTGTGTGACAGAACCAGTAAGCCAAAACATCATCTTGTCCTAACCCTAAGTGGGTTTTGTGCCTAAACAGGCCATAGGTACAGCCCGGAGCAGACAAAAGTGAAAAAAATAAAAAGTTTAAGACTGGTTTGTCCATGCTGAACTTTTAAAGACACAGACTGCAGCTCAAATGTGGACCAAAAGGCTGCTCGGTCACCAATTGACACGTCTTTAAGGATGTGCCCATCATCAACAACAACAACAACCTTTATATAACACACGTTTTCTGATGCTATTAAAGGTCTGTTTATATCACCAATGTTAGGACAGGCCTGTGCTGTATTTTCTGTTGCGATAAATTGCAAAACATTTGTCATTTTTATTTGCTATTATACAATGACAATTTATATAAGCACTCAACAAAACACATTGTGTGTCCCCCAGAGAGCTAACAAGCACGCTCAAGTAAAACTTCCTCATAAAAAACATAAACACACTTTACACTAAATATGCAGAACTGGCACTCAAACAACAGGACTTCTGAAAGGAATACTTTATGTCTGGCCATCGTCTCATTTTAATACCTGACATTCCTATATTGTACATAATGTACAATCTACATTTAAGTGGAAATCTTTCAAAGGTGAATAAACCCTCTAAACTCCTCTAACTGGCTCAGAATGCCGGTGACATCCTTCAGGAGCAGCACTGTGCGGTACGTAGAGGAGTGATGCATCTCACTAATGCACTACAACCTTTTCAGGATGGCTGTCAGAGAGCAAGAGGAGGGCCGGGACCATTACAGGTCAGCACACGGTGAAGTGTTTGATTAACTGACTGGCTGACAGTGGAACCGAGGGTGTACATATCCACTGAGGACGGCTGCAGACGCTGATGGGTGGCTGTTGCCTCCTTTGGATGCTTTTTTGGGGTGAAAAATAAATTAAACTAATATCTAATCTATATTGTAATTTATAGGTAATATTTTGCTTCAAAGATGCTACAATTGGGCATCAATTAGGAAAGTGGTCTTAATAGCCAACTGTTATTGAATTACTGATTAATCAATATGAGTCATTTTCAAGAAAAAATAAAAGGCTAGACTCTCTGATTCCAGCTTCTTAAGCTTCTTCTTTACTCCTCTATGACAGTAAACTGAATATTTTTGGGTTCTTGACAAAACAAAGCCCCCGAGGACATTATCTTTGGGAAACACTCATATATATATTTCAATTTTTTCGGACATTGGAATAACAAAATAGCAAACAAACAAAACAAAATGAAAATAACTGACACAATAATCAACATTGAAAAGAATAGTTATCTACAGGCCCCAACCACTAGACAACATGATCGACCAATCAGAGTAAGTAGGCTTAGGAGGGGCGGCTGAAAAATGTCACGAGCGTTGAGTCTGAAATGGGTTCAATAAATAATTTCTTGTATTAATGAAAATATTTTAAAGAGATCTTATAAAACATAAATGATGACTGTGAGAAATAAATCAGGTTTATGTTTTATTGTGTATGAACGTCATTATTGAACCTTCGTGTGACATGGCCTGTGACGTGCGATGTTAGTGGTGATTTCCCTCTCTTTAGCAGCCAGTGATTCAACCATCTTTCTGTTACACAATGAGCGGTGATGAGTGAGAACACATATTTCAGTTTTCAATTTCACTACTACAGTCCTTACAGTATAACAAACCCTACACAAATTGATAATTCACTCTTAACAAACTACTTTAACATTATGGTTTTGAGCATTGCTTCAGTTATGTGCACTCATGCGAGAAATACCTGAAGTGGGTAGAAAAAAATGTTATGCTCTATTGTTGGGGCATATGGCAAGCTCGGTACTATTGTCTTCTGTTACTGTATGCACAGCCATATACAGCAGGCTACTGACATAGGTTAAAATGTGTTTGTTGTCTGTCTTTATCATAACAGGATCATAACAACTTGTGTTGTGCTGTATTATTAAAAAGCCTGATATAAATGTATATAAACGCTGGAAACAGAATTCCCATGGTTTCAGTCGAGGACCCTTGATGTGCCCACCCCACTTCTGAAACCATACGCCCTTGAGGGATAATGGCGTCATTCAAGGGGAGCGGCATGTAAACAGTTACCTTGTTTACTCGCGCCGCAGTACTGGATTTGATTTTCTTGTGTGCTATTTTGTTGTCGAGAGGCTTAACTGGTTCTTTCCCACGACCAGAGAAGAAGGGATGAAGGTGAGAAGAGCAAGCGTCAAGTGTCCTCGTGGAGATCCCGCTCCATCTGAAGGTGTCGGATTGCCCATCAACCCTTCAGCCCCTCAGCCCCGATGAGACATTCTAATCATGTATTTGGTTGAGAAACCTCCCTTTGGTATTCAAGTGAGAGGGAGATATGTGGTCGCATAATGTGACTCAACTCTGCGTCAACACACTCTTCCATCTAACAACTGTACTATTTTGAGTTGCGGCCCGTGTGTGGGAACACACACTGTGGGAACTATGAGACACACTGTAGGTAGAGACCTGATACTGGTGAGCACTTTTATGCATAAATAGAGAGTGAGGATTCGCCGTGACTACGATCACGAACTGGGATTTTTAAAAGCTTCTGCGATGAGCTCGGTAGCTGTGAGGGAAAGTCAGGAAAGGGGATCTCGAAAGCATTTCACCAGGGAACACCAAGTTCTAGGACAGAAGCATTGAGATGCAGAGTGGGAGTCATTCGCTGGAGGATTGCGGTGACATATTGATTGCTGTGTACCTGTAGCGGTGTACTCTCTGCAGACATGGACGTGAAGCCCACAATGTCACTGAAGTAAATGGTGACGCTGTCGAACGCTTCTGCCTGCACCGTCTCCCCTCGTTTTAGCTGCTCTGCTACTGAACTGCATGAGGGAGGGAGAGAGAGAGAAAGGGAGAGAGAGAGGTGTGAGGTCAAAATGTTTGCGCCTCTTAATCATAACTTTAGAAAAATGTAAAAGCAAGGGAAGATCAGAGGAGAATACTTGAATGACTAAAGATGTTTAAAAAATAAGGTCAGACATGCTGACGCAGGCTGAAGAGGTTGTTTTGTTCACATCGCTTCGTCAGGTTGACGGGGGCGGCTGTGACTCAGGAGGTAGAACGATTCACCGACCAATCGAAACATGTGGAAGGGTCCTTTTGACATCACACTGAAGCCCGGGCTTCTCCCAGCCCATCAGCAGAATAACATGTTTGCATTTTACATCCGTGCAAACCACGGAGTCGGATAACGTACTGACATTTCTCCAATACGTGTCATTTCGCATTCACGTTAGTCGGAGGGGGGTGGTGGTGTCTTGACAGCTGACAGCTGCAAAGCAAGAGACCACTCAAAATGGTGTTTTCCCGTTTGTAATTATGAAACCACTGGATCTTTTAAAGGCGATGTTGGGACATTTTACAGTCGTCTTTGTAGCGACGAAACAGATTTTTGTGACCAGATGTCTGAACAATAACCAGCAATGATTGCGGCGACAGAACCAGGTGAGCCAAAACATTCCTAGAAAGTTGTTTGACTGTTCTAGTTTTTGTGCCTAAACGTAATCATGTATATAAGCAAATAGTTGTCACAACATGGCACTGAAAATTACACCTAAAGGAACGGCAAATTGCAACATGAAGAAATGAAAAATGTCAACATATCCGTGGATTGCAGAAACATATATTGCCAGCGTTTATTACGGTTGCGTCCCAGTCACTGAAATGGGATTTCATCAATAGAAGTCGGATTTCAATGCTGGATTTAGGCGCGGACTGGTGACCCAAACCGAAAGCCGGCTTAACAAAAAAATCCTCAAAGACACGTCTTCATAAAACACAACCACAGATCGCCCGGCAGGTCTAATTATAACTGGATGTCGGTCTATCTGTTCTAATTCTGCTCATGTTAATTTTCCTCTTCTCTAATCAAATAATCAAATAATACCAAAGGCAAAAAAAAACAAAAAAACAACTGTGGCAGAAGTCAGCGAGTAAGAAGTGATATCTGTCCTTTCTCAGGCTCCTTTCTGTCTGTGAGGACAGCTTTGAAGGGGGGGGGGGGGGAATTCCTAAGCAGGAAAAGAGGATAAACGGGTGAGAGAGATGGTATTTGCTGCTGTGTGTGTTATCCAAACGCCTGAACTCACTATCACGCCTCTCTGTCTGTCAGGCCTTAATGAGCAGTTTGCCTGTCAGCTCTCTCGGCTCCCTTTCATCTACGGTGAGATCGCACCGCGGGGAAATGTGTATCCGTTGATAAATTGTGAATTTCGAGTCTTTAATTAATACAGGGATTTAACAGAGACTGTCAGAGAGCCACGCTGCTAACACTTAGTCTATTTGCTTGGCTAATTGGAAGTCTCAAGCTGTTGGGTGGGAGGACAAAATGTGAGAATACGACTGTATTTTCTTTTTTTTTTTTTCTTACTGCGGTAAAATTTGATAGAGGAGGTTTTCCGCCTTTCTTTTCTCCTCCAGGTAGGCTTGTGTTCGCTCCTCCACCAGGTTCTCCAGGTTATTGGCGTACTGCTCCATCCTGGACAGCAGGTTGTTGAGGATGCTGGTGCTGCCCTCCCTATAGAAAACACAGGCAGAGTGGCATCGGGTCATTTCCACACAAAACGCTCGCCAGTGAAAGCTCAGCATCATCCTGGCTTTATCAGACCTGAGTCTTTTCTGTGGTTTTGGTCATTACCCCTTTCTATAATAATAATAATAATGCTGCAGTCAAGTGAATAGCTGAGATCTAGGAATAATACAACAATATTCAAAGCAAGTATGACTCAGCAGGAAACACGAGCAGTCAGAAGATGAAACACCCTCCAAGTTAGTGAAGCTTATGTCTTAACAGGGCTCGAAGTAACAATCTGTAGACATTTGCATGTATTAATATTTTTGTTATGGGCCATATGTGAGCGGATTGTGACGTGATGTGAAAAATGAGAGGATTAGTTGAAGTTGTTTAATGCTGCTGGACTGGGGATTTCTTTGCGAGGGGCTGGGGTTGGATTTTCCTCACCAAAGGATGGGACTTTATGTGCGTCCTCGAGTGCCTCGTCTCAGCGCCTCCCTCCGCTCCACTAACAGTGAGCCACACTGGCTAACATTAGTTGAGAAATGGAGCCTGCTAACATTAAATGCTGGCCTCCAGCACAACACGGAAGTTCCACAGAGACCCTTTAAAATGAAGTGATTTGGATCGTCTGTTAATCGGGGTGTTTTGTTGCAATAATTGCTTTGATGAGTAGGTTATGTTAAGAAAATTAAATCCTGGAATAAACAGAAATCCTTCTTAAGAAATGTAGTATTGCAATCAAATAGCACTGTAAAAAAAATAATTTAATTAAATAAATCTGAAGTTATCGTCTGGTGCCTGCATTACCCACAAAGCAACTCGACTACTGACAGTTCAGCAATATTTTTTTTAGCTGGTCTAAGAGTCTCTGAGTGCTACAGCTTTCTGTCCAAGAGTGACCGTCAGCAACTCTTTCTGTGCACTGGTAAAACAGGAAAAACGTCATAAATGTGTATTACTGCAATGGTTTATTATGTATACTATTGGTTTGTTTACTGTGTCTGTCATACTGACCACACGGCAGCCGTTGTTACCTTCCAACATGGAGGAAAAACAGACACTCCAAACATTTTGTGAAAGGTCTCTATTTACGTCTCTGCCGCTGTGATCGTAGCATTTCACATTTAATTATATAACACATGTGTTGTATAATATGTGTGTCTCGGGAGATTTCAACATTCATATGCTCACACACACACACACACAAGCATGTACACGCATTTACTCCAACGGAGCAAGACGGTGAGTCATCCACACCACCGTGGCGGCTAAAAGCATCAATGCCTGGCATCCTGCCACGTTTCTTGCGGGTCACAGATCCTACACACACCCACATGTTGTTTAAGTTTAAAGAACAAAATATCAGAGGGAGACATGAAAGACAGTGATGAGTATCAACGCACTGAATGCAATCACACAGGCCGCGCACTGTTTACTGCACGGAGAATCACAGACATCCATATTTTCCCACCATTCATCCAAACGAATAGTTTACGGTTTCAGCTGAGAACTTTCTCTGTGGTGAGCGCGTTGCTAAAGAGATGAGAAGCCAGAGAATACATTTCAGCTTTTGATTTTATTATTCGTCCTCTAAAACCTAATTTTCTTAACGCAAATGAGAAAAAGTCCTTCAAAAGGATCAGATAGCTCGTTTGTTACCTCCACCATTTATTTGTCTGTTGATAGAAGGCCACAGACCGCGGGGAAAACTGAGACATTTTTGTTATTAATAGCATGTATCCACTTACAAAGCACTTTTCGCTTGAGCTTACAATCATAAAGGGCATGAGCAGTTACAAGCTATGCAACCAAGGTCAGCCTTGGAGAAACGGGGATCGCTGCTGCTCTCGCATCTCGTAAGGTTTGTTGACAATGCTCAAACTTTTGTTTGATCCAGGAGCTAATTTTTGACTGTTAGGAATCACCTGACTTGTACACCTATTCACCAAGAGCATCAATTTAAACAAATACTGGAGTTACTTCATCCAAATCAAACCGGGATGCCGTTTAGCTCAGTGGGTAGAGCGCGCGTCCCATGTGCCGAGGCTTTGCAGCGGACCCAGGTTCGACTCCCGGCCTGGGTCCCTTTGCTGCGTGTCACTCCCCCTCTCTCTCTCCCTGTTTCCTGTCATATCTTCAGCTGTACTATCAATAAAGCCATAAAAGGCCAAAACAATATTTAAATAAAAAAAATAAAGATACCAACGTCACTGGGCGACATCTGCAGCCGGAACCTCTGGCTGTCTGAAAGGATGCTAACCTTTTCATTAATCCTCCGACAAATGTCAACCAAGATATTGCACATAACTGGCACATAACTAATCTGGCTAAGCCTGCTACTTCTATTATTTCTGAAAACTGAAAAAAAGAGAAACTGAAAAGGACTGACGGAAGGTTGATGAAATTTATAAATACCAAGCAACTGCTAGCCTAGTCAAGAGAATCTTTGAGTCAGTGAACAGCAGGTCACCTGAACACTAGTATGTTGTTTTGTCTGCAGACAAGCATAAGATGAAAGCGTTTCTTTTAATTCATAAATAATTACGAGGGTGTGAATAGAGACGCTGGTGGATAAGTGGATCTCTGGATCTCATCAACCACTCAAACCTCAATGCAACGAGATGAACACGTTTTTAAATGAAGCTGTGAATGTCTGTGGTTATATTTCACGATGTCATCACACACACAAAAAAAATCCTCAAATGAGTTTAACTGGGTTAAATCAGTCGCCAAAGCAAATGCGAGTTAGTAATGGGATTTATTTTATTTGTAACCGCTAATTTGATATAAAAGCATTAGAGCCAAAACAGATTTTTTGGCTTATTGGGGTTACACAAATGGGATTTATGGTGCTGTTAGATTGCTGCTACACCACCCTGTTAAACAGAGTGATACTGGAGAACGACAGCCGACTGCTGAGTTTCATTTCCAGGTCGTCAGATACTGACGGGCTGGTCGCTCGGTCTAAGCCAGTATACATTTTTGACAACCCAGGAATGAGACTGACTCCAGAATCGCTGAATAGATTATTCAAAACTGAATGTCAGTGTTGTGAATGCAGATTTCAGCTACTCTCATGAATTATGACCGTATTTCCCAGAAGTTTAAATTGTAAAGTTTTCTTTAGGAAACTTCCTACGAAATTTGGACGACTGCACACATTTAGATCAATTTAAATAACTCAGATCTCATGAGTCTGTCTCCTTTGCACTGAGCCAGGCAGGATGTATGCCCTTTCAGGTCCACGTCTGTCATCAGCCAGTCAGCATGTTTGTCTATCACTGTGTATTTTGAAGCAGATCTGGATCGAGACGCTGATTAAAAATTAAAAACATTCCCTTCTATTTCAATCACAAATGTAGATGGCCGTGCAGTCTTGGCGGTGGGAAGCGCTCTCTGAGTGCTTTCTTGTTTACGAAGAGGCTAAACATGCTTTAGGAAGTTGCATTCTCGCCAAATCTGTGGACTGGTGTGCCAGCCGTTTCAGCGAAAACACGGCTAAAAATAAATGAACAAGAGTTTCTAACATGTAAGAAAGGAACGTTTCACTGCTGAACAGAAAGTGAAATAATCCTTGTTGCGGTATAAGCAGTGATGGCAGACAGCGAGAGACTTGTTGTGTGTGGGGAGAGGTCAGCTATTCATGGCGAGCCAAAGTGTCAGCTCCCTGTTTGTGTCAAATCCAAGCGTTTACTGCTCGACACCCCTCTTGTTACCGCGCCCTTCAAGCCCAGGCTCATACACACACGCATACACACAAAAACACACACCAAAAATAACAGCCCATCCATCACGTCACGTCAACAACATACATTTACCTAATGAAAATAACCGCGCATAACAGTGCATTTACACACAGGACCCTGAGCCGAGCGGCTGCGTAGACATGAGGAGACATTCTGCATGCGGCTGTCAAGAGCATCCTTGAGTGCTTCTCAGGACGTCAATCATGCAGAGCTCTCTACTCCAAGCCGCTGCAAATGGAAAGCTATACATCACTGGGCTCATCGGAGAGGAGAGGTCAGGCTGAGCGGACACACACACTAAGCTCACAGAGCCGTTAATAGAATCCCCAAACCACCTGTTTTTAGTTTGCTACTCAACACACGTGCGTTTGTAGTTCCCTTTAAAAGCAGGGTATGTAATTTCTGCCGCAAGATGCCTCTTGATCAAAACAAAAGACAAAGGTAGCATGGAGACATCGGACGGCTGTCTTCTTTGTTAAACAACCAACAGTGCTGATGAAAATCGATCTACATGACTGCAAGAAACGTTTACATTTTTTGAAGTGTCATTCATGTTATGTTTAGTCACATTCGCCAACTTCCTTTCTCATTCTCCGATGGATCGTGTGACATTTCCTCAGACTAAATGAAAAACACCATTGCCCAGAATAAAATTACAGATTTTTCTAGGTTTGAACATTGTCGGAAACATTTAGGGTAATGTAAGCACACAACTCATATACAATATAAGGGTTAGGGTTACGGTCCAATTGTTTTTAGACATTTTAATGCCGAAATGTTACATCTTGTATACATAAAGGATTAAAGCTTTTGGATGTGTGTATGTTTCTTTTCCTCTGAGCAGTTATTAGCAGTTAAGATGTTCTGGTATCCATGAGACAACTTTTAATGCCAAAAATGACACTCTGCAGTACCCTTCACACTTCTCGTCCCTGTGTGGATATTGTTCGTCCTCAAGATTCAGGGCTCAGCAGTCACTATACACTTTGGGACTGCACAAAGACATGCAGCTTTGGATTCCACAATAAGGGCATCGAATCTCGGCCTTGAACTCACCAGTATGGGAGGCGCATGCTCACAAAAGGTGATGGAAGTGCACTTTAGCTACACAGAACTACAAGAGATGAAACTTGTGACTTGAGCTGACTGCAAAGAGCCCTCAGAATCAACAGCAAGTTTCTTTTAAATGATAACTTTAAAATAATAATGTTGAACATACCTGTGATCATACTCGGCTAAAGCTGGATTTATACTTAGGAGCTAACTTAGTTGCTGTAGTACCATCTCATAAATGTAAGCCAATGAAAACAGAGGTATCATCCATCCTTCCATTGTCTGTAACTGCTATATCCCTTTTATGGGGTCGCAGGAGTTTTTGCTGGAGCCAATCCCAGCTGTCTCTTGGCGAGGGCAGGGTACACCCTGGATGAGTCGCCAGCTCATCGCAGGGCTCTCACTGATTGCAGAGGCCGCCATGCAAGGTGCTAACTGCACATCAGGAGCAATTTGGGGTTCAGTATCCTTCTCAAGGACACTTCGACATGCAGCTCAGCTCAGCTCGGAGCTGGGATTTCAACAAGCGACCTTCCGATCACTAGCCGACTTGCTCTCCCCGCTGAGCTACAGCAGCCCACCGGAGGTATTATGTGGAGACAAATAACTGTGATTGTTCTGGTTGTGATTTCCCCTACAGCTTTCTGGTGCCAGAAGAAGGTGTTGATGATGAGAACAACATTAAGGTGAAGGTAGCCTCAGTGATTTTCTCCTTTTCAATAACACACTTCCAGCCAAGCCATTTCCGCTGCTAACCCCCTGTTCAGTGTGATTGCCACTCTCTGCTTCAGTGAATGAAAGATTGTCTACATGATTGCTTTGGCCATTGACTGCACGGCAGTGGTTTCCTATTAATCAGGGACACAAGGTAAACCTTCCTGTCAAAACTCAATAGCACAAGGCAAATGGAAGAATGCAAACACAACAACTTTAAATTTAAATGTTTTCTATTTTTTTTATGCAATGGCCTTAGTGACTACTTCATCTACATATAAACTGTAAGTGAGGTAACTGAAATAGATTAAATACTAGTCAGCTGACCTGAAGAGGCCATTCTGGTCTCAGAGACGAGAGACGCATCTCACGAGCCGAAGAGGTTGGTGTGTTTACTGGGAAAGTACAGCTTGCAATCAACTGTATCACCACTGCCAGCAACACAGGCAGGCCAGTGTACATTTATAAGTGTTCACAACGCCCAGCTGCTTTTAGTCAGTTAACCGTGGAGCTAAGTGGCCCGATTAGCTGCCGGGAGTCTGCCCACACCACAACCTGGGATGACTGGGGGAGTCACTGAGGGCAATGGGGCTCAGTCAACTGGCCTCCCAGTGAACAGGGCTTGACACCAGACTGGGACTGAGCACAGTCTCTGAGACCAACGGAGGTCCGTTTGAAAACAGGGCATACAGTACAGGTGATTTACAGTGACTCTGACCAGGATTATGACTTCAGGGACAACAAGACACAGCAGGCGTGGACAGGAGAGGCATGAGGCGGCCAAGAACTGAGAGAGTCAGACATCAGCAGTGTGTGAAACGAGAAGATTCTGGCCATATGTTACAAATTGCCCCACAGCTTAATGCTGTGAACAATTTATTACCATCCTGCAACACATAAACAGGGAAATGTCTATGAAGGTTAATGATTTATCTAGAACATTTCTCAAGAAATTTAGCATGTGCCTGATGCTTGGCAGGTCAGTAACTACCAACAGAGATAGCTGTGTGTGATGATTTGACAGCCATGGATATTAGACTGACACTAAGGAGTACTTTGTAGTACTTATCTACTACCAAGTACCTACTTGGTACAGACAATGATGGGGAACATTAATATTTAAAGGAGTTTTAGGCTTGGACAATGACTGAGGCTCATAGACCACATGCTGTGTCTGTCAGTGAGTCTATAAAGTATATATAAAGTATAAAAAGAGATCTGTCTGAGATCTGACTGTCAGTAAGAGATAGACTGAAAGATATCTCAATATGAATTGGCAGCCATGGACAGAAGACTGACACCAAGTTTTTCTAACTTGAAGAACGACGTGTGTGTGTGTGTGTGTGTGTGTGTGTGTGTGTGCGTCTTGGCTCGTGTGTGGATTTCCTATTATTTTAAATGGAAAATGTTTTATGGGAAACGGCTCCTAAACACGTGGTTGTATAACTGCTATTGGCAAAATCTTGATATGGTAAGAGAAAAGGACACTAGTGCTTTTAGAGTCCAAAATGAGGAAATGACAGCGATTTAGAAAATGGGGAGCGTCTGCTTTCTACCAGAAATGCTGGCTCCAAATTAACATTGGCCCTTATGGCAGAGTTGGTGGTTTTCTTGCTGCTTGAAAGCCTGTTCAGCCAAACGTGTGCGTCTGTTTGCTTTCATACTTATATGCCTGTGTAGAGCACAAAATTTCCCTACACTTTTTATGAATTTGATGTGTGTGGAGTGAAGATTGGGGGATTTTAATCCACATTTAGAGAAAAGTTGTAGACTTTATAGTCACCCACTCACGCAATGCAGTACCGCTATAAAATCTGAAACGGACCAAAAATTTCACGAAACGTAAACTGCGATGACACTAAAACCATTCAAACTATCAAACTGTGCTTTTACAGAAGTAAAGTAAAGTCTTGTGATCCACTGAAACTTTGAATCATGTTTTCTTTGTGTATGGCGAGGCAACAAGGCCCCAAATTGGTGTGGGTTTGAGGGAATTTCACCATTATCTCCCATCTATTTGAATGGGAAATGTGTCGTGTTTTTTGCACTTTTCGTGAAAAAACTAATGCAAATCGCTACGATTCCGCACGTTTTGATTTGTGTTTTTCTGTATGTGGGTGATACAGCAGTATCTACAATAATATGTATGACGAATAATATATTTTGTGAGCCAATGTACTTTTTACATCAGGCACACTAAATAAACATTTTATTGTTTCTAATACTTTTTTGGGTATTTCTTCCGGGTTTTTCTGCAGCTTTCTACCACTTTTCATTCAAAGAACTTATTAGTGTGTTTTTACAAAGTAAATTACAGTATATCAATGCGAATTATACTAGTATGGTACATTTTCCATTGCAGCCTCTACCAGCTTTAGTACAAATCCCATTTTTTGTTTTAGCTTTAAGCTGTGTATTTGCATGGGCCTTTGTGTGTGCGTCTGTGTGTGTGTGCTCTAGTGTCACTTTGTATCAGCAGGGGTGCTTTATACAGTAACTCTTTCTGACAGAGCTGCCCTACTCGAGGGAAAACATGCGTTTCTCCCTTCCTGCGTCGACACAAAAACTCAGAACCAAAATATGCATATGAATGATTCATGGGATCATTGAAAACAATACGAGAAACATGGACTCACACACTCCCCTTTCTTACACAAACGCACACACACCCAGAGATGGGAAAGCAGCAAAGAGCACTTCCTGTCGGGAGCAGCTTGTCAGGAATTACAAACAGCCTTTTATCTAAAATTGCCTTGGTGATTTCCAGAACATGACTCTTTCTTATCCTGTTTGCCTTTTTGAATCTCTTAAACGTATCAACTTGCATGGCAGTCAGAGGGACATCAGGTTCTCGACACAGTGTTTATATGTTGAGCTTGGCAGGGAAGACAGTGATAGTCTGGGAAAGAACGGCCTCCGTCGATTTCAATTTGTCAGATTATCTCTGCTTTGAAAACAAGGATAGAAGCGTAGAAAATGTTAATTCAATCAAGAGGGTTTCCAGCACTCTGTTCTGGTATGACTTAACTCTGTAACTTAAATGGTCAGTTTACTCAGTTTACAACAGAATGATTTCTTATTTAGCTCTTGTGTTGTTGAGCCCATGCAGATCAGTTTTGTTCCGCGAGATAATTTTCTTTGAGATTTCTAAAGTTGTTTACCGTAGTTGGAGTGATCTAACTCTTTTAGGAAACGTTTGATCAGACAGGCAATGAAAAGAAGCAAAGTATGAGTCTCACTTGTTGAGTTTGGCCACGTAGATCTTGATGTGGCCGAAGTCGGGCCTCTCTGTGGGGTCCTCGGCCCAGCAGCCCTCCATGAGGATGGTCAGCTCCTCCGAGTGGCATTTGTTGTCTGTGGTCGGCCGAAAGTACGGCTTCTGACCGTTCCTCACCTTTTGTACGATCTCTGCGGCGGAGAGAGGACAGAGGCGTGTTCTTCGGGGGGAAATGCAGTGTGTTTTTTTTGTCCCATGTGTAAAACAAATGTGTACACTTCACGCATACTCTGTGGCTGCAGAACATTTACTGGTAAGATCTCCTCACTTCCTGCTGCGTGTGCTTGCATATATTCCACCTTGTTGCTAATTTCTCCTCTTCTATCCATCAATCATATACATTTAAAAGTTTGTAAGAGACAACTTCTTCAAAATGATTCCTGAACATCCCCTCCCCCCCTGTTATTGCTACCATCATGAAAGATTCATGAAGGTAATTAGACACATCTAATGCTATTTTAAACCACAAAATTACAATTAGAGCTGCGGAGCTAACATATTCAGACACTAGAGAACAGGTGCAGGCCTTCACTGCATTTAGCCTGTTAATGGGTAAGTATCAGGCCCTTGTACAATCATCATCGAGCGTGACTATGAATATAAAGCTAGTGAAAGTCCTCAGCTGCAGGATCTGCCCCCAGGAGGGTTTTACACATCCTCTTTGGGTGTGTAAAAGTGGAACTCCTGATCTTGGATTGCTGCAGTGGTTAATGTTTTTCCTGCTGTTACTAAGGAGAAACGGCAGTGGGGGTTAAAAGTAGATGTTGGCTAAGAAAAGCTAATCAAACTGCAACATGGACGCAGGAAGATGAAGAGTGTCAGCAGTGATCAAGCTCAGATTTTTTAGTTTTAGTTAACATGAGAAGATAACAATAACGTGTTAGAGGAGGAAGAATTATCTCATATCGGCATGAAGCCCTTTAGCTGTTAAGAACTGTCGGTCTTCCTGGTTTTGATGATGCTTAAGAGGCTCAAACTACCTATCACACACACACATTTATACTTTTTTACAAGGCCAATGTTCAGAATTTTTCTTCTTTTGATGCATTCTTGTTAGATTCACTTTTTTTTTTTTTCAAGCCCGTCTGAAAGCAACACTGTCCATAAACATGCCTTTCTTAGGCAAGTGAAGTAATGGAGGGTCAAGTTAATGTGAGGCTCAAACATTCTGAGGCAGACAAATCAAGTGAATATCTCACAAAGTTACAGTGCCTCATTTGATTCGTAGAACTCAGACTGCTCAAGCCTCCTTTTAGCTTTGGTTGATGGTGGAATTTCACCTACGTCAACGTCTGCCTTGAGATCTCTTTGCTGCCGCGTAGAGGAGAATAATTCAAGTGACCAGTGGCGCTTTCAATCTACAAGTGAGGATTGTTTCAATTTGAAAAAGTAATTTTTCCCTTTTGTTGTGAGTTTCTGTCTCAAAAGCAACAGAGTTCTTTATGGAGACAGAGCCTTTATGTGCGTGGGTATCATCTTTGTTTCTCTTTCTATGCTCTTTGATTTCTTTACTCATTGAATCTCTAAATGGTCCTTTTGCAGTCAGTTTTGCAAAAAGGAAACCTGTAGCTTTTCTCTGACTTTCTCTGACTTATGGCCACAGCTGCAATGATAAGTTCAAAAAAGAAGAATTGGTAATTATTTTCATAATTGATTAATTGTTTCAGTCAGTAAGTAAAACTGTCAACCATTGGCTGTTTCCAGCTTCTTAAAAGTGAGGATTTGCTACTTTTCTTTGTCATTATTGGATGTAAATGAAGAGTCTTTGGGTTTTGGACTGTTGTTTTGACAGAGGAAGCAATTCAAAGACGTCCCTTTGGAATCTAGGATATTGGAATGAGCATTTTTCACAATTTCTTTTGCCATGTTATTTGGGGATTAATCATTAATCCCCCTAATATTTTCATGATTACTCATTAATCAATAAAAATAATCCCCACCTAGTCCTACCCATGTCTGTTGATGCTGTGGGCATTTTGTTGTACACTGATGTGTTGTGTTAGTTGTGGGTGTTTTTTGTATGCAGTTTTAATGTTCCAAGCCACCACAGTGAAGTTGCCTCACAAAGCCCATCTTTTTTAATCAGGAGCCTGGGCTTATTAGCCCCAAATAACTGCCCGGGGGCGTTGCCGAGATGGCTGCTGAGTGGCGAGACTTGCTTATGAGGACCCTGGTTGTTTCCTTGGAGGGATCATGTAGATATGTGATGTGTTGGTTTTTGTGACTGCACCTGCCTTTGACATCTGGCCAGCATATGTTCTTTGTTTGTGTACATAGCTGCAGGGCCACCATATAGTAGTCTGACCTTACAAAGGTCCGCTTTGAAATGTCAGCGAAAAGCCAATGAATGAAGTTCCTATTATGTGAATTTCCGTCTTTTCTGTCCTTTACAAAGTGCCTTCAGAAACATTCAACAGACTATTTTCTTAAAAAGAAGCTTTATAATGTAACATTCACACGGTTTTATTTATACCGATTCATTTGTTTGATTTACTCTTCCTCTGTGTTCACGTCTTACATGTTGGTTTGCTGCATGCTTGCTGTTTTAAAGGATCCCAGCAACCAGCTGAAGCCAGTAAAAGACAGTTGTGTTTACCTTTGGGGCTGAGGTCCATGCCCTCCACATAGAAAGGTCCGTTCCTCAGGGCTATTTCCTGCAATATGATGCCAAAACTGTACACATCACCCTTCTGGGTCCCTTGAGGAGGATGGCGGTCGTATATGAGCAGCTCGGGAGCCGTCCAAAGCTTCTCTGGAAACCCAAGAACAGCCAGACATGCTCATAAAGCATCTTAAATACAACGGGAGCTGATGCTTTTGGTGATTGAAGAGATTCAGTGCTGTGTCCAGATAAATGAACTCAACTTACTTGCATAGAGTGCGTGCGAGTCATCGTTTTCGCAGGACGAGCGGAAGCTGGCCAAGCCATAATCTGTGATTTTCAAAACAAATCGACTGTCCACCACGCAATTAGATGACTTCAGATTTCCGTGGCAGCCAATGTAGCTGTTGTGGAGATAGTTCATTCCCTGGTGGAGAGGGGCAAGAAGTCAAGCATTAAGGGGTGTTCTCTCGCTCTCTGCTGTTTTTCCTCCACAGCTAATCATACAGGAAAACACGGAAATCCAGACAGATGGAAATAATACGCTTTGACAAGTTGATGTGCACTGAAGGTTCTGAAAAGAGGCCCCTTTGAAGGGTGGCACAGTCACGGAGGAATTACTGGTAATTCCTTTGGGTAGGGGACTGAATGTACTCGTGTTCGATATTTTGTGGAAACGGTGAGTCAAACGTCCCTCAAAGCGTCCGCAGCGCCTTTCCTCTGCAGAGCGTTGCTATCTGTGTGGTGAAATTTAGCCGGAGCTCCTCGTCATGCAGCTCAATATCAAATCCATCCAAGAGACCACTCTCCTGACAAAAAGCCTCTTGTTAGGATGGATTAAAAATAATCTCCTTAAGTTAGTCCGTGATTAGGTTTGATTAAGATGGAAGGAAATTTTCACAAAGTTTCTGTCTATGCTTCTGTCCTACTTTACACTATTTAACAGCAATATTTACTGTAGTTGTATCCACTGCCCTGTGCCAAAAATACATTTTTGTGCATGTTGGTCCCTCCTGCTCTCTTTCTCTGCCGCACTCACTCTTTCACAAACCCTCCATGTGAAACCATGGCAACCGAGACATTTTTTTTTCTGTCTCACTATGGCACACAAAGTGTCTAATATAACATTGGATAGTGACCTTTTGACAACGTTCATATGAAAACGTCAAACAAATCAATGTGTCGTCCCTGCCTCTGATTTCCGTTATTAGTACTCAGGCGCTTTCAGTCAGCGCACCACTCACCTTCACTATGTCGTTGATCAGCGAGTAGCGGAACATCCAGTCCAGGTTGATGCTCTCATTCTCCAAAATGTCCTGCAAATAACAACAACAACAACAACAACAAAAAAAACGGAGCAGAAAACTTTTTAACACAAGGGGAAAAAAAGTCGGTTTTACCTTTAAAACTACCAAGAGCTTCTCAGCCGTATTCTAGGACTAAAACACATTTAACCCAGATGAAATATTTTCTTTTTTCATTTTCATTTCTTAGGGTTACAAATTGAGCCCTGCAGGAAGTTAACGAATAATAATTCCACGGCTCTGCTGCCGGCCAGTTACTGGAAACCCTGTCCAGCTTAGACATCCAGTCACATCATATCAGTTGCAGCTATCTGGGTTTTACACAAATGTCCTTCTCTACAAGTGTGACAGATGAAGTCCATGACTGAGTTTCCCATCATTTTCCAGACTGTCCATTTTAGGAAGCCGCCGGCATGTTGGGAGCACGGAACAGGCCGGGAACAAGCTCGCTTCAAACAATGTGTATTTCTTTTAGGATTAATAAAAGGCAAAAGACAACAGACAAAAATGTGACAAGGTTGAGATCCCCACATATAGTAAGCTGACTGTAGACTAAATAAGGTGATTTAACTCAGTAGACAGAGTTCAGTACAAACACCGCCGGCAATAGCAGTTTGAGAAGGCCGTCCATGCTACGACTGTTTACTCTCCTCATACTGCAACATGAAGAGCCTGTCAGTCGGCTTACATTAGAAACGCTTAATTCTGTGATTCATTAGGAGGTACCTTTAATTCATTTATGTATTAAGTATTTAGCAACTACAAAACTGTTGCCAGACACATTCACTTTAGGTTTAGAAGCAAAGAACATTTCATGAAGTCATTATTGAAGTCAAAACCTCCACGAAAGAGGTCGTTGTTATCAATGGCCTTTTGTTTTTCTGTTTGTTAGAGGTCAAATACCTGCTAACTTAATTGTTTATTTATTAATTTTATTCTATTTCTTATAGGATTTCTTATAATTTTGAGGTAGGACATTTTAAACTTGTTTGTTTGTTTTTCGTGAACTACTGTAATTACTTGAATATAAAGGAAATGTGGCACATGCATGGGGTTGCAACGGACAGTTCTTTTCATGATCTATTCATCAGTTTTCTCAATTATAGTTTGTAAAATGTCAGAGAATAGTGAAAATAGAATTTTGCTGATCTCAAGTTGATGTCTTCTAATTGCTTGATTTGCTCCACCAACAGTCCAAAGGTATTAATTTACAATAACAAAGATCAGCTCAATCTAGCACACACCGGGAACCGACCACCACAACATTTAACCCAGATTACCATTAAACATAATACAAGTACAGCAGTTATATATACACATTCATATACCTGTCTTTCTAACCCTGTTAATTGCATAATCATTTACTATTGAGGTGATATATGATTGGGAGAATCACTATTATTTGTATTCTATTGTGTTTTATTAATATTGAAGATTGTTGAATAGTTGTTACTGTGGTATTAATTATTTGGGATCCTAAATAAAACAAATAAATAAACAAGAGAGTGTTTGAAACATTTACTCAATAAATGACTTAAATGAAACTTGAAACTGTTGATGAGCTCTAACTATTTCTTGGTGAGCTGCGGTCGGGCACACTTTTATCTTGTACAGATTCATCAAACACAATATAACCTGTGGACTGGTGAGCTTTAAAGCTGCTGGGAGGCAGATTTTTGAACTTTCAGATTTTCAGGCTAGCCCTTTATGCTAAGCTAAGCTAGCTGGCTGGTAGCTCCAGCACCATAATCATGAGAAAATGGTATCAATCTTCTAATCTAACCCTGAGCAGGAAAGTGTTAAACTTTCGTCTTTTTTTTTTATCCCTCACTGAAAAATCTATAAATATGCTTATAGTTGTCTTATTCTTAGTGTCTGTGACCTGAGGTCTGTACGTCACAAACTGGAAGTTTCATCCTGGACCGCGATTGGTTTCTAGTTGTGACATCACTGAATCCTGCTTGTAAGAAACTTTCTCCCAGTCATTTGGTACCAGACTCTGTACATACACTGTTTTGATTGGAGGAGGAGTAAGTAGAAGGATTTTCACAATTTGACACTGATATAAAGTCAATTTTGATGCCTTTTCTCATTGCCAAAAAAGTTAAAGATCCTATTTTTTCACATGTGAAACTTACATTTTCTCATGTGAATGACTCACATTCACATGTGTTTGGCTTTTTTCACATGTAGATTAGAATCTGCACATGTGGGAACAGCTCATGGCACATGAAATCACTTTGACACTGTTGTTCTTTTCATGTGAATGCAATCTTTTTACACATTTTACATGCAACTGGTAATTTTTACATGTAAATTAAACTTTTAACATGAAAATGAAATAATGTGAGCTGTGCTGAATTAAACCGTGCACATCAGAAATGTAAATTCTTACATCTGAGTTACATACGTCCATGCACACCTGGCTTTTTCTCACATGTGGATCGAAATTTCCAATTGTATAAGGACACGTTACCTGCAGGCTTCCTCTGGGACAGTACTCAGTTACGATGCAGATGTTGGGAGGGTCGATGCAGGCTCCGATGAACCTGGTTAGATGGTTGAACTGAACGTCTCTCATCTGAAAATAACCACACAAGCACACTGCAACTGTGAGTGCAACTCTTTCCAAACATCACATTCCCTAACCCCATGAAAACAGAGGACGGGGAGGGAGGACTGACGGTTCATTTATATACAAGGTTTGGAGAATATCGCTGCCAGCAGTTCATCAAAATAGTCTATTTGCAGTCGGCTAGTTGGCACGGTGTCTTTTTCTACGTGTTGAGGCGCATTCCTGCTCAGGGCACCCGGTTGAAACATGTGCGTGCGCATAAATTGCCCTTGGAGGTTATGAATGAGCCTGTGTGCTGAGGATGATGAAGAAAAAAAACGTTGAGGTGTTGAGAGGATGTACGAGCAGGGATGTGAGAGCGGAGCAGGCAGAGTGTGTAAAGCCGCTCTACAAGGAAAATAATCACACACTGCTTTCACGGCGTCTTCCAAAACGTGACTCACTTTGAATATTAAAAGTTTGAAAACAGAGATGTTTGTGGCGGAGCGATTAGGAGGGAACATTTTCTGGCAGATTCTTTTTATGAGAAAGTGTGAAAAAAGGGCCCAGTCATTTTCTTTTATAGAAACAAGCGCGGACGTCCTCCGAGCCGAATGAGCGCTGACAGAAGCAGCGCTGAGGAAGAGAGCAAATCTCTCTGCGGCCCGACTGAAACTTCAAAAACAGTGCTCATAATTTCAACAGAGTACCCATCTTTGAGCCCGGTGAGTGACAGCCGCTCTCACACCAGAACCAGCGAGTTAGTCGCTCCTGTTTCATGACTCCGGGGATGTTAGCCTACCCTTTGGCCTATATAATTCCCCCCACTGCACTCTGGGGAGGAGGAGGGGGGAGCACAGCCACCGGGGAGGAGGAAGGGGGAGATGGAGCACTGGAAGACAAGTGGTTAAGTTTCCACTGGCAGGCCCCGTCTCTTCCCCCATCTGGTTGGCTTTTTCATGAGCTGAGGTTTGACAGCCGATCAGGCCCCCAGGGCGTCTGAGAAGCTGCCAGCTCAGACAGCAGCCTCTCTCCCATGTGTGCCTGCTGACTGACCGAGAGGCCACAGAGGCATCCAAGAAGCCCCAACTGCTCTCCACCAACGAGGCTGCAGCTCACGCGAAAAAAACACAGAGCCGGGACGGAGAGGAACTCGAAAGTAAACAGTGCTGGTTGATGTTAAAAGTGAAGAGATGGCCAGCGATCTTGCCCACGAGCATCCATCTTGTTCATGAGCGCCCATGTAATTTCCGAGTTATGGGCTTCCCTATGCCACACTGTGTTTCCATCACCAAACCACATAAATTGTGCGGATTTTCTGCTCCTTCGGCTTACTGATCGCACGCTCGTAAATACTTTCCCGGCCAAAGGGACCATTTCGTCGACAGCTGCTGCAGATGAGGTAGACGAGACAGTTTGAGGACGTTTAACGAGCGACCTCCTGCTGTGCCACTGGTTGAACATGCTAATAGGAGTCACCTACTGCAAATAAAAGCAATCAAAAACTCTAAAAGACTCCTTTCGGTCTGAGAGGTCTGTGTTTTCTGTGCTAACATAGTGAGACAGTTCAGCTTGTTTTGTTAAGCAGGTGGAGTGATTGAATCTCACATGAAGGTCTTTCTCCTGCAGTGGAAAAATAATGCCCTTTCATGATTCTTTTCCTTTAGTGAATGAATGAATGATTCAATGAATACAACTTAAGATAGTTCTTTTTTTTACAATTCGCCCCCTCTGCGCATGGCTCTCGTCACACCGAGGCCAATGGAAGCGCTCAGAAACAACAGCAGGAGCCGACGGAGCCACAGGCGGATTTCACGGCAAAATGCAAGAATCTTGGATTCCTCGTCTGAAGGAAAAAGTGAAACTATGATCAGAAGGGAGGCTACAGGAGCGCTGAACCGAACAAACAAGCATTTTACTGTTTTTAGTACGAGAGACACTTTTGTGGAGGAAAGGTCCTGAGGTCATCAAGGGAAGGTTTGTCTTTGGGGGTGCAGGAGTGCACTTAGCAGCTTTAATTGCATTCCGTCCACACGTTACTGATGTTTCCTTTGTATACGCCTTGTGCCACTACAGGAGAGGTGGTGACCTAAAACATTAGAGTTCATATGACCAGGATAGAATCTTCAAGGCAGTCTGGCCAAGATTGTGAAAAATTGTGGCTTGGGTTGTATTTAAATCACATACATTCACTCCTCCCTACTGACTACATCCTGGAGGAGTTCTAGAGGATTATAAAGTGAGCTCATCAGTAAAAAGTAAAAAAACACTTTTGGATCCCACTCAGGTCATTTATTTTCTCCAGCACAATGCACGATGGTACATAATGCTTGTATAGTGACAGTTGGTTGTACCCTACTTTTCACGATGCATTGTGGGAAATGAATGAATGAGTGAATTATATAGGGCATAATGAATGCAAGATGGCAAATTCACTTTAGAGTAGTGCAGGACTGCCATTTTCACACCACAGATATTGCACAGATACAAAGAGGCATTAAATCAGGAGAAACCGCGCTAAATGGGTGAAATCACAGACGTTACAGCGACAGGCTCGAGGGGGTTTCCCTTCCTTTTTCCTTTTCTCTTCTCTCGTGAACGTACTCCATTAGCTGAACACTAACAGACTCAGCCACACATTCATCATGCCTAACTTGCTGAAAAGCTGCCGACGAGGGCCAACTGGTACCACTGGAAAAAACCAGGCCCACGGACAGCCCCGAAATTTGGGTGCCAGAAACCGACAGACACGGTCTGCTGTGGCGGCAAACAACACTACTGAGGAGGGTGAGACTGGACCTCTACAGTGAGGCTGTGGGCCATAAAACACATACAGGTAGTAATGTTATCCGCGGTGATGATACAAATATTAATCATTGCAAGTTTAAATAAGCTTAATGTAATGGCAGTCTGTACATTAGATTCTGAAGTTTTAATGATTCTCCTGTGAGTGGAAAGTTTGGGCAGTTCAACAGCATTAACAATGATGCAATAACTTTATTTGTAGAGAATCTAATCAAGAAAGTAGCTCAACAGAGTTACTTAGTGGTTACACAAACAAAGAGAGAAAGAAAAATGCAACTATCCAGTGAAAAGTCAAATAAGAGACGTTTTCAGAAACATGAATAGAAACGACAGAGGTAACAGCGCTGATTGGGAATGATAGTTCTGGTACCAGGATAGACATAGGAACTGTGAAGACAACTGTTTCTGCTGACATTGTACAGTTTGGGTTTAATTGTTCAGGATTGTAGCATGGAGCCAATCCATTTAATTCCCTATGGAGAATTCGGAACTGTGTTCCCGAAGTACTGTAATAGGAAACCAATGATGGGATACTGAAATTGGGGTAATTCTTCCTTTCTCCTATTCAATCCAATTAAAAACCATTCAACTGCATTCTGGACCTATTGCAGATGATTTAGCGCATTTAGACTCGACTCCATACTGAACTCTGTTAAAGTCCTCAAACGCAAGAGATTTCTTCCATTTTTTTTTTTTAATTTATTATCGTTCAAAGGTTACCATCTTGTATGTTATGACAAATTACATATAAATTGAGCACTTACATGTTTGAGCTCCAGGAGAACTTGTCTGGTCAGCTCTATCCTCTTCTTGTTGACATGCTTGATGGCCACCAGGTTCCCCTGAGAGGAGGCAGAGCAGTGACTCCAGTGTGAGGGTCAACACTAATGCAGAGTTCACTTTAAACACAGCTGTTTACAACATGGAGACATAAACACGGGTGCACTTTGCTCGAGATGTAAATAAGGCAGAATAAAGACAACGGCAGCAGCATTCTGATGCTATAAAAAGAACAAGCAAAGAGCGAGAAAAATCAGGAGACATCGAGCAGCCTTCAGAGGAGGGAAGAGAATCTCGCGGTATAGCCTACAGGTACATTTGGGGCCTATTTCAGTCTGCTGCGGGAGAAGAATCGTATCTGTCGCTTTGATACGCGAGGATCGGTGCGCGAAGGAGGCGAGGTGAATATCTCAGAGCCACAGAAGTGACAGACTAGAGGAAAAACGCTGTCGTAGAAACTATGAAACACAGCCGCAGTACTTGTGCGAGTGCATGTGGGTGCTTTAACTTTTACTCAAAAAGAAATATGCAGTACGTATGTTTAAAAGCGGCAAGAAACGCTTCGGATCAGAGGTCATTTTTCAGTATTTGCAGGTTGTCAGGGCTCGTGCACCTCTCGCCGGTTCAGCTTTGGTGTCAGATTTATTGAATTTGAGAAGAGCATCAGTGAGTCCAATGATCCATGAGACGATCGAGCTGTACCGTGACATCAGCATTTATATAAAAACCTGCATCATGCAGCTGCAAACAAAGACAGCCATCTCATTATTCACAGGGCTGTTTTTTGTCACATTTCCTCACACCTCCTCCATCTTAAACGGATAAATTAACCGCAGCAACAAGTTGATGGCCATGTCCAGACTGCGAGGCGGGAGCGTAGAAACAAGGAAAGGGAGGGGAAAAAAAAAAAAAACAGAAGAAGAAGAAGAAGGAGAAAATTGACGCATTCTGCAGCTCACATTAGAACCAACTACCTAAATTCGCCCACGCGCTCTCTTTCTCTCTCCTCTCCAGCTCTCCGGCTTTCTCTGCGAGTGTGCACATGTGTGGGCGGGAAAAGAGTGCGCAGGAGTTGAAAATGTCAGAACTCACTAAGCCTTACCTTAAAATAGCCCGTTTTTGCAAATAGCTGATATTTTCCATGGGCAGTTATCAAGGAGCCGTAGCTGGAGCCTCTCTGAGAAGGTGAAAGGGAGCAAGAGAGAAGAGAAAAAAAAAGTCAGTTAGCGGGGTATGATTAGAGCAAAGAGGATTACATTTTGGTCATTTAAGACTGCGAGAGGGTGACGCTGTTATCCAAAAATGCATTTCTCTGGGTGTGCAGCACCAAGCTGGCTTTTTTTCTTACGTTTGAGAAAATAAAGTGTTTTCAGTTTTTATAACACCGACTCGAGTCCTTGGGCAAATGTCTGCAGTGCAACAGAGAGTGAATAAAAAAAATCAAGTGGGCGCACTGCATACAGACAGCCAGGCAGCACAGTCGACTCCGCATTTATATAGAATGCAAATATTGGCAACACATGGCACACTGGAAAGCACATCGGTCTGGAAAATTACTGTGTTTTCCACACACACATTATCCCGGCAATTGGAGCAAAAAGCGGTAATGAAAAAGGTGTGTGCATGTGCTTTTCATGAACGCTCGCACGTGTGGGACGAAGCACAACCCGAAGGAGATGCATTAGCCGTCAGACGACAGAACCCGATACTTGAAGAGCGTGATGAAGTATTATACATGCAGGGAGCGGGGCCAGACGAGGGCTTATTTTAACAATCATTTAATATGCGTCTGCCACCGCAGAGCCAGCCACCTTCAATAAAGCACCAGGAAAGCTTTCAGGAATGTGTAAACTAACAAAGGGTTTGGATTCTCTCTGCGCTGCACTTTTGCTTTTTCTGAGAGGAAAAACCCCAAAACTGCATTTTCAATACCGGCACACTGCGTGTAAACAGGCTGAAGCTGCCAACCTCACACACGCCAAATTGGAATTTTAGATTCCAGGGGGGGGTCCAGTTTTACAATGAAGACATCTCGAGACATCTCGTACCGTCAAGTTTCCTGTCAGTGTTTTACTATTAAATGCTATATTACTGCTGCATCAACGTGTGTGTGTTGCAATATCATGCTCTACATGTTTAAAAGTTGGATTTTAACTACTTTATAAACTGTTGGGTAGTTCAATCCCCAGCTGTCCTGCAAGAATATCTCTTACCGTCAAATTTTCCCTGAGCTCAGAAAAACAGCCTGTTTTCAGCTTTGTGATGATACATTTTTTCAGCTAATTCAAGAGCGTTTTTAAATAGTTTATTCAGTCTAAGAAGAAGCAGAATTTCCTCAGCCTATAGAGGAACATTTCATCCTTCCGCACATCTCAAACATTAAATTAAAAATCACATAACTTAGAGAGACGTAGTTTTCACTTGGAAAACCCACTGTGAACGTAATAAACGCTGGCAATTTATTTTTCTGCAAACCACAGATATGTTGCAAATTTACTCCTATTTACATTCAATTTTCAATTCTATGTTGTGACGACGTTGTGCTAATGCTCTGGTTAGGTTTAGACATAAAACCCACTTGGTTAGGAGGCGGAAGGGATCACGTTTAGACTTAAAATATAAACACGGCTCGAAATGTTGCGATCAGACAAATATTTCAGTAAATATTTCCCTCGCAGTGGAGATAGAAATATAAAGTCGTAACAAATTGATCAACTCAAGTAAGGAACAAGAACCTAAACTCTATACGATTTAATAATGATTTGCACTATCACTGTATTATCCTACCAGAGAATTACCCGAGTCTCACTGTAATCAGTTGTATGTGAATGAAAGCTGTGAACCAAGCGTTGAGTCTTTCCCGCTGGCAGACATGGCAACGTCAGCTGCCAGAAGAACAACTTGTTAATCACACTGGAGGCGGTGCCAGCATCACTGACGGAAGAAAAGGCGATATAAAGATCATAATTATGAGGAAACAATCAGGGCTGCCAGCTCCAATATGAGGGTGTTACTTCAGTTTTAACCTCCAGGAGCCACCCCGTTCGCACGTCTCGATTAGATCTTGTCTGACACGCATATCCGTGCTTACAGCTTGAGCAGATCGTCTACCTGTGAGAGGGTGAGCCGACTGCCGGCTCGTTTGTGGTATTTATTGGGGCTCTCAAACTGAAGGTCCTCCCATCGAATCCTCCACAGCATTCCAGCCAGCTCCTTCTCCAGCTTCAGCTTCCTGCAAAAAAGGGAAGAAGAAAAAAACAGGTGGTGAAATCAACAGCGGCACAAAGAGCAGAGGAACAATCTAAGTGGATTGGGCTGGGGTTGTTGAGGAAGTGCGAGTGGGCTGATGTTTTTACCGCAAAATTGTGACTGTGGGTTTGGATCTCAGCTCTCTGCATTCAGTGGCGTCCTTCTGATTTCACTTTTCATATAAAATAAATAATAAAAGTCCTTCAGAGGCGAGGTGGTGTGTTGACTCACGGTCTTGTTTTGAGGCGTAAGTGTGTGGCATTTAAAAAAAAAAACTTGATTTAATCAGACTAGTCATCTCTAACAAAGAGTTCATTGCTCCATTAGTGCAGTTAGGTCTGATCTCCATCTGTGCTGGTGGCATTTCCTGAGATAGCAGTCTCACATCGGCCTGCAGAACACTTCACGGGCAGCATTCGCATGGACTGACGTACGTATGTTGCTGCATGCGGGCTTGTGTGTTTTATTAGAGTTTAACTTCACTGGTCCATATGCTCTACTTATTGAACTCTGACGAAGTGGAAAAACTTCTTTTTTAGGTGAAGCGTTCTTTGAATCCTGAACAAAGGGCTCTTTCTTTGCTGCAATTTTGCAATAACAGTACAGAGTAAAGACCCATACTGGATTTAGTTAAACAGTAACAGTTTTTGAGAAATATTGTTCGCAAGTCAAATTGACATTAAACAATTAGCTGCCTTTATTTGACCCATGAACGAAGCTTTTAAAATGAGGTTCTTATATCTCGCTGCATGCACTGTACTTGGGTCCGAACTCTACAGAGAGCCTTATTTCTTCCATCTAAATGGAGAAAAACGATGGATGACTCATGGGTCTTTTCTTCTGTGACAAACAAGGATGACCGCGATGAAGATCAGTGTACACTTCGATTCTTACTCCCACGCTCTTTATTTTTAACAAACTACCTCAGAGCGGACTCAGATGTTCTAACCTTAGTACCTTAACACTGGTACATCTAAAAAACTCAACAACAAAAAAAAAACTTAAAACTGAAATACTGACTATAACCAGAGCAGTAAAACATCTCTACGTAATTTGGAAATAAGTTATTTAAATCTCAATTTTCGCAACAGAGAATTGTGTGTACACACAAGCATCAAGCAAACCACAATCATAATCTGCAATCATCCCAGTCCAGGGCTCAAAATCTCACATAGCATGTGACTGAATACAGCTGTGTCAGAACAGGTACCCAGGCACCCACTGATCATGTCCATCATTGAATTGTAATCATGTTTTCATTTCAAAACAAAAAGGCCTTATCATCAAATAGTGTTGCTAAACGTTAGATAAATCCCATGGGTACAATGTTAGCAAAGCTCAATTATTGCAATGCAAGATTACACAAGTAAGTACAAGACACGCTGTGTGAGTTACACAGAAGTGTTTGATCATGCAGAGAACACTTAAATGCCGTGTTAGAACTGTAAACTCATTCTGTTATGGCGGAAAGCATTCAACAGAAAAGCGACATCTGCAATACAGTGACAAACCGTTATTTGTCTGTTTATTAAACTGAAATGTTTGCTAACATATTGATTGATTTAATGGTCTGTAATGTCTGCTGATAATATCGCTTGGCTGTTTTAAGAGGACACAGACGCACATGATTTGATGTTTTGCAACTCTGCATGAAAGACTTTTTGGGAAAGATTAAGTAGCTCAGTCCAACTCTAATTATTAACGGTTTTGTATTTTAAAACCTTGAGCTGAAAATTGAGCTGAAGCAATCGTAAAACATCATTTGACAATCTTGTTCAGTGATGACGAATGTTTTACAATTATTCATAAGCAAATTCCAGACACACTGCTCGGTTTCTTTTATATTAGTTTCTTTTACATTTTTACATTCTTAATCATAATTACAGTATATTATATTTGGTCATGATAGGTCGTGTAACATTATGTTATATGACATTAGATAGGTTAGATTAAGTTATGTTACAGTAGATTACATCATGTTACCTTAGGTTAGTTTAGATTTGTGTGCTATTACGTCACATTATAATATGTTTGTTACGTTACGTTACATCATGTTATATGTGTGATGTATATATATATCTATATAGTATCAATATTGATATATCTATATATATATATATATATATATATATATATATTGATGTATATATATCAATATTGATACTATTTCATTAGGCTGGGATTGGTTCTCTTTTTCTGCTATGTACTGTTGTGCTATTTTAAATTATGTTCTCCTGTGTTATATCTCAAGTTATACTGGTCATTGTGTGTAACATTAGGTCACGTTACACTTTGTTCCATTATGTTCAAGGACACTTCAACATGCAGCTAGGGGGAGCCAGGATTCGAACCAGCAACCTTCCGATTACTAGACGACTCTCTCTACCTCCTGAGCTTCAGTTGCCCCAATAAAACAACACAACAAATCAATTATATGTATATCAGTCTATTATATCCTGATCATTAATCTTCATGTTTTCTTACATGTTTTGAGTGTTATTTTTAAGCATCGGTCTGACTGACAAACTCTGAGCACCACAGAGGGGAAGAGACATTCCAGCGAATCAACACATCTGGGCCAGGTCTCAGAGGAGCTGCTGTTTCTCGACACATGATGATTTACAGCAAAAACATTTTCAAATATAAAACTATTAGTCCACAGTCGAGAAGACCAGAGGTTTTTTTTTTTGTTGTTGTTATTCCGGACGGGCGAGGAAATTCATCATTCAGTTTGAAACACGTAGAAATGAAAAACGAGCAGAGCCCATGCATTCCAACCCAATCTAAAAGGTGTAAAACACTTCCAGATGGTGGCAGGAAATTATTGCAGCGTTCGCATATCATCATGTTTTGCCATTCCCCTTGAACCATCCCAGTTGGCCTCAAGAGTGGCTCTCTCTTTTTCATTTTCTTTTTACCTTTTTTTTTTTTCACTAGTACAAACTATGTAGTCAGACTGCCCAAATACTTGGGGATTCTGATGCTTGTTTGTGTCTACTAATACTCGTAATAGTCCTGCATATGTGCAACCATTTTGAGGGCAGGAAACACCATTAAACCACCGGTGCCCTCCGCCCCCCCATCCACCATCAGCAAGGGGAAAAAAAAGGTATTTTTCTATTTAAGGAGCCTCGTTTAGAGACCTCTGGCAGCCAGAGGGGCAAAGTGTGGGGCTCCACACTGGGCCTATTGTTTCATAAGTCCCATATGTGAATACCTCTGCTGGACCAACCCCTCCATTAAAACAACAGAGCCACTGCTGCTCTGCTCAACATCCCCTCACACTGCTGCTGCACGCCACACTCCAACATCAACTGAGAGCAGCCAGCCACCTGGTTCAACCTACTGAGGGCTGCAGCATAATATTCAACATGAACAGTAGAGATATGTGAGCATTATTTTATATTGACAAAGTTGCACATTTACACTGAAAAAAACTTTTTTGTCTTAGCAATTCATTTGGTTTGATTCTTAAATGTATTTTAAAAAAATATGCTGAGTTTGTCATTGTAGTGTTTCACCTTATTTCAGGTATTTTCCAAGAAAATCTTTCTATTGTTTGTTGGAAAAATGATCCTTTGAGGTTGAGTTTGAGGCTGAATTACACATTAGGATATTCAAATGATTTTCCGTCAGTGCATACATTTTACCATAAAAGACAAATACAAAGAAACAGACGGTCTATTCACAGGATGCTTTTATTAAATTCCATATTCACCAAATGTTACTATTGTGTACATTTTTTACAGGCAATCATGTCAAAGGAGCAAATTATCACAAAAAATATAACCAGCCACCAATTTCTCATACAAAATACACCAATGGTTTGACAGTATAAGGCCTCCTCATTTGGAGTTTCTGAACCTTTTCTGCCCTGTGAATTATTTTTAAATCTAAAAATTCCCATTTCCCCCATATAAAATTAATATATATCTTTTTTATATGAATTCATAAAAAACACATGAGCAGCAGCAAATACAAAATGGTTAGAAATAATCATATATTTTCTATAAAATTTTGTGCGATTAAAAATATTTTTCAAATAAATATTCATATAACATTCTTGTAAATCGCAACCCCCTGTATGTATACCAAGCAACCCCAAGGTTGAGAATTGATCTGAGAATAACTTCTGACAGTGACTAAACTCCAAAGTGTTCTAAGTGTTTTAGTGGTGCTTTTGTAGGTCAAGTAGTGAACATGGAGGCCTCTCAGCAGCTCGATGATCTTAAAAAGACGGCTGTGAACAGCTGTCCGTCTCTCCGTCCATCAGCATAGCTCCACTGGTGTCTGCCAAAACAGGAAGTGATCTGTTAGTCTTTTCAATCAAACAGAGCCGACACACAAAAACATCAGACATCTTCGGATTTGTATGCTTTTGAAATGCGCAGAAAATGCACAGAAGGTTTACGTTTACAGCTTCATGGCCTGGGAGCGCATGAAGTCGACTCAAAATCCAATAAAAGACTGACATGTTCAGGTCTGCGCAAAATAGCTTTCCATATGTAAAAGTGTCATTTATGAATCTAAATATAGTTGAGTAGAGCAAAGGGAGCGAAACTGTGGGTCAGGACCAAAAGGACATCCCTGTCTAGTTCCCATAACAGAAAAACTTTATGGACACTTATGTCCATAAATCCCCAAATGTTACACTTGGATCCCAGAATTTGAAAGAAGAACTCCAGGGAAAGACTTACTGGCGAAGAATCCAGGAAAACTAGCTCATTAGTTAGGAAATCCATGCTGGGCTTGCTGAAATGTAGGCTGGAAGAAGAGAAAAAAAGATGTAAAAGCCGTCAGAGGTACGCTCACACTAGGCATCTAATTATCTGGTGCTTATTTGATAATCGAACATGATCAACTCAGATTCAGGTTCAGTGGATTTACCTCGAGTGGATAGATGCTCCTCCGTCTTTCTTCCACCATCCCTCTGATTAAAATCCATTCTGATTGGCTGGTGATTAACACTTGTTTGTGTTAGTCAGTATTAGAGAAGTGATCAGATTTACCCGTGTGACTTGTTTGTTAGTCGGAGCTGTGTGGTGAGGTGTAAAACCAGCTCCTCTCTACGTGTGTTTATCAGTCGTGGACACAATTAACGGGGCTATGTACAGACACCTTTGAAGAAGTGATGGAAAAAGGGGAAAAATAGAAACATTCATTTTCTTTCATTACATGCAGATTTCACCCATGACATTACCCAGAATTTAGCAATCCTTCCAGCGGCTGAATTGCAGAAGGACATGCATGATTAACTTCTTGTTTAATTAAAAGAGGCTCAGTCTAACACTCAGAATGATTCCCATGAGCATGTAGATTGTGCCACTCGGGACACCGTACCAATTTCATTTGAATATGTTTTTTCAGCTGAATGCCGAGCACAAAGCTATAACCATTAGACATGTGGCAGGCAATTATTTTATCACAAAGTTACACAACTGAACAGCGGCTGCCATTAACACTAACAACTATCTAATTACATGAAGTCAGTACCATTAACTTTTAGCTAAACAATCCAGATCACACATGTAGAGCACCAACTGGACATTTAAGATGTTAAAGCCACCGATGTTGTAACCTGCTCCTACACTGCCAAACGACTCCATCTTATTACAGTGAGTAATTTGTGTGTGTTGTTGACTCATAAATGGTTTGTTTTTGGACATTAATAAAAAATAAATCTGACAGAAAAACGGCAAGATTATTGTAAACTGTTTGGACTGTAACTCAAATTTGTTTCCAAGGCCACAGCAAATTCCTTCAGCGCATCGCCCCCCATCACAAAATGTCTGACTAGACACCAAAACACTTTGCATTACATTCATTTATGTTGTTCAGTAGGGTTTTGTGATAAATGGATAATGGAATTAAAACAAATTGGATAAACGGTCTACATTAATTATCACCCTCTCCACCACTGGGAGGTAAAACACATTCAGGTACGTTTTTGCTTTTAATTCTTTTGCTTGTAATTGTAGAATGTCAATGGGAATAAAATGGCTGATTTCTCAACGACAACAGCGAAAACAAGTCAAACAAATATAACTTTTTTAAGCAACCCTCAGTTTGATAAGGAAAAACTCTGCCGTTGCCAAAAAACTTAAATGGGGAAAAGGAAAGAAAACTCAGGTCAATAGATCAAAATTAGGGGATGACAGGGGGGTCCAGAGCCCCCTTTTCTGGGAAAGGCAGAGATTTTTCCTTAATAAATAGCCTTTATCAATTTCAGTTTTGGAATTTTTTAAAGATTGGGTCCCTCCTTATTTGCCTCACAGTGGTTTTGGTCCACTACACCAAGCACAGACATGCGAGTGACCGCGTACGACTGTTCAGGACTCCTTGAGGCAGATTTTTTCAATAGCCTGGAAGAAAACTATGACTTTTAGGTGTCAGGTACGGGTAAAAATGACTTTTTTTTGTCGGTCAGTCAGATTTTGCAGTGTAAAAAACATAGCTGGACATCTCTGCATTCCCCAATAGGTTTTTAAGAGTCAAAAGACTTATGACAGCCTGCAAACAAACACGTAATCATTTGAGAGAAGCACAAAAATAACCTTGACTGATATTTTCCATCTTACATCAGCAGTGTGTGAATTATTAAAGTCGGTGGCATTTAGCTTTAATCCAGCACAAAGAAAACAAACTTAATGAACACGCTAATGATCATTAAGTGAAAATTGCAGTACGGGTTGCTGGGGCTGGTATATGAGCTCACTTGGCAGCTCAAACACACTGCACCGCTGCTTTAACACCGTCACCTGCTGAGCTGTTGCCACGGCAACAATTGTGTAAATACCACACTGGCACCTATAGAAGCACAGCCCATTAATCCTGCTTCAAACATGTTTCTCTCTCTCTTTTTCTTACTTTCTTTCTTTGAGAGGAGTAAAAAAAAAAAAAATCAGATTCACCAGAAACCCAGATTTCTAAGGTTTGAGTTAAAAGCAGCACAGACAGGAAGCAGCAGCTGGATGCAATCAACCTCACCTGTAAATGAGGAAGCTGGAGATACCGAAAATGATGAGCGCTAAGCCGGATCCCACCGCTACAATACCGAGAACTGGCAGATGACCTGGAAACAGGAGAAGGATTCAAAACTCAGTTGTCTCTCATATGTTCAACAGATGTCCACATTCATGTCTTTGAAAAGGGAAAAAAAAGCACTGTGTTGTAAAAAACACAGCTGTGACTTCCTGAAATGCAGCCACGCTGCTTTAGCAATCTGTCAACCACAAACGGTTTCACACAATTACACAGCTTCGCCTTTCCTGATTTATATTTAACACCCTAATGGAGACTAATTATACCACCTGCTGTAAATCACAAGATAAGCTGATACTCATCATCAAGAAAAATCATTTCTCTCACTAATTAACAGCAGGAGACGTTTCACTTCATTGCTTTCATGAAAGAGTGCGCTGAAGATGTCAAACCAACTTGCATATTTGGGGTTTTCTACCTCTACGAATAATTTCACACTAATTTGCCCTGGTTTGCTTTTATTCCAAAAATGAGATGAAGATTGAGATCCATTGCTGTATAAACACAGCTGGAGTCAGGATACATTTAGCCTAGCTTAGCAAAAAGTGACTGGAGGCAGGGGCAGAGCACTTAGTCGGGCACTGCCCAAAGGGAAACAAGAGTCTGCAGCCATGCTAGGAGCTTTATGAGCCGGCAACTAGACATAGCGCCGAGCTAATTGTTAAAGGTGCAATATGTAAGAATTGGCAGCCTGTTGAATTCATACTCAAAACAAACAGAGCAGCATATCACCAGAGTAACTGCTAGCGGTAGCAGCTGTTAGCTAGTTAGCTCAGTCAGCCATGGACCTAGTGGCATAGACTGGGAGCTTGGAGCATCAGGGGAGTGTAGGTGTTAAAACTGCTAGCACAGAAATGTTGGACAGGAATATGCGTTTTTTAGCTTGTTAGCATGCTAACTTCAGCAGATATCTCTACATAGATGTCGCAATATCGAAACTGTTACGTCTTCACATTCTGCTGATATTTTGGGGTAACTTTTTATGTTTTCAACTAAAAAGCTTACATATTGTATCTATAATGTGAGCAATGACAATGCTAACATGCTGATGTTTAGCAGGTATAATGTTTAGCTATCAAAGTCACCAAGTTATTAAGTTATTACAGACTATCCAGAGGGGAGCATGAATGGCAACGGGCATTTAAGACTGGACCAAAGTGGTAGACCAACTGATATTGTCCTTCTTTTGCAGACATTGCCTCACTGCTGACATAAAAAAATTAAAAAACACCTCCCAACACCTCTTTTCACCTCAGCTGTCATTTTTGCGGACTGTATCTGTAAAGTAAATCCACATTGGCTGGTTAGTGATGGCTGCCGAGTGAGAGACCACTGTTTTAGACCGTGTCTCAACATCCATACGAGCAAACCATCGGATATTTTTATGGAGATGTTGAGACAATGTCCAGCCAGGTTTTTTGTCCAGCCAGGTTTTTGTCCAGCCAGGTTTTTGACCAGCGTGAAAAGGGCAATGTGAACAACAAGGCAGACACCAAGCGAGGACGATGTAAGAGATTTCATGATTCTATTTTATTTATTTATTAATTACCTATGACATGAGTAAAAATGTCCGAATATTATATAACTTGTGCTTTACTTGCTTGTTTTTGACTTTATGCAATTTGAGTAATTGCTCTCTCATTCATGCTTTTCATTCAGTTGACAGATGATGAGTGCCATCATCAGAGTTGAACAGCATACAGTATGTTGCCTTCTCCATTTCTTGTAGCTGAGACACTGTTGTCATTGTGCTTTGTGTGGCCCCACATGTTGTTAATCCTCAATATGTTTCATCGAATTCCTGAGCACTCATTGTTCTTGGTGCTGAAAGCGACACTGGAGAAGCGACACCCAGGCTCCCAACTCAAATTATTTGCGGATGGCTCCAGATTTGAAATGGCGTCAGATTTATTGCTCCTCCGCTCATTATCCCTCCTTCACCCCAAAATACATGTATAATTGCAGTGGCTTTCCTCCTCACTTTGTCATCTGCGACATTTGCCTCTCAGACTGTCACTCTGTGCATACATCTGAGACCATTTCCAGCACTTCTCTTCACACTGTTTGTCATTCAAGAAAATGTTTCACTACATTGAAATGAAATTAAGGAGAAAAAATAACACATTTATCATCACAGCATCAATGAAAATATCGCAGGCCCTGTGCAGAAAACATCAGTAATATAAACAAAGCATTAACTGCAACAGTCATCTGATTGGAGATTCGATCTTACTTAAGTCGAGAGAAAAACTCTGCCGCTAAGTGTCGTATAATTTCACTTGACGTCAATGCCAGGCACATTCGCACATAAATCTTCATGTGCAATTTTCTGAAATCAGTGTGTCCATTAGACAACCGTATGTGTCTTGCTCTACAGCATACTTGACCCCAGAAACGTAGAATCATCTGTAGGCAGATTAAACTCAAACGTGGAGGGATATGTGTTGTTTTCATACCATCATTGCAGGAGGGGTCGTCCGTGGAAAACACACACGGGGGGTTATCAAGCGGTGGGCCCCCGTTAGGCCAGTGAATCTTCTCCGTCTGGGACCAAATGATCTCTTTGGTGGTTCCGTTGTAGTACGCAACAAGCTGTAAACACAGAGGAGAATGATCGCTTAAATGGATGATGGACCACTATGAACCATCGGCAGGGTGCAAGCTCGCCATGATACCATTAGCTGGTGACTTAATGCACTTTATTATGAAGACATTCATTGGTCTGTGAAGGCAAATCTGTTCCTGGTGTTTACAATCCCTCTTTTAAGGTAAACAAAGAGCACTTGCTATTAGAACCCTTTTAACCAATTTAAAAAGCAACTAAATTATTACCAAACAAAAAATGGTAAGTGGACTGGCATGTTTATAACACTTTTCAGTTTTTCTGATCCTTCACAGTGCTTTCCCAACACCTGCCACATTCACATTCATTGCTGGCAGCAGCTACCATTCAACGTGCCGACCTGCTAAAGTGCTTCCCAACCAAAGCAGCCCCAAGATATTTCTATGACCATCCACTCACATAATGATGGAACAGCCATCACAGGCAATTTGGGGTTCTGCTCCTTGCCCAGACATGCAGAAGTGGATCGAACCACCGACCCTCTAATTAGTGGACGACCCGCTCTACCTCCTGAGCCACAGTAGCCCACAGCTCCCATTAAGTTTTACCAGCTCAGGAGCACGTGACATGACATGTATTTGTTGGTTTCACACTTATCAAAGATATCGACCGTCTCGCTCCTCTTATTAGTTTTTAGCTATGCTAGCACTGTCTCGTCGATAGGTAACACCATCATCAGGATACAATTTTTGCAATACTTTTTCTTTATGACCAAATACCTGCAAAGTAATGATCTACACGTCAGCCTCAGCTGTGCTTTCTGTTCAGTGCTAGCAGCATTAGTACGCTACATACATATAAGCATAATAACATGCTAAACTAAGATATGACAGTGAAGATGATACACATTATACTTGCTACATACTAGCATGTAAGCATTGTCACTGTGAGAACGTTAGCAGCATTTATCTCAAAGTAGACCTACCACTGCTAAAATACCACTTTAACATTCAAATGTAAAAAAAAAAAAAAAAAAAGGATTTTAATAGTAAAAGTGTAAATACGACATTGAAAACATTTTACACACATGTGTATCAAAGGTGTGCAGACGAGAAAAAACATCAAGTTGTGGTGTTATGGGCGGACTGGTTAGGCTAAGTGCTGAAACTATTTCTTGGCCAGCTGCAGTGACTTTGGCAGGGACAGCAAACCTCGAAAAAGCATTTTAGATTTGAGATTTTAAAGTATGTTGATACAACTGTTATCTTATGAACAATTTTCAAAAGCCACAATTACTTCGCAATCACAACTTTTTATCTTGTTACCATAAATTAAAATACTTTATTGCTGTTACCACAATTATAAGAGTCATTATTTATTCAGCCCAAGATTATGTGATGATCTGTTACGTGAAGCTCCTAGTAAGACGTTTAACTTATCTGAAAATAAAATATCAAATAAATCATTACACTTGGATAACAATATATAGGTTAATGTAATCAAAGTCATGAGACAACACATATAATATCTTAAAAGAGATTAAAACATTCGGGCTAATCAAGAATTATATTTTGAGAACTGTCCATCATGTCCCCTAAATCTACACACAAATGTGACCAACATCCGGAATATCCTGATTGTGCGAGAGCTTTTTTTCTGATGACACAGCCTCATGAGCAGCATCTGTTGTCCTGCTGTGAAACTTGACTCCTGTGTTTCTAACTAGCAAGAGGAGTTTTCCCACCCATGCTCCCGGCATTTTGTGTCCCCTCTGCTAAAACCGTGAAGGCCGTCACCCCTGCAAAGAGTCATCAAAACAATGCAGAGCACGATGGGTTAAGGGGCGAAGGGAGCGCGGTCCCAAATAGCCGCAGTATTTCAGTTCAGGCGCAGTGTTTACTGCACGGTCTAAACAATCTACTCAGACACTTCATCTTCTGTCACTTTCAAAATATCTAATTGTCTTACGTCAAAAAAGTTGCATAAAGGTTTCTTTCAGAGTTCAGAGGGATCCACTAATTCTAATTGCTAAATCTGTGACTGAACTATTGTGAGTCGAGGTGCAATGTGGGTAATGTAGGCGGCAGGTTTTGAAAAGGCAAGCACGGAAAAATGCGATGCGTTACACTAGAGTTATTTCTCTGTCAACAAAGAATGAAATGAATAAATGGTTTAAGAAGCATTTTGTTGTTCGTCAGCAGTAACATAACTATTAAACCATGTTTAATTGAACCATTACCATGTATTATTGATGTTTATTATAAGTGTAACCTGTTAAATGAGTGCAATATTAAATCTTCTGAGATTTCACTGGGGGTTGCACAAACAGTGAAATACAGAACCACACCGGAAGTATACCAGGGTGTCCCCATAGCTTTGGCCTTACATTGTATCTTCCTACTTTATTCTCACAAAAATAAGATTTGTTATCTGAGTTGATTGTAAGATCATATGGTAATGCGTACATATGTATAAAACTATTTGAATGTACTTACAATTTACAAACAAATTTACAAAAAAGACTGTACATCCTTCATGGAAAAACGAAGTGCATATAATCAATAATATTCAAAGTTGTATATAAAGTTCTTTATTAGATTCAGCAGTCTGAGACTCTGAAAGCTGAAACCGACTCGTGATGTTTTCAACCAGGCTGCTGGCCATGCACTCGGGTCAATCGGCCATATGAATCGACCAATTAAAAGCCGAGGATAAATGAGACCAGGAAGTCACGCTGACAGCCTCTGAGGACCACTATGAAATTCTTACTGAAGTCACATCAAGCTAACCTACTTCTCCTCCCCTCGGAGGGGAAAAAAACACACTGGATCAGTTCACAGCAGTGTTTGCAGAGTTCAACACGCACAAATATTTTCATCCGACTGAGAGGGAAATTTGAGGTTTTATGCATCTTATCATTAGATGTCAGGACCCCAGAATCCGTCCTAGACAGTAATGTTCATTTGCTTTCATTGCGTCAGCGGCCAAACACAGGCAATGGCTGAGGTTTTAAACGCATCATGCTAAAAAAGCATTGGAGTAATTAGAGACACAAAAGTGAATTAGTGCTGTATTGTTTTCAGTCAGTATCATTAGTTGCAAACAACCACATGATAAATACAGAAAAATCTACAATTACTCCTCATTTACTTATCAGCTAGTCTTCTCCGCTAATAATCAATCCATCATGAGCAAATCTTGCACTAAAATAATGATTACGTTATATCATTAGTAATAATCATTACACATTGTTTACATAGTGGAACATTACAGTATTGTTTTGTCGGCTGTTGCTGGATCAGCTGGCACATAATGTATTCTTTGATTCATAGTTCACTTGTTCACTGATCAGATAGTTCCTGACTCGATCCGAATATTCACTATTTTATTAAGGCTCATTTCTTGTGTGACTGCTTGTGCTCACACGGCATTTAACATGTTTAGATAGCCAGCAGATGATAGATGACAAGAAATAAGCAGGGAGAGAGATTGGGAGTGACATGCAACAAATGTTCCCCGACTGGACCAGAACCAGGGACACTGCGGTTCGTGATTGGCACTTAAAGCCACCGAGCTGCCCAAAAAAAGGTTTTGTAGACAAGAGAGGTATAAAAAAGTAGCACTGGTTATGAAACTCAGGTAGCACTAGTACTGAAGTACTTGTTAGAATAAAAATAACATGAAAAACTCCTCATTTGCATATCAGCCCTGTCCATGCATGGCGAAAATGTCTCTATGCCAAATCAGTTTGAAACTGCAGCAGCTCTACATGACAGTATGTCCCTCTGAGTGCACTGTGGCACGGTCCAAATACAGAGAAAACACGGGAAAATCTTACATACTTCTCTACTAAAATCCCATCCTTTTCCTGCAAATTGTCCAAAATGTTCCATCCACTCAGCCAAAACCCCTCTGCTCTTTACCTTGGATACATGAGTAAGCAGTAACAGCATCACCTCTTCATATGAAGGAGATTATGGTTAATGGAGCAGACAAATGATCACTACCACCAGTAAAAGCTAACATCCCTGTTTATTTTGCAGGCTTTGGGTCATTATCTTCTCCTCTTCTAAATGAGTTCCCTCTTCCCCTGTCCTCAATCAAAAACATACCAAAGTAGAAAAATACCATCTCTTCAAATTACACAGGAGCTTTAAAGGAACAGTTTAAGTAAGAACGTCAGATCAGTCATCTGCTTATCCGACTCGATAAGACTTACCCCGTACTCTCCCGTCTCCTGATCGGTCATCGCCCACAGGTCCACGTCTATATTCCTCGCATTTTTGTCATCCGTGGTGACGAGTCCTGTCACTCCTAAAAAGATCAAAAAGATCCACATCAAGGGTCTGATCCGGACTGTGTAACGCCATATACAGTGTGGTGGTCAGTACATCTGCTCCTTCTCAAATTCGGTTGAGATTTTCTGCCTTTTTAATTTATTTATTTGCATCATAAACTTGAGTTCTGCCTCTCAGTTCTTTCCCATCAGTACATTGTTTTCCCTGTACTGATTCTATGTTCAGGCTTTCACATTTAGTTTTGTTTAGGGAGCCTCTGCAGCATGTCCCCATATTATTTAAATTTTTGTGCAGTTCAGTGAAAATGCAACTCCACAGAGTATCAACGAGGCTCATACTGATTTGTTCACACCAAACTTTGTAATGGACCTTTATTCAAACATCTGATGGGGAAAATTATGGCAGGAGCAGCATCATTTCAGGCACTTCTATAGACTTTCAATGTGTATTCTTCTTGTGTCTCACTACTTATAACTGTAGTTAAAGGTTGGAAATAGTTGGAACCCGACCTGATAAACAAAAAAATAATTAATTGCCAAGCCACTGGAGGATATTTGAAAATGCTTTTGCTTCTGTAAAACCACAACAACAAAAAAAATCCAAAATAATGAAGTGAAAGGTTCCTTTATTATTTTCAACACGGTGCCTATTTTCCTTGGTTTTTTGCCCTACCGTGCTGAGCAAAACAACCCTCATCAACCCTTTTAAGCTGGAGCAACAAAATCCCATTGTTCTGCTTCTTCCAACGTGATGTGAGAGCAGATGTGGCAGCCAGCAAAGTAAACAAGGAAGTGTGTGAGCACCCACATCAAGCATCAAATGGACTATTAACTCGAGTGTTGTGTGATAACCATTCAATGACGCTGTAATTATTGTGATGAAAGGGTATATTTGAATCGTATTTTGGGGTCAATGGTGCTTTTCGAAAAACAGCCAGCTGGGCCGGTCTCCTGGCCTCCCTGCATGTTTATTGGAGAGCACCATTCCCTGTTATCTGAGAGGCAGCCATGGCTTTACAGCTAAATTACCACATTTTAAGTGGCAGCCCTGTTGCCGGAAGGACATTTTGGCATGAAGGTTTCTGTAAACCATGGATACCATAAATTTGTACATTTTATATGTATGATATCAACATTTCTACGATATGTGTCATATCAGGTTCAGATTACACGTGCAGTATACTGGAACTTTCATGTCGGGAAGAGAAAGGGATTGTGATGACATGACAGCTCGGCGAGATGGCTGGGAGGCAAGAGACCATGGTTCGAGATGTCGACATTTGTAGGCGTCAAATCGCGGGATATTTTTAACGAGAGGCCGCTGTTCGAGACGGCATTCTAACACGCAGAAGACCATTGTTTGAGATAACATTTCAACATCTCAAAGTATTTGGATACTTGTAACTGGTCATTTCTAATGAGACCACTGACCAACGTAACATTTGAACATTCCTAAGCACGAAACCCCTGGATATTTTTGACGCAAGATTACTGTTCGAGACGGCATTTCAACGTCTGTAATCGTGGAACAAATGGATGTATTTAACGAGGGGCCCCTGCTCAAGACAATGTCTCAAGCACAAAACCACTGGATATTTCAAACACGAGACCGCTGTGCAAGATGACAATATTTTTAAGCGTGAAACCGCTAGATTCTTGTTTATAACAAGGTATAGGGATTTTTTTTAAGATGTATTTGTGGCAACAGCCAAAACATAAAATGTTATTTCTAACCCTAACCAAGAGGTTTTTGTGCCAAAACCTAACTAGACAATAAGTACATTAATAATTGAACATGTAAAGTTGTTTATATGAAACTTAAAGTTCAACATATACGTAGCTTGCCAAAATGTTCATTGCCAACCTTCATTCCAGCAATTGGGCTGAATGTGTTTAGATTTTGCATGAGGTGACATACATGTGTATCCCTATGTAGCTGCAGCTAAGCAATAAGTGAGGCACACACACACACACACACACACACACACATCAGAACCAAAAATTTAGCATTTGTATAGTGTCCATGAAACGATGCACGTATAGCATATTGCACAGTCAAACATATGTCATAACAATGTTTTGACAAACACCTCACAGACATTCGCTCACCCCAGATTCTGCGGTTCTGCGTCCTCATCGTGATGTTTATGCCGTCGTTCTGTGCTCCGCCGTCTGCCAGCGTCTCCTCCAAGGCCTTCGCATACAGCACAAAGCCATCATAGAAGCTGCCGGCGATGTAGTCCATCTGCAACAGATGAGACACAAGTTGGAAAAACCAGCAGCAATGGGAATTTGTGTACACACAGTTATGGTTAAAGACCTTAATGATCTAATAAAAAACATTACTTATAGTGGAAATGGCTGTCCTTCAGCCAACATTCAACAGCAAACTTCTATGAAAAGACGTGATTTTGGCCGACACCCACAAACATGCTGAATGATAGTTAGTACAGTTTTTGTCGAGAGGAGATTTTTTTTTTCTTTTTTAAAACTCCCACATTTATTAACTGAGATGAAAGCAGCAATAAAAGAAAAAGGATTAATTGCAAACATCATTGTCAACATCATCCATCATTAAGCGCTGACAATTATACAGCCCAGTGGGGATTTCTCTTCACAGAATATCTTGTAAAAGATTAAAGAGGTCGTGATGCCGCCGAGAACGCAGAGGGTTTTCATTGGCTATAACTTACTAGTGATGGTTCCAAATGCACACCAAAATCCTTCAAAGCTTTGGCATGGAGTCTCTTCTGGAACTCTTTGTACTCGGGATTATCAGGAGGCCGGTACGTTATGACGAAAACAGACTGGGGGAGACACAGAGAGGGAAAAATATTATAGAAATCTACAGCTTGAAATAAGAGGACTTAGGGTTGATCCTGGAAACATCCATGTGTCTGTCTGTGATGGAATGAACAAGACGCTGAATCCCAACCTCATGCAGGACAAGCGAAAGCCTTTGTGAAAATACATTTTTTTTGGGAGTTCATTGTACTGTCACATAAAATTGCGTGCATGTTATTTAGTGTGTAAACCAAGAACGGCCTTGCTTGCAGTTTTTTTTTTCCAGTGCCATTATCTCATGAGCACAAGTTAATTATTTCTTGTGATAGCAAAGCTCGAGATAATGACTTTATTAACCCGTTCTTATGAGAAAACTAAAGGTTGTGGCCTCTTTTTACCTACTAATGTGCGTCAGAGCTCATCAGTGTCATGCCAACATGCATAGATGAAGTCATGGCAACTGATATCAAATCAAGGACTTACCCATGATTCATCAGCGCATCAGACTGCACATCAATCTTACTTTTTTATACTTACTTCACAGTGACACATCTGTACAGTATATAAGCCTATCCCTTATAGAAATGAATGATTATGAAAATACCCTCACATGAAATCACGTGGGAAAATGTTTGTTACAACAAACAAAAGTTCATTAAAAGTTCATTTTGTTTGCTTGAAACTCCCAAACCATGTGTAATTGATCTTGGGAGAAGAAAAAGGCTAATCTCTCAAGATAACAAGGTGAATTAGCCCGCCATCACGAGAAAATTAGTGATTTTTATCCCAAGATAAAGAAATAAGATAACATCATTAAAAAATAATTTTAAGTATTGGCCTTCTGAAATTTTTGTTGCACGCACTTGTTTTGAGAAGTTATTAGGAAATTATGCTAACAGTAATGGTCGACAATACTGTATCTCGGTTTTGCTTTGGTTGTAGTCGTCAATAACGCCGCTTCAGTAAAGACTTAAAACTCCCCTCCTGTGACCATTTTGGATTCAAGCAGAGCAAATCCCAAACTATACACTGGGTTTGTTGTTTGTGCTTGAGGGTCACAAAAATGCTAACTGGCTAAGCAGCTAACAGGCTGACCAGCTAGCGGCCATTGAGTTTTTAGCGTGCTAACGGTCAGACCAGAGGCAGTCATTCCCAAAACATTTCATTCCAAAAAAACTAAACAGAAATCAAAAGTAGGCAACAAAAGCAGAATTCCAAGAGAGCAAAATAACCTACTATTTACTGACCAGGATAACACAACGACAGAGGCAGCAAAGGCAGGGAACACACAAAGAGAAGACAGTACCAGGGAACATGTCATGGTTATGGAATTTGTGCTGTATTTTCTGTGTTGTTTTGGCCTGTGTGTGAGTCTCCGTTCCTCGATTGGCTGGAGCCCCCTCTGCACACACACACACACACACACCTGCCGCCCATCTTCTTCTTCGTCAGGGCCGGCGCAAAAGCCCTGGACTCCTCCTCGCTGGTTGAAAGTCAGATTGTTTTTTCGCCTCTCGTCGTGGTATAGTGATGGCTCAACTTCTCTGTGTTATTTCTTTTGTGATTTACTGTGTTTTCCTTGAGTTTAACTTGTACTTCCCTTCGCCACTCCCAGAAACAGGCTCTAAACTCGAGCTCCAGCGCCTCCACCGCCGGGCCACCCAGCCTCTCGCAACTCAGCCACAAGCCAAACCGCCTCACGCTCCCTCGAGGCCTACACCCCAGCCCCCATCTCCCAGCACCACGATCCCCGGCTAAGTCTGCAGCCAAGCCTCACGCCGGCCTCTGCTGCTCCTGAGTTCCACGCTACTACAATAAAGTCCTACTAGACATATGCCCGCCTTTGGTCTTCCCTTTTGGGTCCTACTAAACAGAACAGGAACAGGCAAAAAACGCAGGGCTGAAGTGAGGACAAAGACGGACCAACTGACAAAGAGAGAGGGAAAGACACGCAGCGAAATACACAAGGGAGGGAAAACTAATAAGAAGCAGGTGAAACTAACTGGGCAATCAAAAAAGGCGGGAAGAAACACAAAGACAGGAAGTGGTGATTAACAAGACACATAAGGGGAGAACTACAGAGTAAAAGAGGAAATAACTCAAACTTAAACCATGACAAAAGGAAATCTAACATTGCAAATACATACAAATAATATTTGGTTATTGGTAAAGTTGATTTGTGTTAACCAACTCCTCAACATTTTACACCACCGCTCGCTCAGTGTCAGGTGGGATCAGCTCCAGCCTCCCCTGACCCTGCCTGAGCAGGATAGGCAGTTACTGATAATGGATGGACAAACAAACCTATGTGGTGTGACAAGCGACCCAGCTCCGGGGATGTGCCTTCACAAGTGCACACGATGTATTTGACAGACCATATCTTTTCAACAGAATAAGCTGAAGCAGAGGAGGATCAACATTCAGTTTTTGAGGGATTCAAATGATTTTTTTTTTTTTTTTTTTAAAAGTGCCCCGTCCTGCCTCCAACATTTGATCAAGTGTTTGGATAGAGTAATCAAACATTCACGTTTCAGTCCAAATATTTGCCTCAAGTGACCTTTGATTCCGTCCATGTACTGGCTGCCATCATAAAAAAACAAGTTTTAGACAGACGTCCTCTGGCTTTGCTCTTTAACTGTAGGAGCAATACATCGTTCTTCATGTCACAACAGTTATACTGGAACCGTACCACAAACTTCCACCAGCAATTACTGCCTTGAGGGAAACATATCGTCTTAATAAGCCCTGTTATGTCTTGCAGACAAATTAATTCCTTGCGTGATCAGCAAAGTGGGAGCCAAAGTTTTGTTTTCCAGCCAGGGTCAGGAGCAGTTCATATTCAGACGGACAGATATTGAGATTGCTGAGTTTAACGCTGAAGCTGTTTCATGGTCTCAACACTAGAAATAGCAGTCTTTCTTTTGTTTTGTTTTACATGCTTTGACTGAACAAATTAAAAGCTTTCGTTGTGATCAGTTTGTTGTCAGCCAACGAACATTTCAGAAAAACAAATATTTCGAGCGGGAAGGTATTCCAGATGTGCACGGATGAAAGGTGGAGACGTGTGAGGAATTATCCCTCAGGCGCAACAATAAATGTCTTTCAAGTCCTTAAATGGAGCGCAAAGGAAGACACTCACTTCCACTAATTTCTTAAGTTGATGATTCAACTGCGTTTTAAGCACCTTCCTCATCCATTAAGGTGGAACTCGCCACAATCTATTTAACATTATGCCGCGTTCATATTCACATGGCGGCTCCGCTTCAAAAACTCGGTGGAGACTTAATTAAAGAGAATTAGGAGAAGCCTGTGTGACATTTAGGGAGATGCATTAGCCGAGCGACACGTCTGTACCCGCTCCATTATGTCTCAAAGCACTAATTTGTATTGCTAAATGGCTTCCTGTGAAAACACATCCCCTCGTTCATTAATGTCACGCAAGAATTTCGCTCTTTAAAGTGGTGGAAAGGGGGCTGAGGGGAGACTCAGTGTGCCCACACACACTGGCAAAAGTTACGCATGCCAAAAAGCACATAAGCTTCCCGTAAATACATCACTATCATTACCATAAAAGCTTCCCCTGGTTTTTAATTGTTTCTAAATAATCAGAAACAATTACACAAAGAAAGGATTTTTGAAGCAACTGTCGGTATTTGGTTAAATTTGAGGTCTCTGTTCTGTGTAACTCAGTAAGAAGAGTCCGATAAAGATTCTGAAGATTGAAGAGTGAATGAAATATGCGTTGTCAGAAACGCCCATTCCTCATGCCAGATGGTGGTTTTGGTCTCTCCTGCTTCCAATTACAAATCGGCTGAAACTGTGACAGTCTGAGCACGGCCTCGATTTATCAACAGCGGCCATCCAAACAGATGCACGGAACTCGCTGCATGCTGCATGTGTGTGTGCATGCGTTTTTTCGTGTTCTGTGTTCGCCGTACCTTGAAGACCTTGATGGGGTCGGCCCAGTCTGGGTCGGCGTTGTGCCACGGTTTGCGATCGGCCAAGCTCTCTGCAAACACGTCCAGATAGAAAATGGCGTAGTTCTCGGGGTCCTGGATCTCGCTTTGGAACAGCTTCATGATGTTCAGGAAAGTGTCCAGCGGGCCGCAGATGTACACGACTGCAGACAGAAAAAGGGAAATGGTGAGCAGGATGTTTATCTAAACATGGTCGAGAGGCTCCGGATAGAAACACGATTGTTCTGTATTCTCATGCAGCAATCTGCACGATTTTGTCGTCTTTCTAGTCATGGCACTCGATAAAAACTCAAAACCCTAACCCTAACCCAAAAAAATGCTTGATAAGAAGACGTTTTTTTGCAGTTAAAGTGTCTCCACGTCAAGACAAAGACCACATTTCAGTGACATGAGACTCGACTCAAACTCGAGATTTGGGACTCGTTAACAATCTTTTCAACATTAAGAAAATGTCTGACAAGCTGAATGACATCCCCTCTTGCATAACCTTGCACATCTGGTGGGCAATGACAACAGCACCCATGGCAACGAGCACAACAAGCGCTGCTGCTGTCCTGTTTGTCATATGCTTTGCTTATAGGAACTACACACGCCATAGCCGCATGAATATAAAGGGTGCTGGATCTACCGCGTCAAACTTTCTGAGGTACCTGAAAACACACCTGGATGGGTCAGCCACTTGGTGATGTGAGCGTTAGCCTCGTGGATGGTTAGCAAACAGGTGACTGAAATCATTTTTGTCACACACAAAGAGAGGTGCCAATTTTCACAAATGGTAGATTTCGCCTCTTGAACGAAAGCGTTGAAGAAGTGTTTTAATAACGCCAGTTTATTTCAGATCATTTGGCAGCAATAGTGTTTAGCGTTTAGCTACTGTAGCTGTGTATTCATAATGCAAAACAAAACACGGATACTAATTTTAAAGAAAAGCTTTCATTGTGTGTTTTTTCATATTGCATTTCAATAGCCTGTTTAAAGTGATCATATACCATAACCACTAATCAGTGTTTATAATGCTCTACGCTAATAGATAAAGGAGTGATGATAATACAGCACATGCTTTGAATTCTATGCAGTGTTCTAAGCAGATCGGATGATAGAACACTTATTGTAACCACAAGAGACCAGAGACTTGACTTGGACTTGCAAAAAAATGATTTATGAGCATCTCTGCCGCATTTGCACCACAGGACTCCACTCACTGTTCTGAATTGTTGTCCACATCTGTTTTTGGCCCCCTTTTTTTTTGCTGCAACAGTGAGTTTTTCTTGATTATTTATTCTCAAAACAAGTAGCATGCACGTGGGAATAAATGCCAGATGTAAAGATGTCCATACATCTGCAACAAGCACAAACAAGACAGACTGCAGCTGAGGCCGAAGAGCAGGAGTTGGGCTAACAGCTTGGAAACCTCCTAGTTTGAGGTAGCAGGGACGACTGGAGCAGCAGGCAGGGATCTATTAGCCTCTTTGCTAGCAGATACAGTCCGCGACTTTGTCGTTGCGCGCCCAAATCCCCCAATTTCCTTTCAGCTAGCTCTGTGTTGATGTTGTGAACCTCAGCTGTGTTGAGTTTCGAAACACTCACAGTGAGCAGGGAGAAACCGTGGGGAGATCTGGAGGATACAACAAAACCACCGTAAAAACACAAAGCTAAAACATCCACATTTTATTGATATGTGCTCGGTGCTGTAATATAGACCTGCACTTTTACTGCGACTGGATTTCTTCATGTGTTTGCCATTGTTTGCTCTGATCAGCAGCCTGCCGCGATTTCAACTGACAACGCTAATAATGTCTGTTGAAACCAAAGCTGTGTGACACATTTTTTTTTCCGCATTTTTGGCAGTTGCGCACATTGAAATCATTAGCAAATCAACTTCAATAGCTGGGCGCGTACCTCAACTTTTGCGATGCGTGACTCAAAAGGATGTCAGGGTCAGAAACAATCTCCTTCAGCGAAGGCTACGCAAAAATGAAACATCTATCAGAGGCAGCAATGAAGCCAAGAGTGAGACAGAAATCCTTCAAAAATGAGGGTGTGGATTGGTTTGGAGGACTTCTCGCAGTGGAAACAACCAAAGGGAGGAAAGGATTTCAAACCGGATCGCTTTGCAAAGAAAGGAAACAGCAGGAGTCCCGAAAATGCACCAAACTACAAACTACCAACTACATCCTTGTAGAGCAACCAAACGTCGGACTTAAACATCGGGCACTGCTGTTCTTTTCCTGTGACTGGCAGTCTCTGCTGCTGTTCTGTTAACTTGACCACACACTGCTCTCTTCATAACCGTATCCAAGTCGTTATTTGCGTAACCATGGCAACAGTAACCTTAACAAAGTAGTTCTATGAATGCAAACCATGTATTTCCCACACACGCTGATATTGCAGTGTTGGTGTGGTTCCTGGAGCGTCACAGAGAATGTTGCCCCAGGACCGTCCATGCAGCTGACCAATCATGTCGTTGGGCAATTCAGGGAAACAGACCGGAAAGATACGCATATGGCAGAAGTAATCCTTTCAAAAACTTGGTTAATGTCAACCCAAATAATGTTTCCCTTAACCTAGCCAAATATTTAGGTTCTCCACACCTAACCGTTCTGTGACAGAAAAGGGAAATAACAAGTGAATAATTGAATTTTGAATAATAAGTGAGCAGTGAAAATGTACGTGTTCCAAATAGATGTAATCCCCACGCTTCTGGGTAAGAGTCCTGTACTTAAACCCATTCAGCCACAAGAGCTTGCACCAACTATGAACTTTGTCCCTTTTTTCCTAAAAACAAATAATGGACCTGGAACAACACTGATTATAATGTCGTAGGAACAACAGCGATCTGGCGATATGAGAAAAAGCCCTCGTTCCCTGACACTAATCTTAGGGGGTTTTTTTGTGCCTAAAATTAACCAAACATTGTCCCAGCAGTGTAAGACTGTTTTCTTTTTGAAATAGCGATGACATCCTGTGGTGGATTCGGATCAAGAACTGCCTACGTGTTGTTCACGAGGGCATGGACTAAAGACACTCTTTTTGCAGTTTTTCTTTTCTTTTAGAGGGACGTCATGATTTGACGAAAGAAACCAAAGTTCTCAATGTTAACGTTGCTTCACAAGACATTCACCTAAATAACACAGAACCTAAAATTGCAGTATCTGACCTCAGACACGTTAGCTTCAAGCTCAGTGAGCAGGTTGACACTGTCCTGCTCAAAGACGGGCTAAGAGCTCGCTGTTGCAGGCATCAACCTTGAGACCTCTGCTAACGGCTCTGACAGTGTCGCTCCACCTTCGCCCTGCCACCTACACCCTCCTGCCGCTGAGTCATGAATAATAAAAAAGTAGCATTATTTCCATTTCGCAGCGCATGTCACAGCAGCTGCTGCCAGCGGCGAGGCGGTCCTCCCAGTTAGCAGACATTTCCTCATGTGTTAGACCAAAGGCGGCTGCTACTTAGACCCCGACTCTCATCCCCTCCAACATGGTTCGCCATGCCAAGTAGTCCTGCTGTCTGCTGGACCGCTCCCAAAATAAAGGCGCTACACAGCCGAAGGGGGGGGGGGGGGGGAAATGTCCTCCTGTGTTCCAGCAGTCACACAGTGCGTGGACCTGCCGAGGCTTTAGTTTTACACAAAAGCACGTTAAAATTGTTTGGTACAAGTTGTTCCATCCACTGACCGCAGGACGGTAAATCAGCCCTGCTCCTACTCCTCCATTTTCTTCTTTAGGCTAACATTCATGGATTCGTGACTTCAATTTGTTTGAGGAATTTTACATTGTCAGGTCTCGTTTTCATCAAGGGGTTACTGTTTTCGGTGCTGTTGCAGATTTAGCACGATAGCTGAAAAACTCGCTGACAGGACTCTGCGGCCCGCGCCAAAGAGCAAGTGATTTGTTTTCTGGTGGACGTCCAGGTCTTTTAAAAGGGTTTCTCAACACCGCAAGATAACACGGTCGCAGCTTTCTCATGAACTCCTGCACTGTTCGAGACCTGGCACACAACTGTGCGTCCCGTGAGTTCTCAGTCGATATGTGTGTTTCGACGCTGACCCAGATCCGACTGCAAAGTTTAAAAATTCCAAAAAGCATCTTCTGCTATTTACGGGCGCGTGGCACACTGTAACACACGTACTGTATGGATGACGGATGTGCCAGCTCGCTGAGCTCTTCCTCCGTGACTAACAATGGAGTCTGCCATGTGTCAAGATAATGACGCTCAAGTTAAGCTGAGGGTATTGTGCCAAGGAAAACCAGGAAAATGAGCCAAAACATAGAATTATTTTACCTCACAAGATAAATACCTCCTGATAGCTGAGCAACAGACCGTGGGACTTGTTTTTTCAGCGTTTATCCACAATGCGAGCTCGTCCTTTGAAAACAACTGTTGATACTCTTGTGTAGCGTGATCTTTTTATTTCTAGGTATGGTTGGAACATTTTTAAATGTATTTATGTTCTGTAATTACCTCTGTGGCAGTTTTCATTGTTGGCGGCTGGGTCTGCTATTCCAAGCGAGATTCAGATTACCCAACTCTGTAAAAGCATTCATTTTATTATGATGTCACCTCACTGATATCAGCCTCACTGTCAAATCCGAATTAGAGCTGTATTGAGTTCAAAGATTCAGATTGCACCCACGCACAAGGAAGTCGTAGGAAACAAGACTGCACATACATGTGGACAGAAGAGTAGAAACTCCTCTCAGTGTAACACAACACAACTCATTAATTTGGTTTGAGCAAATCTTTTTTATGGAAAAAAGTCAAAGTTCTCTGATTTCAGCTTTACTCCTCTTGGAAAATGAACAGAATATATTTGTGCTATAGACAAAAAACAAAAAAAAGACATTTGAGGACGTCATTTTTGGGGTTTTGGGAAACAGAGACCGACAATTTTCACCATTCTCAGACATTATACAAACCAAACAACTAATTGATTAATAGACAAAATACACAACCAATTAATCAACAAGGAAAACGATCATTAGACGATAAACAGTAGTATTTCAGTGGTGAGTGTGCCTAGTATTAAGTAAAGGACACTTGATTATATCAGAGTAGCTGGTTTGTATTGGAAGCAGGTGAGTCAGACTCACTTCTTTTCATATATTTTAAGGAAAAGAAAGTTTAAGACTTTAAGATTTAAGAACTCTAACCCTTTTGTAGATATCTGGGGGACTGAAAGCATTTTCTGAATCTCTGCATATCTTTTTAAATTCACCCTCGGCCTACTAACATATCGTGTGATACCCATGTGTCACATATCAGAATCTGCAGAGTACTTAACTCTCCGTATAACGAGGCACCTCTCTCACCTTGAGCAATGTGTAAAGGAATAATAATAGGTCCCTTAATCCGAAAAGTTGCCGTCCGATTTTTTAAAATTCTTAAAATCTCTCGTGAAAACATTCATTTATTCATGCGGACCAATTATTTGTGTGATTGCGCCGGCCTGCATTAGAGACTCTCTGAGAAGTCCTGCGCATTTGTGACGTTCGCTTTCGCAATTTAGGCAATTTAGATTCTTAACTACACTGAGCTCTTTGGTTCGGTTTGTTAATTGGGACGTTTCACTGTTGATGGCTCCGGAGATAATCACAGGCGAGTGCAAAAACAGAGAGCGAGCCAGCCGCTGCAATCAATGTGTTACTGTCACCTTCTGGATTGGATTACACTGGATTTTCAAACATGACTCTCTGTCGTTGTTTGTCTGAATCTTTGTCGGAGAAGGTTATCCTAAAGATTATCCTCCAGTTCTTTGTTTATTCAGGCTCTAATCTGCCGGGGGGGGGTTTCTCCCGCTCTGTTGAAAAAATACACGACGTATAGCTTTGCAAAACTGAATCATCGCTCCAACTTGTAGTTCATCTCACCCTCTTTCATTGTTGCATCCTGCGGGTGTACTCACAGGAAACAGGATTTCTGTAATTACACAGAAGCATTACCTGAGCTCCATTGTGCAGAGACACTCTTTTCATCACTCAACGGAGAGACACAAACCACTGGCACACTCAAAAAGAAAAAAGAAAACGCAACCCGGCCTGATGTATCCTTCCACTCACACAGCTGAAATGTTGCCTCTTGTGTGCCATTAATGGACTGAGAAGCGTCGGAGGGGAGCGTGTCACCGGGCAGTGCGATGGGAGCTGGAACGCATTCAGGGTGTTCAGAGTACCGCTTTCATCTCGCACTGTGCCAGAACACCTGTTCCAACAGGTCAGAGAGCCATTCAGAATTTAGTTCTAGTTTTCATCTGGCTGGGGTTTTAGCCATCCATGCAGGCAAATGGAATCTCACCAGTGCTGCTCACGGCACCGAAAACTATAATTCAAAGAAAAATCAACAGCAACACCACGACCCAGAAACAACCCCCCATCTCTGTTTAATTCACAGGACACACCGTCATTATTGGGACATTTTTATTTGGGGTTTCAATGAAAACTGGTGAACTGGATCTTTAAGTAAAAAAATACACATTTCAAGGGAAGAGTCCAGCATTCATGTAACTGTAACTAAATCGTGGCAGAACGTTTTTCCAAATATGAAGAATGGTCTCTGTCAGAGTGGCATGAAAATGCAAATCCCTCAACCTGGAAACAACAAGGTGATAATGAAAGGGTTTCATGTTTCCAGATCAGCTGAAAGGTGACGTGCTCCTCAACAGTGTTTAGGTTTGTCTGAAATGCCTTGTTCCATCAACTTCGACGGGGACTATGTGAAATGTTCACAATCTGGTGCCTTTATATTATTATTATCTAACAGACTCATATTCCTTGAGTTTACCCATGGCTGTGTTAACTGGTTAGTGTGCACAGTAGTTTCAGCCCAATACGTCCTCTCTCTGAATCTACAGACAGTGTTCCCTCCTGCACTCAAAGAATAATTTCATGAAGATATGTGATGATTTCAGAGTTATTTCCATAAGTGGTCAGTCCCAGTCATTATTGGTCTCATTATCTTTTTTTTTTTTCTCAAGCTATGGTTGTGGCTGTGTTTCACTCCACCTAATTTCGTATGCAAAAAAATGGGAATGGTTCAACGCACAGTGGATTTGTATTTCAGTTTCCTCTGACAATCACTGGATATTTAACTATGGAGGGGAAAAAGAAAAGAACCCCAGTTTGTGCTAAAATGACATGGTTGTGTGTAAAAGCCCCTGTGGACCCCGCAACGTCACTGTTTATCCGTTGCTCACGATTCACACACTTATGTACGTAACTTGACCTTCATGGTTAAGTAATTACCCTAGTCATTCGAACCAAAACCATGATCTTTACCGAAAATCAAACCAAGTAGTTTTGGTGCCTCACCAACTAAACCGGCTGTACAGTACAGCCTCGAGGAGCTGCTAGCATGACTGTTAGCATTAGCATTGTTCAATCAGCACAGCGCCTCAACAAGAGGAGTGGTAAGCATTAATAGAACACAATAATGCGAGATCTGCCCTAGTTGATATTGTTTTGACAAATTCCCTTATAAATTTGCAATTACTCAAACTGCCAAAAAGCATTTACAGGCAGTGAACCGTGGGATCTTTAGGGCTCCAGAGGATCTGGATAATGAGCTTGTCGAATATAAAATCATAATCTCCAGAGTGCAGCTACTACGGCCGTCAGAGGGAGTAAAAAAAAACAGCGCAGCGGGGTTACACTCGAAAGTTTCATAATGGAAAATACTCGAGGTCTCCAAAACCTTGAGTAATTGTACATGTTGCGTCCCACATCTGCCTTTTCCAGGTAGGCTATTAAAAAGAGGAATTTGGGGAATTGGAGGAGGTGGTGGCGGTGTTTAACTCTGCAGCAGCACGCAATTACTTGGTCAACTGTCAAAGCTCCAGTGATGAGTGGCTTCACGTTAAAAGCCCCAATTTTCCTCCCCCCCAACCTCGGCTCAGCCTCTCGCCGCCTGACACGGTCCGCAGTCGGGCGACGTTACAGAGCCGACAGCCCCGAGGTTATCTGCTGGGATAAAACGGAGCTGTGTGCCGAGCCAGGACAAGCCCTGACAAAACAATTAGCTCCCCTGACCTCGAGCTCACTGCGGCAGCGCCATAACTCTTCTTGGAAGAGGGGGAGATGTTTGGCGGCTTGCACCTTTCACCTCCTGCCACGGCTGCCGCACCGCCCTTTAATTACCTTTACACCGTGTTTATTCCATTATTTGTTGATGCCGTTACTGTAACAACAGATTAAGAGGGTTTAAAACTTGTGTGTTTCACAGTGCCAGAGACTATAATGCTGGTTGGAAGCCGACTTTGCTCGGAGATGTTGAGCTGCATCCAAAAAAAAAATGATTCCCTCCAAACATTCCCAGGAGTATAGAGAGGTAAATATTTAGCAAACACACCCACGCACTTTAGTCAGTCGCATATCAGGATCAGATGCGTTTCTGAATATCAATTAACAGGGACACACACAGTCAAATTTGAGAAAAAAAAAACATTTGGCATAATTGTCTAGTGGATATGGTGCAAACGAGCACAGGTGGGGAGCATATTCACTCAGATATTTAATGGGAAATATTATTTTCTCGTTACTTTTTTAATTTCTGGTCACTTTGCAGATTCAGTCCAATTCTACATATGAAATGGGCAGTTGGAAAAACAGTTGGAATGCTTTTGGAATGTAATGACTTTGGAAATACAACAATCTTGTGCTTGCATGGCATACTGACACAGTGACTTTCAAGCAGGATGTAAAGCGTTTCAGAGAACTATCGAAACCTGTAGGGGAGCCAACGCGTTCTCTAAACTGAAGGGCAAAACACGTCATTTGGATTTACCCTCCGGAGCAACTCATACAAGCGCTAGTACACAGAAACATTCATATTATTATTTCTGGAACACTTCACACCTCACACCTATAACCGCGGAGAAAATCCACAGAACTGGAGATAGTTGTGTTGTTTTTTAGGTTATTGATTCTTATCTTCACTCTGCAGGATTTTCAGACAGAAGTGGGAGAAATACATGTTATTTCCATTGCGGTACTACTCCTTCTACTCCTTGGATTGATGTAAATGTTCCATTTCTGAAAAAAAATGTATGTTCCAAGCATTTAGGAACATGGAAAAGAACTTGTAGTAAGTGCTCTTTAGAAAGAGGACTGAGGTGTAATTAATGGCTTTATGGTCGAATATGTCCATCACAAGTCATTATACAAGAGCAACTTTTTGGTTTGCCAGACTGAGGAAAGTCTCTCAGACTAAAGGAAATATCACACAAGACACAAATCTCAAGAGCGTGCAATGCAGACAGCGCTGGGATGGGATTCGCTGTTTACCCCTGCTTTGAGTCTTTATGCTAAGCTAAGCTAATCGCCTCCTGATTCCGGCTCCGGACTTAACGCACAGGCATGAGACTGATGTCGATATTCTCATCTGACTCCAGGAAAGGAAACAAATAATTGTGTTTCACAAACTGCCATCTCGGAGGTCTGGTGTGGAGAATTTGGTTACATCTAGCGTTGAGGTTGCAGACTTCAACCAACTGAACATCCCTCGTGTCACCCTCGGTCATCACTTCAAAAATGCAAGGAAACAAAGAGGACCAGCTCCCAGCAGGGACGTTATAATTATACCTGGACACGTCATGGAGGCAAAGTCACATTCATTTCTATAAAAGCCTCTCAGTGGGGCATGATCAACTGTCTTCTGCATAGTTTCCACACTGTGGGGCTCATAGAGCGTGGGACACTAGAGACTTACGACGACAGAGCCGGCTGACTTCCCGTTTACCGCCGGGCTAACTTGAACTGGGATAAAATGATTTAATAGTGCGTATAAATGCATTGGACTGAATAGCACACATTCTGACAGTGAAAAGGGTCATTTTGCGGGGGCTGGGACATGGAAGTCTCTCGTGGGAAACAGATAAGGGGCGCAGAACCAGGAAGATCCGTGTATCCTCATAGCTGGGAAGTCGAGCTTTTTTGACTGCAAAACACCAACAAGCAGCAATCATAGGAATGAACGGGGCTCCATCTCCAAGGCTGGGTCCAGATGTAACATAATATCCCTGCCAGCTCCCTCTGTAGATATAAAAGACTCATTCTGAGGTAATGAAAACACACCGATTCTCAGTTTCAGGTGATTATACACTAATGAAAACATATAAATATTCTTTTTCTGCCCTGAAGCCCTCCACATCCTACACGCAGGGCCTTTAAAGGATTAACATTTCACTCTGATATAAAAAGGATACCTGGAAACCCTCAAGTTGCTCCTGTGACTAATTACATTGATGGATTAATTTTTCACCATTGTTGAAGCCAAGCGGAAGGGGCTAAAGGAATATGTCATATCAGACACTCACTTCACACTTCATCTTTGGTATTCTCAGTTCGCCTCTGTGTCTCCTCACACACACACACACACACACACACACGCGCGCGCGCGTGCAGCTGCGAGCACGCACGAGCCACAATCCAAACTCTCAGTCACACACACACAATTGAGTTTTCACAACAGCAGTAATCATTGAGACAGCCTCGCCATGTTTCCAGATAATTAAAGTTGAGGCGAGCACGAGTGACGAGTGATCCACCCGCCGCTCTGATGTGTGCTGCGCGCCTCGGCGCATACAAACAGCTGTTGTGTTTTCATTTTCAAAAGCAAAGCACCGTTTTGGAGCCTGACAAATTACTTAATACAATGAGTTCTGTTAACCAATTACTTTTAAGTAGCTGTACATGTTATTCCCCACTGCCGTCATCACTCTTCGCCGCACTGTTCTCGCAGCCGCCTGACGCGTCCGCCGAGTGGGAGTATTAAAAGCCAGGACACTTGCGCATCATTTTACCCCCCCCCCCCCCAAAAAAAAAATGACCAAAGTTAGGCTTCCCAGCGTGACTTTTGCACAGACTGAACTCATTTCGGGCTCTCGTTACTAGTGAATGAACAGCAGCGGCGAGAGCGCACAGAGGGAACCACACACAGGAGCCATGTGTTGGCCGAGAGGGCGCCCATTTGATCTTAACCTCTCTGTTTCTCTCTCTCTCTCTCTTTAACAAACGCGGGTGGTGGTCCTCCGCAAGGCAATAAACCACCACCACCAACAGCAGCCGCAGCAGCAGCAGCAGCAGACTGCCCACAGCCTAAACATTCCTCTGTAATAACTCCGGAATAAACAGGCTTCTCCCTGCACCTTCTCCGCTCCACCTCTGTTTGCGCCTGCTGCTGCTGTGAGGGAAGCTTCACGGTGACCTCATTGAAGAAGACAGGAATCTCCCATTGCAACATGCTGTAAAACACCTCGCATTACTCTCACATTTATTTCTTAAATTAAATTCTGTCCTCCCTTGTGGTTCTTTTTTTGTTTTGTTTTTTCGCACTGAGAGAGGTGATAGAGATCTGCCCGCAGGTTCTGAGACAATTGTGCGTAACTGCTTCTCATGCAGATCATCCAGTTAGAGGGAATTTCCTCCTCCGCTCACTGACATTATCTTTATAGGAGCCAGCTGGTGATCTGCTCTGTTTCGAGATAATGTCACTGAACTTCAAAGGCAGTTGCATTAAAAAAAAAAAAAAAAGATGTTTTTTTTAAATGTTGATGAGAAACACAATCAAACGTGTTGACAGATTTATCAGGGCCTGAATTTGCGCCTTTGCAGGAGAGTTTCATGAGCCAAAGAGTAAAACTTTAAAAATCACACCTCCCCCTCTGCGTCAACTTACTTCTCCCGTGCTCCTTCATGAAAGTGATCAGATCCTTGTAGTACTTGTAGTCGTCCTCGTACGGCTGGGCCTCCACCGTGATGTTCATCTCTCCCTTCAGGTTCAGGAAGATCCCCTCCGACAGAAAGTAGTGCGGCCGGTCGTCCTGCCGCAGGTCGTGGAAGATCACCACGGCCCGGGACGTCCAGTTGAAGTGCGTGTGCAGGACGTTGGCGAAGTCCCCCAGCTTGGTGGTGGACGGCCCGCTGCGCACGATGGTCCGGTATTCGTCGCGCTTGTCGAAGCCGTACGCGGGTCCACCGGCGGTGATCAACGGGAGTTTCCAGTGGGACGCGAAACGCCCCACGGAGGCGAGCGGGTACACGCACCCGGGTCCGAAGAAAGCGTCCGGCCGGATGTAAAGCTTGGCGTCCACGGCCACCACCTGCGCCCTGCTCTCGGCGCACGACCCTGCGATGGGGTCCTCGGTGCTGTAGTTCAGGATGTTCATGTAACGCCCGCGCAGCAGCCCGTGTTTACCATGCAGGTCCTCGTGCGCCATGAGGATGGCGGGGAAGACGCGCGGCAGAGCCCACGGGTACTTGTGGTGGTTGTCAGGGAGCATCACCGCCACGGTTATGTTACCTCTGCAGCCGGGGAGGAGGCAGCAGGACAACGCGGCGAGCAGGCAGCATCCCAGCGCGCTTCTGCATCCCATAGCGCGTCCCAGCCGCTCGAAAGTCCCACAGAGGAAAGTATGGGCACGGAGAGCGCACCGCTTGGAGAGGAGACACGGCCGGCTGTGGCACCCTGACGCCAAACCATAAGTATCCGTCTTCCCCGGTCTCTGATTCCTTCGCTCTCAAAAGTCAAACAAAGTCGGTAAAGGTATCATCCTGTCGTGCCAGCCCGGCTGTGCCATGCGTCCCCGCCGCGTAAAATCCACGTCAAATAAAGTTCATTTACTTCCCCATGCGACTTTTCCAGCGCAGCGTGCTCCTCATGCTGATAGTCTCCAGGAGAGTGATGCCATCCATCCAGATGACTGCAACTTAAATCAGAGCAGCCCTCTGCTCGGCCCCCACACGTCACACACTGCAAGAAGAGTCCACCTCCATTAATCTGTTGACCATTGACTTTAAAATGATGATTTCTCACGTAAATAATCGTGGATTCCCGGTGAACTGGGATGATTTGGGAGGATATCATATTTATAAGAATTTTCAGAGAGATCTGGTTTATTCGACTTGCTTGAAATGAACGCGTTAAATCCTGACTGACACGTGCGTCTCTAAAAAAAAAACCCACTCACGGATGAGACTGCATGACGCACAGAAAACAAGAAGCCAACGTGTGGAAGAGCTGATCAAGTCTGAGTATTCAGTTTGACCGAAAAGCAAAGTGCGGCAGACTGAGTTACCTGTTAATTAAAATATTTGGAAAGGCCTATTTCTTGCAGTGTATGGATAAACCGCTCAACATGGCCGTGAGTCGCCTCCTGCAGGCCACTGCGCAGAGTACAGTGCAGGTCCGCTGCAGTCTCCAGTGAAGAATTACTGCTGAACAGTTTGGGATTATTTTAGGTGTCCAGGTACGTGCAGCTTCAATAGATTTGTCCTGTTTTAATGTTTTGGTTGTTTTTTTTAAATAACAAGTGCCACTCATTAACAGGTTGGGTTATTGTACCAGATTGTGGGTGTCAGCTGCTCTGGCGAACACGTGTCTGTAGACTTATTGATTGATTTGATAGGCTGAACAGCTCCTCCTGCCGGCTTGGCCTCGGGTGAGGCTCTATCACAAGGGGAACTTTAAATCCTCGTCCCAACAAACAGTGTTATTGATAGTGCGCCTTATTCAGATTAATACTGGATAGATGTGTAGAAGTCCCAAAGACAACTCTTAACAACACACTCAAAGACCTTTATCATCCCAAATACATTTTAGGATAAAAGATGAGATATGATCTTATAATTCTTATTGTATTTTTTTTGGTGTTTTGTTAAATGGAACATCGAATCAGGCGAACTTTTTCTTTTTCAGTGTGAGATTAATTCTCAAAGGTTCTTTAGACGTTCACGGTTCTCTCTCAGCGGTCCACCTGTGCGCTCCGCTGACTTCAGGTGAAGCTAGGATTTATTTAAAAAAAAAACAAGAATGTGGAGTTCCGGTTGATTTTGGCAGAATAATTTATACATCGGCGTAGATGTTTCCAGTGTTAATCTCTCGCTGAGTATTTCTATGTCTGTGTTCTGTTTTGCTGCTCTCACGTTGCGGAGTTTTACTTTATTTTTTTGAGCACTGCCTTTAAGACTGTTGGAGTTTAAGAGGTCGATAAAGTTAAAGAGGAACAAAAATAGCCCCCAGCAGTTTTCTCTGCTTTTTCCTCTTACTTCCTTCCACTCTGTTTAAAATCTTGTTCATTAAATCTGGTCTGAGCTTTTTCAAGTGTAACGGGCTGCAGACTTATCTGAGTTTACGTCTGTCACATTGATTTTCTGTAGTCCATTTGTCGCTGAACTGGGTCGGTCCTTCTCACTCTGTATACCCCTTCAATTCAGTAATGTAGTTTAGATACACGTGTCCATGCAGCTTCTAATGTGATTAAGGCCGTCTTTGGTAAATGGGGCGTGAGTGATGCTGCTTTTGCTTCACCTGCAGGCCGCAGTTTGAGAGGTGTCGTGCGCTTTTACGCACGGAGCGCGGTCACGCCATAGCTTATTTCAATCCTCCGACACAGCACCAGAATCTCTCGATCCTTTACAGGCTGTGTACCTGCTGCCAGACTTGCAAGATATGACACAGATTGTGAGTTTATAGCTTCTCTCTTACAATAAAACAGCTACCATCATCAGGATCAGTACCAACATGTCTTACTGAAACACACTCCAAACACAATATCTGTTTTGTTTTGTTTTTTGCCGCTGTCAGGTGGAATAGATTGAAGTTTTTAAAATTTCACAGCTTACATGCAGTCACGGCCAGAGTGCTGCAGACGATCTGACCGCGACCATCCTGACCTATTATAAATATGGAAAGGGGAAGTGACTCAGCTGAAACTCTGCGCTCATCCCCGCCACGAAAAGGACGCTTGTAGAGAGATGTGAGAGGAGACAGCCCGCAGTAACGACACGCGGCCAATTAAAACAGAAGCACCGTGTTCCTGGATGCTGCCGATTGTAGAGTTCCATGTTCCCTGTCCGGATGTATTCGCTTCTCGCCCACGCAGCGGCACCTTGAATCAGAATCGCACGTTAATGGTTCATCGTTTTACAGCTTTTCAAGAGCGCGTCAGGTGTCAGCAGTCAAGGGCTCCACACTGCAAACACATCCAGCTCATTGAGTTGAGCAATGACTCATTTCACTCAGACTATATCCAGAGTTCATCCCAGCATACAGGAGAGGAAAATAAATAAAGTAACCCAGGCAAAATAAATACGAAGCTCACACTTGTTGCTATGGAAACGATGTAGTTATTTTATTGTTTTAAGGTTTCAGCACGAGACTACTGACACCAGAAACACACTGAAGAGCACTAACTATTAGTGGACTGTAATGTGCAGGAGATTATTCTACTAAATCACATCACACAAATGTTGACTAATACAATTACACCTAAAGGGGCTCAAGGGGAGACACTGGAAACAGTTTGTTTTTTTTCATGCACTGCACAATTTTGAAATTGTGTTGCCTTCAATGTTGCTTCCATAGGAATCATTCTATCAAACTTGTGGAAAGAAAACATCCGTAGGTTAATTAATGATATTTATGCAAACATCATTATCACCATGTTCAAATTTTAAACATAGTAAATCAGAATCATTTTACTGATAATGTATAGAATTGTACAAGACGTATCTTTATCTTTGTTAATATGTGTTCGCTAAAGTTCTCTCTAGTTTTTTTTCTCAAAAGCTGCGTCAGTAGAACATTTTCAGAAGACTTACTAAATTCATGACTGAACTAAACTTTGTGAATGTTTTTTTTTTTTTTTTTTTGGAGACGACGACAAAGTAGTATACCTCTCACTCCATCACAGAAAAATGAGAGCTTTAGAAATCATTGGAACTCAAGACTGCCATGATATGCACGTTCTTTACAAGTTTATGATATTTTTGTTTATCCTATTTTTTTTTTTAACCATGACTGTGTGAAACTCCACACTTTCCAGTTTTATTCCTATCTATATTGTGAAGGATTTTGCGGCAGGGTCCATTCATATAACATTCAACATTCCTGATTTATGTAACATTTTAATCCTAAAAACATGCTAAACGCACAAGGAAGATTAATTTTGCCTCACTTAAGATAAGTAAATACTGTACTGAGAAGAGTAATTCACATTTCCAGTATGTCTATACGAAGTGGCAAAGCAAATGTACCTAAATACAACAAATGATAACATACTGGTGTGTTAAAGCAGCACTGTCAGTTTATTTTAATGTGTATTTATTTATTCTTTTTTTTTTTTTTTACATATGATCAGTAGTCTAAGTATTAAACAAATATGGCCAAAGCATGATTTAAGTCATCGTCAATGAAGTAAAAGTGAATTTTCTGCATCACTTCATAAAAGACGAGAATCTAACAAGAGATTCAATTTCCATCTCACTTCAGGGTCTCAACTAAATTGCTCGCATTCTTAAACAAGAAGCGTATTAAGATCCATTTAACTCCCACCAAACGAGATCCAGCCAGTTTTAAACTTCCTCTCTGTAACGTTACATAACAGGTGCTAAAAGGTTTTTAATACAGCATCATGAAATCTGTGTGTAGGTAATGAGGTCTGTGGAGGCTCATTACTCAACATGCATCAAGTTAAAATAACACACACACACACAAAACATTGTCACTCTGGATGAATGGTTTTATTTCCTCTCATCGTTAAGCGCGTGTTGGGGAATGACAGTGCTTAATCTGAGGCAGCAGTCACACAATACATCGGAAATCCACGTAGCCATGATTCACACAAATATACATTACATCATCAGGTTAGTGAGGAGAGATGACTGAATTCATTTAATGCTGATCCCAACGACACACAGGACACATTCCCTGCTAGAAAAAACACCAACAAGATTGTCAGCTTTTTACATTCTCGGTGTTCAGCCCCGTGTTAGCCCTTTAAAAAGCTTCAACAGAAATATAACTTTATAACAGGAATCTCTATAAAAATAATTACTGAACAGAAAAAGTCAAGAGAAAGACCTAAATATCAACAGATTGGTTGTTTTCATGTATTTCATCTCCATAAGCATTTTTTGTTAGCACGACTGAGTCAACAGCAGGTGTGTACTTTTTTTAAAAGGAGTCTGTCTGTTGGTCTGTCTCTAGGTCCGTCCACTCTTTGGCCTCAGATCTTCTTTCTTTACTCCTTCAGCCAGCCGAGCAGCTGAGGTGTGTAATAGGTGATGATGATGTCAGCACCTGCATCACAGAGAATGGAAAAAAACTCTAAGCACAAAGCCAGATTACATCTAGAGATATCAAACCAGAGGCACAAAGTTTAGTTGTGGCCACGGTCTCTGTTCGGGTGACCTGAGCATTAAACCCCTCCTCCTCCACCACCTCCTCCTCTTCCTCCCCTCTCACCTGCTCGACGGAAGGCGGTCATGGCCTCCATCACAGCGGCCCGCAGGTCGAAGGCTCCAGCCTGCGCTCCGTGCCACATCATGGCAAACTCCCCCGACACGTTGTACACCGCCAGGGGGTGAGAAGGGAACTGTGGAGAGATGTGAGGAAAAGATAGATGCATCACTACGTAGACACCAAAAGACAAAATACACAATAATTCAAAATAACTTTTAGCGAAATATGCTTGTGGGATTTTCTGCACTGAGCATGTTTTCCAAAAATGCACTGCTGCAGCTTTGTTCCTCATTGACCTTAACTGATTTAGTCACAGACCTTGTCCTTGACTTCTCTCACGATATCCAGATACGGCAGACCTGGTTTCACCATCAGCATATCAGCTCCTTCTTTCACATCTCGCTCCTGCAGCACAGAACAACAGTGAGATCTCCTACAGCTCCTGCAACAAGCCACCCATAACCCAAACTTACACACAAACACAAATCAGCTCACCACAGCTCGAATGGCGAGTCCTCTGGCTCCGGGAGGCAGCTGATAACAGCGCCTGTCCCCAAACGCAGGTTTGGACTGTGCAGCATCTCTGCACACACAGACACACACGGCGTGGAGCTTCAGTTTATTCTCACTTCAAACGGCCGTTTGACTGATCTGCGAACAGGTGATCGACGCGCTTACTTACCTGAAAGGACCGTAATAACAAGAGGCAAACTTTGCACTGTAGCTCAGCACTGAAACCTGCAGGAGGTGAGGGGAAAAGATGCTGAGGAACTACTTTTTTAAAAACATCTCATTACTTTCATATTGTTGGCGAAACAGTAGGTTTTTTCTTATTGTCATCCACTCCCATGAAAAGACCAAAACCAACAATGAAAGTATTATCTTAGAATTGGCGCAACAAAGCTTCAATGTTGTCCCAGAATTATTAAAAACACATCAGCGAGCCACACGGCGACATGTTCCTTCATTGCCGTGAACGCACACGCACACGCACACGCACACACACACACACACACACACACACACACACACACACACGCACACACACAGGAGTTCATTGTTACTCAATCCCACACACACCTCATGCTGCTGGAAAAACTCCCTGGAGCACAAAATGTGATGTTTAATCAACAGCCGACATCAGTCCCAGACAAATGCACTGGTTAATGCTGTTGGTAACGTTCATTAAAAGCACTGTTTAAGGAAATGAATGAGTCTTTTTTTAATCAAACTGTATATAACAAGCGTTTTTTTTAAATGTACGCCTTACATCTAGTAGGAGCCAATGGGCTGAGTGGCACCAACATCAGTTACGTCCGAAGGTAGAATAAAGCGAGCTTTTAATGTATGAAGTTTTTTCCTTAAACTACAAGAACTTTCAGTCCCTTACCTTGTTTCCCAGACCATTGGATATCAGTGCTTGTTTTATGGCCCTGACTCTTCCATCCATCATATCAGAGGGAGCGATGATGTGACAGCCTGCAGAGCAACAAGTGACAAGGGACCCAACCAGGGTATCGTCAGTTGTTATTGGATATTGAAAACCAGCTTTAAAAAGCTACTGTACACACAGCTTGGGAGTACATGTGTCAAATTAAAAACATGTGCTCTAAAAGTACAGGAATCAATTTGTAAGTGTAGAATATAACACCCCATAAAGTTAAACACCCTAATATAGACAAAATGGCAAAACGTTTCTTCATGGAGACACGTCAGCTTCTCTACCAACAGATTTGGGTGATTGACAATATGTGATAATACATTTTGAAAGATGTAACACATAAAAAAAAGATTGATACATTCCTAGCTTTAATAGATCGTTACAGTCACTGGGATCGTCTCACTATGAAAACAAAGAGCCGTGGGTGTTTTCCAAAATAGAAATAACCTTTAAAAAAAAAACAAGATTTACCAGCTTGAGCGTAGGCCAGCGCCACCTCTCCCAAGCGCAGACAGCTGGCGTCATTGTTCAGCGTACCGTCATCATTCAGGATTCCTGCAAGAAGAATAACAAAGGGAAATATTAGTAATATAAACCACCAACATGTGCTGCAAGCTTTTTTCTGTCCTTTTACTGACGCTCCAAGAGAAATGAACAGAGAGTAAATGGTCTATGATAACACTGACCACAGTGTCCATGTGATGTGTAGGGACACAAGCAGACGTCACACGCCACCAGCAGCTCGGGGAACAAAGACCTGATCTTCTTCACTGCCAGCACAGCCGGCGTGTCGCCTGCGTCGGCACCTGAACCCCTGTCGTCCTGACGGGAAGAGACAAAGATCACTGTGTGTTTGAGTTCTGAGTGAACCTGGGAAACCTGCTTCTTTAAGCTCAGAGAGCTGCCACTTTAATGGCCCCCACTCCATTACCAAAAGCCCACATACTTTTGGTGAATTAAACAGCTGCACATTTTGCCCTTTTGCCAGAGAAACTGACTGACGGAAAGACTTGTTAGATATATAGATGCATGAAATAATAAAAGGCAAATCTAATAATGTTTCGGAGTGGTAAATGTGTCTTTTCCCGCACTTTTAGTCTTACGTACCTTCTCTACTTTTGCAGGGACACCAAAAATCAGCACACATTTCAAGCCGTTCTTCACAAGTGGCTGCAACATGCCCTCCAGCTTGTTCACCCCGTACCTAACGGATGGAAATACATAAAATATGAACAGAGCTCGAGAATATACGTTCATGCTTTCAGGTAATGCACGAAAGCGCTATGAAATTTGATCCTATCCTATTTTTCCATTTAATCAAAAAAAAAAGTAATTTGAAGTATATGATCACAATTTAAACAGAAATTTGACAGACTGAGTGTGTTTCAGTCCCCCTGTCTTGTAATTCAGACGCTTGCATTTGCTTTTGTTGTGTGGGGAATAAAAGGTCTAACGGACTCCCTTCTTATCTGGGTCCAGGTCCGGTGTTTGGCTCTGGGTCCACCCTGCCTCAGTGCTTTTATCTCAAGACAACACCCTGAGTGGGGTCACAGCTGCAGGGCGACACTCTGTGTGTTAAGTGATTTTTGTTCAAATCAACACTTTAGTATCCCCATAGGACTGCAACTAACAGTTATTTTGTATAATTGATTAATCTGCTGATTATTCTCATTCTTAATCAATTAATCAGGGAATCTATAGAATGTAACAAAATTGTGAAATTATTAATGACAATCTCCCAGAGCCCAAAGTGATGTATTCAAATTGCTTGACTTTTTAAATCACAAACAAAGACATGTAGTAAATCCTCACATCTAAAAAGCGGGCACTAGCAGAAGTTTAACATTTTTACTTGAAAACTGACTTAGAGGATAAATTGATTATCGAAAAAGTTTGCGTTTCTTTTTCTTTCGATCAACTAATCGAATAATTATCGAGTGCACAGTGCAATGAGTCATTTGTTCTCCTCGTGAGCAGAAACATACGGAGCCCCTAAAGGGACATGGGGTGAAAAAATAAAGTAAAACGTTTCTCGTGCGCACAAGGTACTTTCTGGTGCGCACGACAAAGTATCTTGTGCGCAAGAGATACTTTCTTGTGCGCACAAGATACTTTCTGGTGCGCACGAGAAAGTATTTTGTGCGCACGAGAAACGTTTTATTTTATTTTTTCATAAAAACAAAAAAACACAAAAACAAAAAAACAAAACTTTTCTCGTGCTCACGAGAAAAGTATCTCGTGAGCACAAGAAACTTTTCTCATGAGACCGAGAAAAGTTTTTTTTTTTTTTTTTTTCCCCCCATTTCCCCCAAAGGGACATGGGGTGAAAAAATAAAATAAAACGTTTCTCGTGCGCACCAGAAAGTATCTTGTGCGCACGAGAAACGTTTTATTTTATTTTTTCACCCCATGTCCCTTTAGGGGCTCCGTAGAAACAAGTTCTGTAAATTGCTCATTAAAACAGGTGGTGTGGTGTTGTTGTAAACATTTGAACCCGACTGCTTGAAGTTATGGGATGGATATGACAAGACTAATTGCTGTGACTCTTACCTTGCCTGTCCTGGCAGGCTGCCGATGGGCTCCACTGCATCTGCACTGTCTCTGTATGAGAGAGAGAGACAGCGAACCAAGATTGAGACGTTGATTTAAGCTTGAAATATTGTACTGTACTCCACTTCTCATGGCAAAAACATAGTCACTAGTTATCTGATTACTGATGACGACTGATCTATGTCAGTCAAACTCCTGTACACTTTTTTTTCCTTTGATGCAATTCATTTTTGGACACATTTGTAAGAAACAGAGAGGGTTAATTTACGTGATGAAGATGGGGTAGATGAGATTGTCAGGTCTTAAATCGGCGATGCAGGTCTGCCAGTATCGAAGCGTAGGGTGGAAATAGCCGCTGTGGAGGATCGACTCCGCTGGTGTCTGCATCTTTACCCTGAGACAGAGACACCACTAGGGAATCAGGGAAAAATACAGCTCTCCCATTCCTCTGCTTCATCTCAGCTCAGTCACCGTTCAAACTGAGCAGGCATGCGTGATGCTGCTTCTCCAAACAGGAGCCTCACTGCAGAGAAAGCAGGCTGCACATTTTCAAATACTACTGCTCCAGCTTTCAAGGGAACACATTCTTTTGATCAGCTTGATTATTTCATGGATGACTGAAGGCCTAATAATTCTGTCACATCACCGTGAACAATATCCTGAATAAATACTGTCTTTGGCTGTACTTTACCAAAAGTCAGAGTCATTGCAGCTGAGTCATTTCCATCGGCAGGTCATAATCAAAACACGCAGACACCAGCGACATTTAAAACAAAAAGACGTACAAGACACATGATCTGATCTCACCCTGGCTGCAATATATATCATTCCAAAAGGAGTCTGACCTCGGATGTGAGCGACGAAGTAACAGCAGTAACTTCAAAGCCAACCTGCAACTTTAAGATGGCAAGCCATTTCTGATATACGGAGTTGTGAGATTTAACTTGGCATAGCTTGAAACACACTACTACTAACCAATGCCGTCGCTTTTTACAGGCATATGAGCGTTTTCTGTTATTTAACACAGTCCGTGTGCAGACCAGGCTATTACTGTGGAGTACAGCATGTCTTTTTGTCACCTTGGCTGGGAAAAGAACCCTCATGCTATGTAATGAATGTAGACAGTTCGAGCCTGCAACTAATGCCATACATATGTCAGCCTACAGGCTGGACATGAAATAAACTGCATACATAATGAATAAGGCTAGTGTGCTTACCTGTGACTCTTGGAGTTACCGACTTCACCACACGTCCAGTCTCTCACGCAAGACAGTTGTTTCTTCTTTGTGTTTGACCGACGGTTAGCGCGGGCGACATGGCGGCGCACTTCCGCCACCTACTGACTGGAGTCTTGTTTACATTAAGTCGGAGCTATATAAAGAAACCACGAAAAAACAGAAATATTACTTTTACCCTTTTCAAACACAGATGACACAATTCTGATTCGATGTGGAAATAATGCAAAACAAAGGGATTAGAATTTGCCGATTACACAAGCCTGCCGGCCACCGTACAATCCGTTTTCTCGCGATATTTCACAGAGAGCGAGAGGAAAAAAAGCCGAAGCTACGATGCTAATGGGTTTTTAGCTCTGTGTACTAACAGTGTCTCTTCCAGCTAGATGGAGAAGAAAATGCCTTACAGTTATTAAGGTACAGTAAAGTCTGGTCGCTGTGAAATACATTTTGTATATGCCTGTATGCGCGTCGTGGTAGTTAGTTGTGCTGTATCATCCCTTTGGTTAGCTTGCAATGTAGTGAAAGGATCTCGGCTAACGTTAGAGTCTGTATCATCGGTGCAATTATTGCTCGTTTTAACCCATAACGCTAATATTGTACTGTTTGTCAGTCTACCAGTTTCATTTGGTATCTTACTGGGGCTAATTAGGCTAAATATTGAAGCGACAGAGTGATAAAACGATGAAGATAGATTACTTGAATCACTGCCTGCCTTCACTGTTCAGCTGTTTCCTCCTTTAGTGAGACGTAGTTTGGGCCCTGTCTTATTGAAGTTCTAGAAAGTGTCTCTCTCTCTCTGTGTTTGTGTGTGTGTGTGTGTTTTCCTCATTAGCTCTGTCAGATGATAAACATATTATCTTCTTTTCTAATATTCTGTTTTCTTTGTCATATGTAAGGAAGGCTTTCCAGAGAGGCTGAGACTGGGAGCACTTCCTGCAGTCACCTCCCCGACCATCCTTCTCAGAGTGTTTTTGAAGATGTAGCCAAGAGTGAAGTGGGTCATCTCTGCAGTACCTTGCCATTCCTGCCCAGGCACAGTCAGTGACTTCTCACTGCCGACATCACTCTGGAGTACTTTGACCCCTTACCAGGGCTGCCCAGTGCGTGACTCGGCCGTCCTCAGTCAGTCCGTCCCTGGTTGAAGACCCTGCTGTCCTCAGCTATGCTGTTCTCCCTGAGGGAACTGGTCCAGTGGCTGGGCTTTGCCACCTTCGAACTCTTCCTCCATCTACTAGCTTTGCTGGTCTTCAGCATGCTGGTTGCTCTGCGAGCTGACATGTTCACCCCCACGCTGAGCTGGTGGCTGGTGTTTGTCCCCCTGTTTGCTGCTGATGGCCTCAGCACCTACTTCACAGCCATCGTGTCCATCCGTCTTTACCAGGAGAATGAGAAGCGCCTTGCAGTGCTGCGGCTCCTCTGGGTGCTGACTGTGCTCAGCCTGAAGCTGGTGTGCGAGGTGTTGCTGTGCCAGAAGCTGGCAGAGCAGGAGCAAGCCAGAGACCTGTGGTTTGGCCTCATTGTCTCGCCGCTGTTCATTCTACTGCAGCTGCTGATGATACGGGCATGCCGGGTCAACTAAGGAGAAGCAGTCAGTGGTTGTGCTTTCACATCAGAGGCAACATAGGAACAGAGCAATCTTCATCTGCCACTAGAGATTTAAAGCATAACCATGGTGTAATTTTTCTTTTGGCTTATTGCCACTTTTGGCACTGCCAGCAATTGAGAGCTTTTAGTGCACATGTTCAGATCTCACCACAATCCAGGGTTGTATCATTTGTGTTTCTAATAGCTTCAGAAACACAAATTGCCACTGCTCTCTTGAGTTCTAATGCAGTGTTTCAACAACAAGCATGAATTTGCAATAGCTGCAACGAGATACGAGCAGGCATTTATGCGCCAATGCATTCAAATGCACACAACCTTACTGATGTGGTTAAATTGTATGTATGTCTCTCTACAAAGTTTGGTCCACAGTATGTGCATTTATTTGTAAGTTATTCACCTTTTCTTGATAGGCCCCTCCTGTTGTCATGCCTCCTTTTACACAGTCCTTCACACACACACATACTTGAGCTCCACATCAAATTTCTACAAATTAGGTTCACTCTGTGTGGGCCAAACACTAAAATACAAGTACATCCTCAAAGTATTTGGACACCCCTGTTGATGAGCATTTTTATTAATTTGGCCTGGGGTCATTTTTACTCCTTATTTCCAATAAAGGGAAATAAGAAGTTAGTCCGACAACAAAGTTCCAAAGCAAAGTCTGGTGGGAAGTCTGAAACTAGAAGAGTGGAGTCTCTCATAGCAACACCAGTGTTTTTGAAGTAGGAAACAGTCATATAGGAGATTAACTGAGTGACCACATACTTTTGGCCATGAAGTGTAAACTTATTGGTATCTGTTGCTACAGCGACCCTTCAGCAAGTTTTTTAATACTATCAGGAATACAAAGAGTAAAAGGGTCAGAGCAGTTAATGTATATATTGAACTTGGTGTGCCTTCACATTGTGCAATCGATGGTTGACAGTGAGTCATGAGGGAAATGCATACCAGAGTAATGTTTCAATGCACATGTGCACACAAACCGTAAGTTTAATAAACTGGTGAAACCAAAAGGCTGTCGTGCCCTGGGCACATGATTGGGCAACTGTCACGAGGAACGCAGCTCAAAGAGTTGCTGCAGCTTTTTTGCTTTGTTTCCCATATGAGGACACTACAATTTGGTTAGGTTTCAAGTTAGCCGGAAAGTCAGCTCCGTCAGTGAGAATAGCCTGAACTACAAGAACCTGGTTCTGAAACTTGTCGCCAGCTCACAGTCTCACCCCAATGTAGAAGAACAGAATGCGACCTCTACAAGCAGTCAATTGTGTGCACACGTCTTCCCTGAATATTGCTGTTTCGTTGTACAATACGTAATGTACTAAATCTGTGTTGAATCATACCATGTGTATGTACTGCATGTATTTAAGGCCTCGTTTTAAGGTAATTCCTGATGTGACATTTTATGTAATATGTATATGTTGATTTTTGGAAAGAAATTCACCAAACCTTATTTATGTTCTTTCTATGGCACCATTGTTGTCTGTATATACATGTAAATAAAACATCAACATTTAATCAGAGTCGTTTAATGAATATTTAATTGTGTCAATGTGTGTAGAGATGAAGAAATATCTGGTCTGTTGCTGGATCTTGGTGTCCCTAACCACAAGGGGGCGCCGGCGGCCTTTTCTATGGGCGTGGTGAGCCACAACATAAAGGACCAGACCAATATTTATGTTTTTTGCACGTTGTAGCCAGCACGCAAACCATCAACCAGTGCTCAAATCACACTTTCTTCCTATAAGTAAAATTAAAAACAGTTTAAGGACCTTCGTGTGATGCTTCGTACTGCATATCCTGTTCTTGTATACAGCTTATTTCAAAGATAACCAGCGTTATTGTTGTATGTAGACATGTTATGTGATTGATTAAGTCCTAAATCAGTAGGATTTTAAGTTTTGTCTACACAGTATTACAGATTTAAACACCAACAAACAATCATGTCACCACTTAAATTCAGGGGAATATTGCTGAGAATGAGAGCTTTTGGTCCTCAGCGGTGGTGACTCCAGCAGTGCTTTCATTTCTTTCAATGGCCAACTTTGAAGAGCAGACAAAAGGTGCATGTTGATGTATCTGGCCGTGCCCTTCTTCCCCTGTGCTCTTTAGCCTAGCTGTTCTTAATTATGGTTCGGTGATAAATATTTGATGAGGTACAGTAATCTCTGGTAGTTCCCAATAATAGCCCCACTTAGTGCTGATTCATGTGCGGTAGGCTCCTTCTCAGCTCATCTGTTTACCGCAGCCGGATTATCGACAGGTGGCATCACCGGCAAGTGCTGAATGAACAGTCGTCAGGCTTCAGCAGCCACTGGATATTCACTACTTATCACACCCGAACACAAACACCTCAGGGCTACAGTATCCCTGCACAGACTAAATGGTTCTCTGGAAAGGAAAACTATACATTAAACAAAACTAGTGCTTCAGTAAAGAGTCTTTAGTGAGCTGCAGAGGTGCAGTAAAGATACATTAAGTTCTTAAGGAATAGCAATAATTTAGTTCATTCAAAACAAGTGTCACAGCGTGATTAGAGTTGTAATTAAGTAATTAGTACATTTTAGAAACACTAAATGAGGCAGAGCACACGCAGTATTACAATAAATAACTACGTTTATCTATGTGTAATCACCCAATAAAAGGTATATCCTATCGTCACTAAAAACAAAGAGGGAGGGGCAAGTGGAACCTGAACGCAACATTTTGATCGACAGGCACTCCTTGGCCAGTCAACAATAGAAACGGGAGTGGTCTGCGTCAATGTGCGGCGAGCTACAGAAAAGGAGGGGGCGCGTCCACAAGACACAATGACCAATCAAGACGCGGATGAGACAGCCGAAGCCGCTCGTGCTGCTGCGGAGGGGCGGGGCCGCGTTCAGGGGCTGTGTGGAAAGAGGGTGCCAGAGAGTGAGAAAGCAGAGGGAGAGGAGAGAGGAAAAAAAAGAGACGGTGAGGATGTGTGTGAGTGTGCGGTGATCCGTGCTGCAGGTACAGTCAGAGCCGGATACAGGTTTTACAGCCGCACCGGACCGCGGCAAAACCCGCCTCGCAGCCTGCCTCTCTCCTCTTCATCCCCCCTGAACAACCCTCCGCGATGTCTGGCGGAGGAGAGGTACGCGTCCTCCGCCAAGAGGCCGGGCAAGAGAGCCCGAGGATGCCGGCCTGGAAGCGAGAGATCCTGGAGAGGAGGAAAGCGAAGGGCGGCGGGTCCGGAGGAGCCGGTGCCGCGGAGACGAGTCCCGGCGGTGCGGGCCCGCAGCGGGCTAACGGCGAGCTGACGGGAAATGTGAACGGCAGCAGCAGCGGAGCCAAGAGTGACAGCGGAGCGAGCGGCGGGTCCGGGCGGAACTACACCATCACCACGGCCAGCCAACACTTCTCCAACAACAAAGAGCCACGGCCGATGGCCGCGGAGAGGACGGTTTCTAGGGAGGACGAGAGACCCGAGAGCCTGGTGCTGCAGGAAAGCCTGGGCCCGCTGGAGGAGAACCCGTTCATCAAGCTGGAGAAGGAGAGGAGGAGGCGACAGGACCGAGAAAACACCGCTCGCCCGGTCCAGCACATCCTGGAGCTGTATGGCAGCGTACCAGGCATACGGACTATCCGCGCAGAGAATATTATCATAATTGAATCGGACCCGGATTACTTTCCGGAAGCTGGAGGGTTAAAAAGCGGGTCGAAATGGCAGCAAAACGGTGTCAGTAGTTATAGCTCTCTGAACGACCTCCTGGACCGGAGAGGGAGTGCTGTTACCGAGATAAGAGCCAAGGAGGTGGTCATTTATGACACCACGTTAAGCAAGAGTGAGGAGAACCTGAGCACCCTGGGCCGCCCCGATCATGACGTCTCATCATATGAGACAGGTGAGGGTCAAGGCAGGGTCAGCCGGATGCTGCAGAAGTTTGACAGCAACTATGGGAAGCTGCAGAAGAAGTCCCACAGTACAGAGAACCTGCTGGACCTGGATTGTGGTGCCAGCAGCAGGCCAAGACTCTGGCCCAAGCCACAGCCAGATCTGGTGCCAAAGCCCAGGCCAGGCCCGTTGGCCAGCAGTCCGGTCTACAGCCCGGTCAGCAGCCAGCCGCCGTCTCCTGTCTTCCAGAGTCCCTCGTCTTCCAGACCAAAGCCCCAGCCTGTTGTCTCTGAGCTGGGCAGCCCCCAGCGCTCTGCTGGGGTCCCTCAGTCTGTGTCTTCCTTCCGTCATAGGTTTGAGGACAGCGGAGGCCGTGGCACAGCTGCCACCCCGAGAGATGAGCCAGACAGGGGACAAATCAAGCCCACCAGGGAGAGAGACTGGGAGGGCGCAGAGGTGCCACCCAAATCCAAGGTGCCATGCTCTCCGGAGACCCTTCGTGCCCGTGCCGAGCCCCCCTCGAGCTCCATCTCTTCCAAGGTGTCGCGCTCCTCACCTGACTTTGAGATCCGTCCCTCCCCTAAGCCAGACCTCGCCCGAATTCCTGATGAGGACACCCAGGCACGGGCCCTCGCAAACCTGCGCCTGCAGTCCCGAAACTCCTTCACAGTGATCCCCAAGCGCCATGCTGCTGCCTCATCTGCAACAGGCAGCCCAACACCGTCCAGCCCCATCAAGTCTTCCCCCTCCCATAGAGCGGCAGTGGTGCCCACGCCTGGAGTGCCAACCTCCCTCACCCCTACACCCACTCTGACACCCTCGAAGAGGACTGAGGAAAAACTACAGGAGGACAGGGAGATCAAGACATCGGCACGGCCATCCAAGCCTGAACCATCTCCTGTTGCCACAAGTCCAGATCCTCCTCCAGAACCTTTGTCCCCATCCCCTGTTCTAACCCCAGCTCCCTCCTCTCCACCTGCCCTGGCATCACCCCCCTCTTCTCCAGCTGTCCCATCTTCGCCTTCCTTCTCCCCGGTTTCCTCAGACTCTCCTGTCCCTTCCGACCCCTCCCCGGCTCCAGAACAACCTCCCGTGGACCATCTGCCAGTAACAAACATAGACGACATTGAAGTGGAGCCCCCGCAGCGCGTGCCTGCTCCCAGCCCCATGGTGCAGAGGAGGAAGGGGAACACCTTCACTGTGGTGCCTAAACGTAGGTCGGAGGCCGAGGCGCAGCCAAGCTCACCTGAACCCCAGCAGGAAGCCTCAAGTGTTGCTCCACCGGGGTCCACACCCCCACAGGCCCCTTACGCTCAGCTGGGCTCCCTGCTGAAGAAGCGGTACCCCGCTGTGGAGGAGATTGAGGTCGTCGGTGGGTACCTTTCCCTCGCAAAGTCCTGCCTCTCCAAGACGGGCTCCACGGGCAAGAAGGTGAGAGCAAATGCTGAGTCAAAACTTTGTTGCTCTGTTGACAGGTTTAGCAATTGTTCTCTGAGCGTGTAGGGGACACAGTGCTGAAAAGATTTCATGATTTATCAAGCAAAATTCCCAGAAAACAGCTGGTGTCAGCCTCTCAAATGTGAATGTACGTTGCGTTTCTTTGTTTTACACATCTGCTAACTGAACATCTTTGGGTTTTAGACTGTCTAGCAGACGCAACAAGCCATTTGAAAAGAATCAGCGTTGTTCCTGGTGATCAATTTTTGAGCTGATGAGTCGGTTCGTTAGAAACGCTGAGGCAGATTCATCAGTAATGAAAATAATCGTTGTTTGCCGCCCTAATTGCTAGATTATCGTTCCTCAGTGAAAGTAAACATGTCAACGCTGCAGCACGCAGCAAGTGCGAATATTGTTGTGCTTCCAATCGTATGCACAACATGTGCCAAATCTTCCCAGGGGATCATTAAAGTTTCCTCTGCTCTATATTTAGTGTCCACTCGTCACACGGGAAAGGCTCTGTTTTTGTCTCCCTTCGATCTCGGTGCCTCTGTCACTTTACACATGTTAAACCAAGCCACCGAGCACCGGTCACCTCCGCTTTACAGGGATTCGAGCAGCATTTCCGCCTCATGCTTCACGCCCACCGTCATTTTCACGTGTTGCCGTGCGAGCAAGTGTCTGCTCCAGTAAATCTCCACCGCCCATCACTCGACCTGCTCTCAGGCCCGACGGATTAAAAGCGTGGTGTTTACACAGGCGCTCGGAGCGACACGCGGGGCTTTCTTCCTGCGGATTGCCGTCCCACAAAGGCATGTTATTTGTCACAGAGCGCATTACTGGGTTAGGTGGTCCTCCAAGCCTATTGACTGAACAATCTCATCAAGGCTGTATTCAGTTCTCAGGATTTGGCTCAGGGATTTCGGGCCAGCTCCGACCTGTCCCGGAACTCTGAGGAGCACACGCATTGGTTCTTTTTTTTTTTTTTTACGCTTGAATTCATCCGTGGGTTTCTTCAAAGCTGAGATATCCCCAGGCCGGGTACTTAATCATAATTAGATGAGAGCAAAGTTTGTGTTTTGAGCATCACACTTATCCTATAATCATAATCAGATAACTAGCGCTCGCTTGGCCAAGGTCTCGCTGCAAATTGCTCCTGTTTCATCTGTATTAGGGATTAATTAAATATCAGACAAGGTTTCTAATTAATTTGGCGAGTGACTGCAGGCTGCTTTGAGATCCTGCTTTTGATCAGAGTGTGGAGAATAATTTTCAGCATGGTGGTGTTTATGTTGCTCTTGACGGCCAAGGATTTCTGCCTGTGGCTTGAATTTTTTTTTCCCCCTAACATAACACATTAGGGAGCATCACGGTGGCTCAGTAGCTCAGGGTGTGGAGCATCCTGGGTTTGGGGTCCAGTCATCCCTCCACCTTCCTCTTAGTCCACTGTGCTCCACCTGCCAAAGTGGAAAAAGCATTACCGCAGTTTTAGGATGCATTCAGTTGCATCACAGTCCTGCCCATTCGTGATCTACGAGGCGGCACATTGCCTCTAATGCTCGACGTTTTTAGCCCTTTGGCAGCTTTTCAATCCAGGCCGGTGTGTCAGCATCTCAGACGCTGGCTCGCGGTCCCGTTTCCTCGACCTGGTCGACTGTAATCCTTCGCTCTCCAAGTAAATCCACCGACCTTTTTACCAGCATGGCAAGAAGATCAGGCTGCTCACGATGTTATCAAGTGGAAACAGTGACCAGGAAATGGCACAGGCTCTGCAGGGACTTGGTTGAAACTGTATCACATCTGTTCTGTGCGAGGCTGGGCATTGGGAGTTTGATCATTTTTTTTCGCCTGTTTGGACTGTTTGTCGGCAAAGTTCTTGTGTTTAATCGACATTTGACTTCTCTTGTTAAAGGATAATTTCACCCATTATCCCGTCACCCAAGTGCCGATGGAAGTCAGGTGAAGTTTTCGTAGTCTACTAGACATTTGTGGAGCTTCACAGCAAAACAACATTGCAGGATTCTCCGTAAACAACTGAATGAAATGGCTCCATACAGCATGTCCGGCATAATTCAACTCTCCAGACACCCCAAAATTGAAAAGGCATTATTTAGAGCTTACACGAAGCTGAAATATTCACTATAGCTGCTAAGCTTATCAGTTATCAGTTTGGGATCGCGTGGACTAGGAAACTTCACATGACTCTCCATCATCATGACGGTAAGTAGATAACGACTGAATTTTCATTTTTGTGTGAACATATCCTTTAAATAAAGAAAGAAAAATGCCTCTTTTACATGCCACAAAGTAAGGTGTCAGAAACGTATTGTTCTGATACTGGGACCCGGCATCAGCACTGATAGAGATTTGAGTCTTGTGCAGTATTTTTCTCCACATTTCCTTTTTAATTCAGCGTCATATTTTTGGGATCTTGACTAGAATTCAAAACAAAGTTCTATGGCTCTGGCTGACCCTTGCCTGCAGATCACGACTTTATAATGCCAGGTGTTCAGGCCGCCGTCTTGTGTTTGTCTAACCGAACTGGTTGTGATGCATGTGTTTTTATTGTGCGCACATGTGCACTACCAGTGACCGTGGCCATTAGACATGAGCACATCCTGTCCTTTGTCCCTGTCGCTCCCAAACCAAAAACACTTTCTCCTTTTGTTGTCTGTCTGCTCCTCTTCGTCATCATCAAGGCCCAGATTTTTTCTCCTTTTCTCTTCTGGGCAGGGCTGCACAAGCAATTACAAAAGCATCAAGGCTTGGCCCGGCCTGTGTAATTTGTGTGGAATTTTTGTTCAGCGCCGCTTCTGTGTGAGGGCGGCCTCCGAGAATGGCCCCGGCTCAGCGTTCTGGTCTGGGATCGGGCTTTTTTTGAGCGCTCTTTTTCCAACAAACCCAAACCATTTTTTTTTTTCTTTTTTTTTTTTACGAGGAACTTGGCTGAATAAGAATGTTCCATATGCACGTCAGGACTCGAGAACTTGACCGAAGCAGATCATCAACTCTTCCTCTAGATTTTCCGCAAATATTTCACTGCGTCCGCGCTCTCTCGCTTGCATGTTCAGATTTTTGAACGTGAGTGCTGAATGCTGGATCGCTTCCAGCCCAATCTCCGCTGTTCTCTCGTCTTTATCGCTCGGCAAGCACCGCTGTTTTTTTTTTCTTCCCCCCCTCTACCCACAGTGCACTGCTTTATTCCCGTGCGCTGATAGTTAATAGGGCTTGTCCCCTTGCTTCCAGCTTCCTATGATCTCCTCCTCTCTATTGGGGAAGGAATTGTGGAAGAGCTATGTAGGTCAAGTGCAGCTTCTTCTACCACATCACTCTTGCATTTGCATAAAACCGACTCGGGCTTTCCAGCGAAATAAACAGGCCAGGATTGACTCAGTTTTCATCTGTCGTGTGATCGAGGCTGGGGTCCCTTGGCTAAACCCGGGCAAAATTGACAGATTGTTTTTATATTTCCTCGTGGTAGACGCACCACTCTTTGTCAAGGAGAGGTACAGCTGGCAGTAAGACACTGGAGGGGGCGGGGTGGTTTGTTTTTGAAGTCTCTCTGCTCCCTACGACCGGTTATTATGGGAAAAGGGAGACGGGCCCGTGTGTTTGTCAGCACAACATCCAGAGAGGGAGAGAGGGAGGAAGAGATTTTATGCGCTTACCCGCCTGGGATTTTCAGTGTTTGTGTTTGTGCACAGAGGAGCCGCTCAGATGACTAATTTTTCAACTGCTGCAGCATATTGATGTGGATTACGACCGTTCTGCAAAGCTAATGATGAGATCTGGAGAAGAGGGTCGCGTGTTCGTTACTGAGAGTGATAATTACCCAGCTGTAAGACTGTTCATCTGGTGGGACTTGAGATTTGGTTGGATACCAATCTGTTGGTGTCATATAAGCCTTAAATTATCACATGGCTGTGTTTGAACTAATTGATTTAATGGTGTTTTCACTACTGTCCTGTGTGGTACGGATCAAACTTCGTTTAGGCTGCCGCGAAAGCTGCGAGTCAAACTCTGGTGCAGATTGTTCGCAGCTATAATAAGAAAATAGCTGAAAGTGATGGATAAGTGGTTTATACAACCGGCGTCTTCCACTCCAAGTGGTTGTAATGTGAATTCAAACTCAGCAGGGCTCAGTGATCAGAATCTCTCGCTTGCCCTGGGGCAGGAAAGTGCTACGTCAGGCCAGCTAATCTAAATCTAATATCTGAAAGTTGTCTTTGGTGCTGATGATGGAATTGCCTAAGTAGCGAGCTCTGTTGGGAGATGCACATACAGAGTACTGATCACACACTCATGAGAAAATAAGAGTGGATAAAGAATGGTGTGCAGCCACAGAGGCATCACAGTCAGTGTTTTCACGCAGTCACGTTCTATCGAACGGTTTAATGAAAGGCGTTTCATCTATCAGTAGGTACCTGAACCCATCCGATGGAGCTGTAGGGGAGTGGTGGATAAAAATAGTTGGCATTCGCTGACCTGAGCCGTCTGTATAAACACTTCTGCAAGATCTTTTGGTAACCATGGTAACACATGGCGCATCAGCCTGTGGGTGCGGGCAGTTTCCCTAATGCATCAGAAAGTGACTGGAGCTGCAGTCTGGACTAATATTGCACATGATCACTTGGTGCTTATTTTTGAGATCTTGGCGCCACCAGAGAAGATAAATACAGCTCAATAAAAGTCACTGGAGGCCAACGGTTGTGGGTGCACAGAGGGCATTAATGATGCAGTGTCCAACCAATCTGTCCAGTGATTGAGTTAGCTGACAACTCATATGACTTCAACGTTACCGTTTTGTTATTTATAATTCAGCGTGAATATGAGACACTCCAGGACCAAAAGGCAGCAATTGATCATTTCGATATTCTTTTCCCCCCCTTGTAGGCTAAGTGAACAGAACTGCAGGTGTGGAAGCAACCTAAATTTGAAATGGATGGTAAAAACAACAGTACTCACTATAGCACTATGCATAAGCAGTACTTGATGCCATGCACCAATAAATGTACTGCTCCCCCATGATAAACCGTGTTTTTGCAGCTTGGTATACATCACTCCACCTCTGTGGATTATCTACATCTGTGTTTAGACAACATTACGTTTTGTTTTTTTTTTTTTTTTGCTTTTGCTTTTGCTTTTTGTAGTCAAATGTCATGCATACAGCAGGTTAAAAATAGCCAAACGGTTTAAAGCTCTCAGTAACACAGGAAGGCCAATGAAAGGGCACACTCCTACATTTACATTGTGCGCCTGTGCTACAGGTGTGAAAGTCCATTGTGTTTAATTATTTACCACCCGGCAGACATTCCCCATCCCTCCTCCCTTACACTTCCTGAAAACACGCCGCACTACCCCCTTGCTTTGGAAAAAGCTAAATTCAAAATACCAGTCGGCCGCCCACTATCCTGAGTGCTCCTTCTCTTCACTGAGGCTGAGGTGAAGTGACGGGGCAAATGCTTCAGAGTGAGCTGAAATTGAGTAGTATTTCCGAAATAGTCGCTTTTTGGAAGACGAGTAGACTTGTGAGAATGTTTTGCTGTGTCAGCAGCTTAACACTAAATCCGTCTTTTTGAGTTAGAAAATTATATGTACACTCACTTTTTGCACTATAATAAAAACCCGTTCTTTTTCGGTCAAGTCCCAACCAGCGACATTTAAACTGACCTGGGCGATGCCCTCCAATCAAGACATGTGCAAACAGAAAACAACTCTGGATGATGTGGAGAGTTTGGACTGGAAATTTGCAAAGAGCTCAATAGTGTGTGTGTGTGTGTCAGCCACTAATGGCGGGTACACGCTACAGGATTTTTCAAATCTTCACAGATTAGGAGACCACACACTTGATGATAACAAAAGACAGATCGCACGAGATCTCTCTCTGCTGATCTTATAGTGTGTAGTGTTCTCCGTAGTGCACACCACACACTAACCGATTCTTCAGCAGAGTATCAGGTTCTTCACGCACAATATTCTAAATCTCGCGTGGTCAAACGTGACTTCAGTGGAAACAAACATGGCGGACGAACCAGAAGAGTTGTACAAGTCACTCAATTGCTCTTTAACATTATGAAACATTGCACCTGGCAAAGTTTTATGATGTCTATAATTGGAGTTATTATCGGCATATAATTTTGTTACGGCTAATATGTTGTCAAACAGTTTCTTATTAACTCAGACAACATTAGCATTAATTTGGAGTAGTGTTCTGAGGTGCAGACCAATGTGAGCGTATTATTCACTCTCCGGCAAACTCCTGTTTTGGTCTCCTCCAACTTTTTTTGTCTGTCGGACATTGCGTGCTGAGCAGCAGGAAGTTAACAGTGAGCGCATCAGAGCTTTTTTTGCCGAAAACGAAGCCAAAGAGAGCAGTAAGACTCAACCTCATTCTCGTTAAACATTGTCATTGTGATTTTATCCGTGGGTAATGTAAGAATCTGAATGTGCAGCTTTGGATCCAGTTTTTAAAGCGTTGAAACATTGTAAATTTCTAATCAAACTACTCTGCAGTGGATCTAAAGTTAGGTTTAAAGTTAAAGTTTATTTCCTTCTTGATTTGTTTCCTTATGATGATTTATCTTTATTTATTTATAATTGCCAGTAGAAGGTTTTATAATCTGAGTAGTTAAACCTTCCAGGAAACGGGCTTTGTCCCATGTAGATTAGGAAAGGAGTTATAAACGGTATATAAGGTGGTAAGGCAGTTTGCTCTGCCTTCAGAGGAACATGTGATCCCAGCTGAAGTGAAAGCACGACTGTCACCAAAGCTGCATGGACTTTATACAATAGAGTGTTGGCTTCAGAGGCTTGGAAACAACCTTATGCGTCTCTAACCTCACTTCCTGCGGTGATGCACTGAGCTGCTGCATCACTCGGTGCCCTTTTCCTGCCTCTGAAATATCTTATTACTGCATAAAAGCTTTTTGTTGTCAGGGTAGACCACAGCTTCGATGTGTAGCTGTCGTCTGACGAGGAAGAAACTTTTAAGCGAAGGACGGGAGTCTTCGCTAGACTTGGCATTTAGACGAAGGTGTCCTTGACTCACAATTCCACCAGGCAGCAACATCAAATAAAAAAAAAAACCCAAGCTGACGCTGTCCCTCGCTGTCGGCCACGTAAGAGAGGTGCTGGTTCCCTTTTTTATTATTGAGATCACTGGCGGTGCAAATATGGTTTCCTCTTTAACAAGCTTGTCATTTTGTTCCGAGGGCTTTGTGGCTGCGGGACGTAGACACGCACTTGCAAACACACGCGCACTCACACACACTCGCTCAAGCACCGCCATGCCTAATTTTGGCATAAACACCCTCGTAGGAGAGGTACACTTGCAGGTTTCCCACACAGGCCTCAGGCACATGTGCAACCCTGCAAAGTCGGTGTAATTAGAATTCAGCCAGCAAAGCCCCACTATCATAGTCATGTTTAATTCAGTGTGTGTGTGTGTGTGTGTGTGTGTGTGTGGGTCTTTAGAGTGCATGAGTAAGAAGATGAGGAGGCTAAAAGCAGAGGACGTTAACAGACGGGGCTTTTTGTAAGTTTATAAAAAGAAACAGAGTGGGTGAGTGGAGGATGCAGGTGGAAACCGCCGACTTTTGAAACCTGTGGGGTTTTTTTTCCGAACCACCCGCCTTGACACGCATCTCTCTTCGATGCATTTGTTGTCGTGTATTGATAATTAAAAGGTAAAAGCATTATGATAAACCCTCTCGGCTGCCTTGACGAACAGGTCCGGTTCCCTCTCCACTGTAACAAATGCAAAACACAGTTGGGGAATGTGGGGCTTTTTGTGCGCAATGTAAATTTCATTCAAATAGTTTCTGCACGGAGGCGGCGTACAGCCGACCTCAATGTTTTCGCCCGTCATCGCGTGAATCACTGATGCCGTTAATGATTTGTTTTCCTGTTTACGTGATCAAAAGCTGTCCGTCTTGCTGCCATGTCTGTCTCTCTCTCTCTCTCTCTCTCTCTGACTGCCTGTCTCCACCTCTGCTCTCTCGTTTCCCTCTGTCACATATCCATGGCGCCTGTCGCCGGGGCAACACGGGCCGCGGCCATGCTATCCTGTCATTAGGATTTCAGGATCAGGACACACTCTCTCTCTGTCTCTCACACACACACACACGTTGTTAGTTCGGCATGGATGTTGTAGGTTCAGTAATTGGTGGATGTGGAGTTGCTGCGAGGAGCGTTTTGAGGCCGACAAAGTCCCTCGTAAAGCTGAAACATCGTCCAATAAAGATGTTCAGATGGGTTCGCTGGTGAGCGCGTTCTGTAATCAGCAGGCCCAAAGTCAGTGTTTCTGTGGGTGGAGACCCAACCAGCGCAGCGCTCTGATGTTTGAGAGGCGACCGGTGTGTTTTCACAAGGCCCAGTGAGAAGCCAAGCTCAGTTATTTCAGTGCAGGGCTGAAAAAGTCTCCTCCTGTTCCCTTGTGTTTGTATTTGAACCTCGACATGGACCATCTCTTAGTCCTACCATCTTACTGTCTGGGATGTTTTTTTTATTAGAGCCTGTTTACATTATTGCTGTTTGAGACAGCAGTGCCTAATCTGAATGCTAATGCTCACACCGATAATGCCAACACGCTGATATTTATCAGGTAATCTTTCATATCTTAATATTGTAAGCATGCTAGCATTCGTTAATTAACACTAAAGAAAATATTTCAGAGCAGAGCATTTTTGAGGACCCCCCTGAAACGTGGTTGTTAAAGAATTGTGACCATGATACATGGCTGTTACGCAGATGTAAAAGAGTGCTTTCTGTTGGATCACACTCTAAATGACTTCCAACTGCAGGTGTTATAAGTGGAGATGGTGCAGGACTCCATCCGCCTTGGTAGAAAAATGACCAAAATGCGTCTCTCTTGTTAACCTGCCGTCCCTCTCCATCACCCAAAGGTCTCCAATAGGCCGTCCCACATGCAGTAGGCCTCATATCTGAGACCAGGTTGATTATTGAATGTGGCGAGGTGAAGAGCCAATACGAGTCAAAGCAAAGGGTATCTTTTGAGCAAACGTACCCACTCAAATCCAATCTAAACTCACAGATAAGATATTTTATATAGCACTGAATAGGTTTTGATGTTATTATAATGTTCTGGACCTTTGCTTAACAAATTAACTGATTGCCTACTGACACCAAACTCATCTTTCAAAAGCCAAGCAGCTTGATTTTGCTTGTCAGCTTTGTGCTAAGCTAGGCTAAACACACCACGGAAGACTCTCTGTGCTGAATGAACAGAAAGAAAACCTAAACTGTTCTTCCTATCATACACCTGATACCACCCCACTTTCAGTGCATGACTTCAATTTAGAAAAGTTTCATTTAGGTTTGTCGATCAATACGTTTATTGCTTGTTTCTTAGCTTACCTAAATCAGGCATGCAAGTGTGCACTATCCACAGCAGTGTTTATATGAGGCTGTAACGAGGTTTGTTGAAAGGAGCGAGAATGTAACCATTACAACTACAACTACAGATGCATGACATATCAGGTTGTACAGTTCATTATCATCACCATTCTATTCCTACTCCTGTTAATGTGACCATTATTGATTTTTTGAGGCAAAAATGGCAAACGTTTCCTGGTTCATGCTTCTTAATTGTAAAGGATGTGCTGCTTTTTCTTTTCACACTTACGATAGTAAATGAAGAGTTTCTGGGGTTTGAACTGTTGGCTGGACAAAGGAAGCAATATGAAGAAGTCACATTTTTCACAATTTTTTAAAAATTGGGGTAAAATAAACGATTAGTGATAAAAATAACTGGCAGATCATTTGTTGACGTACTGTTAGTTGCAGCCTTTGTGCACTCCACACTATTTGGTGACAGCTTTAATGTGCGGTGCCTTGGGACTGTGTCGCTCACTGATTCATCTCTGTCCCAGAGATCACTGAAACAATATCCTTATCACTGCCTCGGCATCCAATTGACTGCCCATTCACCAGCAGTTGAACAAAGGATCAATACAAGACACACCCATAAGCTTTTCTTCTGACCTCTGGCTTTTGAAACTGGAGACGCTGCCATTCATGATCAATCACAGAATTGAGATTTATAAGAGTCAACTTAAACAGTATTCATGATTTCACATCTGAAGCGTATGGAAGAGAGGAAGACGAAAATGGAAAAAAACATTTTATTAACAATTAGGTTGTTATTCAGCATAGATCGTCCTCAGAGAATATCATCGATCCTGATCCGGTGCGTGGGATCCTGCCTTGTCCTTTGTCCTGGCTGTGACCTTTCAGACACTCCCAACCATCTACATTTGTTTAGTCCAGAATCGTCCCTTTTTATATACTGAATGCCCTAAATCCCCTCACAATGACGATGTGTGTCATTGCGGGATTGCTGATACACTAGGTTTCGATCTCCGCCCTGCCGGTATCACTTTACATTTACAGCCCATGCAGCTGTGCCCAATCATTCTTATCAGCAAAAAAACGTTCTTATATGGGACGAAATACATCTGGAATGTTTCCATGTTTCGGAAGCAGATCTATTCGTGCATCAGCTCCTTATCCGCCAGATAATCCAACCCCTTGAACACACACGCGCGCGTTCGTACTCGCACACGGCTACAAAGGGCATACTATCACAGCGGTGACTCACACAGTCTTGAGACACAGCAGTGTAAACACAGAGTTTCACATTTTGCACTGCGCCTGCCAGAGACTGCCAACACCAACCACCTACAGGCGGGAATGAGTCTCCGCAATTATATCAGTCATTTGACCATCCGAGGCTGCGGCACTTGAAGCACTTCAGCGTAGACACTGAACTGATTTATCCTCATGCTCGATGAGAAATCTTGACAACACCTACACAAGAGCACCATGACGTGAATCCACCGCGGGGATAACAGACACAGGGGTGTTCAGTGGGTGTGCTGTGGTTTTAGCTCGGGCGTGCCCTGACCTTTTTACTGAATCACTTCGGGTCACTGATATCCTGAAGTTCTGATATATTGGACTGCCACTGAGGATTATTTTCATTATCAGTGAGCTTGCCGATTATTTTCACGATTAATCGATGAAGTGTTTTGTCTGTTTTGGTGTAAAAAAAAAAAAAAAAAACAGGGAAAGGGAGTAATTCCTCACAGTTAAGAAGCTGGAACCGTCAAATGTTTGACGTTTTCTGCTTGAAAAGGGACTGAAGCAATAATTTGTTCTTCAAATTAGTTGGTGATAAATAGCTTTTTGTTCAGTTGACAAACTTATTATTTGACTGATCGTTCCAGCTCTGCACTGCGGGACTCAATGTGTGCATCCGACACATAACTTTGTTTGCGGACTCCTAATGTAACCGAGCTCGCTGACAGTAATTTTGCTGCCAAGGTGTGACTTATTGGCCCGCTGGCTGCTCTTGGCAAGCAGCACATCGCTCGTAATTACTGTAAAAATGTGCTTACAGGTGTGATCACCACGCTGCGCCGTCATTCATTCCTCTGCTGGACAGTATGAGAGGAATTTTTAGTGATGCGTGCTTCCAGTCTTGATGGTAGTCTAGATGTGATTGGGATATGACATGTAATTGGAATAATGTCAATGTAATATGCCGCCTTTGACACGTACAAATGTGAATGTGCGTGTGTTTGGTTTTTGCAGAAATGTTACCTTCCAAACTTTTATCCCAGCGACTGGGCTGTGCATACGGGGAGCCCTAACTGTGTTTGGTGAAGCATGTTGAGGCTGTATGTATGTCATCAATCTCAGGAAATATATTTGGGTTGTTTGTTTTTTGATGGCTCAGAGTCATTTTATTAATGAAGATGTGGCATTGCTGTGTGTTTGTTAGTCAGGTGTCGCCCGGAGCCTGTTGCACCAGCTGTGTGTAAATTAAAGTTACAAACATTGCCGAGGCGTAATGTAAATTATTACCAAGTTGTGTGATTTATGCAGGTTTAAAGCGGCTGCACCGAAGAGATAAGTCACAACTGAATTCTTAAGTAACAGCTGAACAGTTACACATACCCCCAGGGTCGGTTTTGATTGTACATACTCTTTTGTAGTTTTGTATGATTAAATGTCCTTATTCTCATAATGTCACGACTACCAGCGCAGTGGTGTTGTTTTATATCTCCTTGGCTGTCGTCAGCCTCGCACACGGCGACACCGGCCCTCCATAACAACAGCAAACAGCTTGGAGTTGTCAGGAGTGCTGTCTCTGAGGAAGCTGCGCCAGAAGTTTTTTTCCCCCCCCTGCTCGCAGCGTTTATGCTAAGCTAACGTTCAACACATCACAAGTAACTGAAAATGTCGTGTTATTCTTTTTAAGCTTATTTCGCCGGTGCGGCTGAGAGAGGTTGTTCGGCGGGAGGGTTTCTTTTCATGTCTGAATGTGGGACGTGATAAAAAATGGATTAAAGAAAGAGCAGACTTTTGAAATGCCTTCTCTCGTCTGCGTCAGCGCCGATACACCCGCCACTTTGTTTCCCTAAATGACGTGCTCTAGTTCACACCAGTCACCTGCACAGTGGAGAGGTACGCCGCATGCGATGTTTGAGTACATGCGGGCTTTATTATCCCTCGTCTTTAAGAGCTAATGCATCTGCAGCTCAGCTCCTCAGCCGGTTCATTGTGGTGCTGTTCTAATATTATCTACCTAGCCGGAGATTAGCTCTAATCTGGCACCTGGTCAGTCTCCGGCAGCCAGGTGAGTCCTTCCCGAGGACTTAAACGTTCAACGGGTGCATGGTTTTGGTGGAGTTTTTCGATAAAACTGAGCTAACATTCGAGGCATCAGATGCTTTACAGTCTGAGCAGGTGCACGGCCGTCCCAATCCGCACCACGCCCTGTGTCACCATCTCCCCTACCGAGGTAAATATAGAAACAGATTTTGAATTGATGCACACCCAGTCAAACAGACATCACGCAGCCACAGCCGCTCGCATGCTGTTACACCCTCCGTTGTTCAGAGCTGTGCTATTGTGTCGCAGCGCCGCCGTAACTCGGCAGCTTTTGAGTTCGACCCAATCAGCGCTGCCAGGGTGCTTCGCCCTGCGTGCATGTGCCTGTGTGTGTGTGTGTGTCTCCATTCAGTAGGAACCACTTTTCACCAAATGAGGACACGCCATGCTGGGTGGCCTGGAAAAATTTCCTGGCACGGCTCCCATCTCGCCTATTGGCCGGAGCACATTCATGAAGACATAATCTCATCTGCTGACTCCCTTCTTCCTCTCTCCCTCACTTCGTCTCTTGTCAGTCCTGCCCCACGTCCCTCCGCGCCCTCCCCCACAACATACATACAACCAAAACACAGATCTGAAGAAACTCTGACGCCGAAAGGAACTTGTAGAATGCATCTCCGCAGAAATATTGTTTATTCCGCTCGCTGTCTGATATCTAAGTCTGCTTGTGTCGAAGCGGCTGCTGCTGCAGCTCCAGACAGCCGCAGTCCAAACAAGTTGTTTTCATTTTGTATTCAGCTTCAAAACTCCCTTTTTTTTTTTTTTTTTTTTTTACAGCGCAAGCAAAAAAAACTACAACAGAGCTGAAACGTTTCTACTAGATTCCTCAACGGTTGGATAGTGTAGCGAGAATGTGTTTCTTTCTCTTTTCTCTCTTTTTCGTGGGAAGCAAAGTAATTTTTTTCCCAGTCCACACTGCTCCGCGTTTTGAAATCTCGGGAGAAATGTTTTTTGTTGTTGTTGTTGTTGTTGTTGTTGCCTTTGAGTTCAATAAGTAACTCTATAATAATATTAATGATATTTACATGATAACGTGTTACGGCTATTTCTCTCCAAAACTCGTATCTTTTTGCAGAGACAAGATTTGATTTATTTATTCGACCGCGTGCACAAATCATACATAATCATATAGACATGAGTGATGTGATGCATATGAAAACGTATTCAAATCACACAAAAAAAAATCTCCTTCTGCATGTCCTACTGTAAGACTTGACGACACTGGATGACCCATTTGGACACATCGGCCAGGGAATGTCATCAGCCGATCTACAAGAGGTGCAAGAACTAAAGCGAAGAGTGATGTGATTATTTCAAGAGCTCCTTAAAACATTATTTAGAGTACATGCCTGCTGTTTTGCACTGATTTTATACATTACATCCATAGCGGGCGCACTGCAACTTTATTTCTACATTCAGTGCTGCATTAAACTCCCCATTAACATAATAGCACAGTTGTTGCAGTAAAGTCAAAACTTGAGCTGTGGCGGTCCGCACTGGTCTCCTAACATCTGCATGTTCGACTATAGCTGGTAGCAGATTCCACGTTGACAGTTACAGCAGCATCGTGTCCCGGGCCTGTGGTTGGAGCAGACGGTTTTTGGTTTATAGGTGCTGCAGTGTGGAGGAGCGTCACTGACATCGTCGAGTTTTCCCTAGATTTTTTTCCCGTGCGTGGTTGTAAAAAACCTGCCTAGAGAGCTTTGGTTTGACATCTTTGAACTTTTAATTAAATCTCATGCGGGGAAATCTGTCAAGTGCCAATGTGACTCTGCACTCATTTGAACTGTGAACTTTAATTACAAGTGACATAAATTCTCTCTGTGAGTCTATTTTTTTTCCCCCCACTTAATATCAATCATGTGATAACATTAACAATTTAAAAACGTGTCACTCGTATTTTAGTTATTTTGTTGGTATGCAGCTGGCTGATGTATATATTCCTTTACGCACATATATGAAAACCTATTGGAGATGATGATGATGCAGAAAAGGATACATGCTCATTTATAATGAACAATTCCCAGTGAAGTTTACTGCGTCAGTGCACTTATGTCATGTTAGGCAGTAGTGTTTTCTTGTTTAGCTGTGAAACATCCTGCATCCATTACATATCCTTGTCACAAGTGTTTGGCAACCACATTTTGGGCATCATTGCAGAAAATGTGCGTGTACATTTATCAGTGGATACATCAAAATCAGAATATTTAAATCCTCCTAGTATCACTATCGCTGGGCCCCAAAAGAATCAGTCAGGCTTTTAATAGTTTTAATGATAATGGCAACCTGATAATAACCTGCTAAAGCAATGAAGTGTCTAAAGTGTTTTCCAAAGCTGAAGGATTTTCGGTGCTCTTTTCAAATCAAGCCTCGCGTCAGAGACAAGAAGAGTGTCATTTTGTTTCAACGCAAGCTGAAACAAAACATCGGCTTGCACAAATATGCTCGCGCATACTGCGGTCCATAGTCAGTCTTTGATATATATAAATATAAAACACAAACAGAGTAATTAGTCAGTTGTTGGTGGCCTGTCAGTGCCGCAGCTTCCTGCCTGAGCGTCCTGTGGCGAAAAGAAGGACAGCAGGGCCGAGTCCGGGCCCCTGTTGGCCTGCCCCACAGCCTGAGGACAGAAGACGAATCACTTCTGCCTCCATGATGCAGGCTTTTATCATCGAGATGAAAAAGACCCACATGAAAAAAAAAAAAAAAAAAGCTCATGCGCAGCAGCAGGCTGCGAGACAGCACTTCAGTTACCCCAATGTTTCTTTCTTCCTCTAAAAAGTCTAAAAGTTGATTTAATGCTGCTGCTGAAATGCAAAGTCAGAGAGAGGACGCCGTCAAGAGTCTCGTCTAACGTGATTCTCATGTGAGAAGAGTGGCGGCAGACCAGACAAAAAAGAAAAGTGAAAGACGGTGAAAGAGGAAGCGAGCCCAGCAGCTAGCCTGATTTATTGATGGAGTCGCTTTTGGCAGCCAGAGACTTCCTCTAAGACAGGATGCCAGTTTAGCAAGGATACGCTTTTTGTGGTGTAAGATTTAACACAGGAACTAAGAAAGGAGGTTCTGGGGCTAAAAATAGGCGATGCCTGCGACTGAGGACCCTTTAGAGACTGTAGCATAGTGTCAAAGCCTGAGTCTATACACAAGATTTGATTTGTTTGGTGTTTTTTTGCTGCTATAGTGGCTGAGAGCTAATGTAGAAACTAGTCTGGCTGTCAGGAGAAGAAGAAGGAGGGAGGCACTCATGCTTTGTTGAAAAGTAAAACATTGACTTGTTGGAAGTTATGTGATGATTGAGGATAAAGTATAAAAGGAAAGTCACTTAAGTAGTCATAAGATCACAAATAAAAACATGTTGAAAGTTTCCAGATACGAGGTTAGGGTTGGATATTTTAGGACCCCTCAGGTGGGGTCAGGGTTGGGGATGAAACATTTTTTGGGGGATCGTCCAAAACTGCAGAAATGTTGGGAGAATATTAAAAGGGAGATAACAAGTATTTTAAATGTTGACTTACCTTTTGAATGCACTGGATTATATATTGGGATGTATGTCGAGAAGTATACTCTCTGGCACAAGAGAGACGTTTGTAAATGATTAGTTCCCCATAGATCCTTATCCCACACCTGTAGACTGAGTTTTCAATCTACAGACCCTAGGTCAGTCGCCTGTGGACACTTGTCCTTAACGTATAGTCCTGAACCGCAAGACCCCCTATTCCTGAATCTATAGGCTGTCGTCCTAAATCTACAGACCTACATCTTGAATCTGTACATTCTCCACAATCCAACTTGTGTTGATCCGCACTCCTCAACCTCAAGACTCTCCCTCCATATAGACTCTGTACTGTTACTCTAATCTGTAGACCTGTGCTTGCGGAACGCCTAGACCCTCGTTCGGCCGTTATGTCAGCCTTGGATTGTAAATCTATAGACCATTGTTCCTAATTTCTTGACCCACATTCCTAATTTATAGACCTTAGTTCTGAATTTATCTATAGGTCTCTGTTCTCAATCTGTAGATCCTTACTTAGTTGATTGGCGACCCTTATCCTTAATGTAAAGTCCTGATCCTGAACAATAGGACCCCAGTCCTGAATCTAGAGGCCCTCGTCCTTGATTTACAGACTATTATTTATAGGTCCTCAACCTTAATATTGTCTGTAACCTACAGACCGTATTTCCTCCATGGACTCTTGCATTATATCTATAGACCCTCACTCAACATTCATAGAATATCCTCATAAATCCATAGACTTTACTCTTGAATCTATAGACTCTCATCTTTTGTCCTGATTCTGTAGACCTTGTGTAGACCTTATCTCTGGTCTTGAGTTCATAGTTTTATCTATAGACTTTTGACTCTTTTTGCCACCTCTGTTCTTCATTTTTCGACGCTTGTTCAATGTTGACTCTCAGCTGGAATCTATGGATCCATTCTTTCCAAATATCCTGGAACCTGTAGACATGTATTTTTTTGTCTCTAACTCCTCAATCGTGAAATTCTTATCCTTTATCCATACATTTTTTATTTAGAATCGCGTGATATGATCTAAATCATCGCCTTTGATCAGGTGACCCCTGACTTGACTCCATATACCACTGTCTGTTGAATCTGTAGCCTTTAATCTATAAACTCCCATCCTAAATCTGCAGGCACTCGTTTTATATCTATAGTCCGCGTTCTAAATCCATAAACCATTGTCCTCAGCCATCATGAGAAAGCATGTTGAGGTGCTTCAAAAGTTAAATATGTTCAAAATGCTACCATATCTGTTTTCCTGTTTTGATTGAATAGAAATACACTGTGCCGAGCGAAATGACCATGGATTTATGTGTCCTTAATGAATAAGATGTCAAGTGTGCAAATTTGTTTTAATCCCAGGTTAAGTATTGAGTTTTTTTTTGACTCACAGGTGTTGCAAAAAAACTCCCTCTCCGCCATCACAGACCTCAGCATAATTACAGATATAGATCAACAGAGGAAGTCATAAAGGATGTTGAACACGCACGTCATTTCATAATTGAGGTTAAAGCGCGTTGAGTCGGAGGCGCTGTTGCCGGCCCGTGGCCTTGTGATGGAGATTAGGACAGATTTAGATCACGGCCTGCAGAGTAGATGGAGCCAGGTACTGTAGGTTAAGAGCAGTCAGCTGACGGACAAACCTACTGTTATATTTGAATGTGTCGGCCGTCATCTCCATGGCAACTCCGGCGGAAAATAAAGCCTTTCTGAAACGCTTACATGTGGCCAGTATACGCGGCTGGTGACTTATTATAAACCGTTTGCGGTCTTTCTGTCATTCTAAAACTGTTTCCCTCAAGTTTGCGAGTGTAGACTGAACCACAAAGTGAAATCATGTGAAATAAAGGCTTGCAGATAGAAAAAAGTTTTTTTTCATTAGCTGCCTGGCAAAACAAAACAAATGAAATCGGACTGGAGTTTCTCAGAGAGCCTGTCGCTTTCTCGTTCCAAAGAGGACGAGACGTCTCCTGTGAGGATAAATGCCGGTCAGCGAGCTCGCTGACAGCCACAACAGCTGAAGTCTCCTGTCTCTGGAGTTGCCATTCATGTTGGATTACATGGTGCGGCAAAGGGCAAGGCCCGTCTCACCCCACGGATCCATGTTTGCAGACCATTGAGGCGTTGCCAAACAGACATGTCTTACAGGGAACACTCTGAGACAATCAATCACAGGCCCCCGAGCTCCTGCGAGGCGGCCACCTGTCCCACTTCGAGGACAGTGCATGAAGCCACAGACGGGCCCAAACAAACTGCAGCTGACTCTCCAAGGATCCCCATTAAAAGCCCCGCTGAATTAGTAATGAGGTTGTTGGTTCGTTTGGAGCTAAACGGGCATCACTGCAGTGCGAGCAGAGAGCCGAGACGTGAAAATCCGCAGTATAGATTAAATTACAGAGCAATGAGGAAGTAATAACCTGTTAATGTTTGCTGTGCTCGTAAAATGCAGCCGTCTTGAAGGACGGCGACGTGTTGGAATCCGCGCTCTGAACGACAGGATACCCGATACTTTGAAATCTCGGCTAATACCTGTAAAGTTTGGCCCCTCTGCCACACAATCCAGCGAGCAAACAGTTAACAGCGGGAGGTTTGTTTTCCTGGTAAACACATCTGGCGTGTAAACAAAGAGTTTGTCTGCAGAAGCCATACAAGGGGCTGCCGAGGGGGCCCTCAGTTTACAAGGGGCTCCCTCAACACAAATGGATAATGTGAACTCTTGTGTTTTAATACCTTTTTGTGATTTAAGCATTTAAAGATGGATTTACTTTTTTTTATTACAGGCCCGTCAAATATCAAAACATGTAGATGAGAGGGCATTTTGGGATCTGACGAAAGAACTCATTTGGGTTGACCCTGATATTGGAAAAATCTCAGATCTTAACCAGATTTTTCTGGAGTTTTCAACTGCATCTTACTGCCTTTATCAGTGGATGGAGTTTGCTCAGTTGTCATCATGTGACCTAGGTACAGAACTGCAGTCACGGTTCAGGGTTGCGTAGTAAACGGATTCCACGTAATGTAAAACGTGTGAAATTAGATTAGTTTCTTTGTCCGTGATTACTGGATTACATTGTTGATTAAAATACAGCAATTTTAAAATTATCAAACTTTTTTTTTGATAACCAACATTATTCAGATATGAAAGGTGCACCTGACATATGGGCTTTCTAAGAAAACTGCCCCACTTTGTGGCAGACCTGGTGGGGGAAAAAAAACAGAACGGTGTTGAGTCAAAGCAAAGGGCTAATTTAGCATTGGACCCTCCGAAATAGCCTCCCGCTCCTGGCAATATCACCGTCCCTTCGACTTGGGAGTGCAAATTTTTTAGCAGCCAAAAATAAAGTTGCTGCCATCTGTCGAGACCTCAACTTCAAATCTGAGGAAACACTTGCACAATAGACACGGCATCCCACATTTTAAGATTACACACAGATGACACCTGCAGTTTGTGCCGATGCAGTTCATGTAAGGGTCATTTGATTGCACCAACTGTAAATGCTCACTATGCAAAATGCATTGTATTTGCATTGAGAGTGTTTCTCTACATATTTAAAGAGGGAAACAGCGTAAAACGTAGATTACTTTTGGTTTTGTCCATTTTGAATATAAGGTGTTATATTATAATTATGTTTTAAGTCATCCAGAAGTGTTCAGATTTTATTTTACACTTTCTTTTGTAATACAGTATAAGTTATCTGACCCAACCCTCATAGTACAGTATGTAGCACTTCAAAATGCTAGTAAATGGACCTTGAGTTGAGATTAGTTTATCAAATCAAGATTTTGGAATTTAATCTTGGAGCCTCTGCTGCAGTTTGGGGAATCTTAGGGCATTATTTTGAGTTAACTGTTGCTGTGGACACTCGCCTGGGGCCCCAGAAATGCTCGAACCAACCCTGTCTCAACTGACCAAAGCGGAAAATTAGTCTTTCTGTGAAAATGATAGTTCCCATCAGGAAACTACCATACCTTCTGTTCTCCTTCTCTTTATTTTCTGGCCAACTAGATTTGAAAGAACATCAAATAATCTCTCCAAATCCTGAACACCTGCCTATGTTTTCCTTACACAAACAATTTAAAGTGAAAATTAAATATGGAGGCAAGGGAAATCAGCAGTCAGTCAGACTCTTTGTAAATAAACAATATCTCCGAATCAAAGCAGTGCGGTAACATGTCAAAGAGGATAGATGACTGCTCGTTCTAATGATTCTGCCTCTGTGTCTTTTGCAGCTCAAGATCTCTTTCAACGAGTCGAGTCTGGCGAGTACGTACGAGTATCCGTCAGAGAGCAGCACGTGGGACAGCGGGGACGAGGACGAGGATGAGAAAGAAGATGAGAAGGTGGCGGATGACCAGCCAAGCATGGTGGGACGCATCCACATTCCCCGACCCAGTTTCACCACCTCGCCCACGCACACGACCAACAGCAACGGTGAGACAACATGAAATATGACGGAGCGAAGAAAAAGTGGTGTCCAGTTTGAAATCACGAGCGGCATTAGAATCTCTGTCAAGTTGGTCTCAATATCAACAGATATTGACCAGACTGCTATGAAATTAACTGGAGATATTCATGACCCCCAAAGGATGATCCATAGTAATGATTTTGGCAGCCCTCTGAAGCATCCATTAGCTCAAAAATTATACCTGTCCAACACTTGGTACACAACAATGAATCTTGAAATTATCCAGCGTATTTTTGATGTCATTGTATATATTCATGGTCCCCGGAGGATAAATCATTTCATGTGGTGACCCTCTAAACTTTGCTCCGAAGCAACCCGTAGGTCAAAATGTATTCTTGTCCAAACACTTTGGTCGACAACAAGTTCTCTTGAAATCAAATGGCAGCTGCATCTTAAATGTCACTGTAGATGTTCATGGTCGCCAGAGGATGCGTCATCCAGTGTTGTGGCAGGCAACCCTTTGAACTTTGCAGTGAGGCAACCACGGAAAGAAATTCCACTTGTAATACTAGCAACACAGAATTCTTGCAGGATTATAACTGCATTTAGTGAGCACACTCCTGCTCCTCAGAGGATGAACATACTCAATTTTGAACACCCCAAGCTTGCCCCTTTATGAATAAACACAAATCATGCAATTAAATGTGTTTATGTAGCAGTTATGTAAAAGCAGAGTTAGTGGAAGGCATGTCTGGGACACATGAGATCAAGAAAAACAAAATAAGTGTTAATGAGGAAGTAAAACTAAAAGCATTAGCAACATTAATAGGGCGACAGCTTTTGCGGTGCTGGGAATAAATAAAAAGGAAGCAAAATGCTAATAGAGAGCGGGATCAGTAGCTCTTACTTAATGTCACAAAAGTGCACTTTATGGACAAGGGTCTTATGTAGGATATTGTGTGTACAAGACATGAATTGAAACAAGTATTAAACCACATCAGAGGTATTTTGGACCTTATTTCACCCAATTCTTGTTGTGAGGTGTGAAGTGGAGATCAGATCTTTTCACTCTGCGGTTCATCACCCCTCACGCTGGCCCACTGACGACCAAATGGAAAGATTAGCGAGGCAGTGTAAGAGGAGAGGAGGACTATCTGACTGTAATATTTTTAATCAGTTTACATGAAGCGGCACATCCCGTATTACACCTGCCTCATAAAGCTGTTCACATCCAGCTTAAGCTGAGACTGCGTCACGGAAGGCTTTCGAGTTGATTTTGTGGTCATTGTTGCGGCGTTTTAAATGTCTTAATGTGTTCACCAGCCCGCTGCGTCGAGGCTCTGCGCTCAGCCAGAAAATGCACATAAAACTGCTGTTTTCCACTCCGAGGCTGATATTACCACGCTCATGTGCCCTGTGCAAATGTAACGGGGACTGACAACATTAAGTGTGATGACAGTGACCCCTACTGGACAAATTGTGAACTACATTTAAAACAGTGTTACAGTGGCAACAACATATGGAAGAAAAAACACTTATTGACATTTTGGTAACACGTGATGTCTTTTTATCGTCTGCAGACCTTTCCAACTATGTTCCCAAGCACTCGGTGGACTTCAGCGCCTGGCAGGAGCACAAACATGATGACAGCGTTTACCAGGAGGACACCACTTCTCAACAGACCCAGATGACAGAGGAAGTAATGGTGAGACGGAGCGCCATTCATCAAACAATTCAGCTTTTACAGCTTTCAGTTTGAGAGTCGAGTGCCAGGAAATGTCTCCTCTCATGACGGTCCCAGTTTAGATTTCCAGTTAACTTTCTGCAGAGTTTGCATTTTTGCAAAAAAAAGAAAAATCATTTGGATCACAGATTTTGAGGGCCAAAGGCAATGTGTCTAAATGCCAACCAGTAGTCCCAAAACCCAAACATATTCATTTCAGAATGAAATATACCTGAGAAGCTTGATAAACAACCTGTTATTGAAGGGATTGCAGATTAATTGAGAGAGGCAGCAGGTTCCACTCTTGTGCTGTGTTTTTTGGTGGTGGAACAATCCCTTTTTCCTTCCATTATGGATGGAACAGGAGTAACCAAAATTTTCCCTTGGAGTGCCAAAACTGAAATTAATGGTGGGCGACAGGCCAAAAGCTACAACCTGTTGTATTGTAATGTTAAGACGCAAAATAGTAGTAGGATCCAAAGTTTACTCAGTTGACCGACTTCCTCTGGCTAGGGTCACGTTCCCTTCCATGTTTGCGTCATTGTGCATGATTCCATGTGGTTTATATTCAATTTTTTCATATTAAATGTTTACGTTTTTTTTTTTAATGCGTGGTGGGCCAATTTTGGTCCATCGGCCACAAGCTTGTGGCAGCCTGGAATTTTGGATGCTGCCTATTAACAGTGCAGTTTCATCTTCAATTCAAGCTAAAGGTCATCATTCTGTAGTCTATGTTTCATGATGAGAAAATAAACGTCAACTTCAACATTTTAGGCATTGCATTCATAATGCCTGGTGATCAAAAACTCCACAGGCCTTTTAAGAAAGTCAGAACGAATATTGACAAGACGAAGAAACAGTGTAGTGTGGGTGGAATCAGTTGTAAAGTATACAGTACATTTAGGACATCGTACATGTTCACTGGCAGAACACTGAAATCGCCGGTGTACAGGTGCAGGATGATATTGCCAAAACGAAACAAAATCAGGGCAAAGAACAGAACAATAACGAGATGTCTGCTTTATGACGTGAGCTTTGAAGGTGCTGAGCACAGTTGTCCTCTCTCCACAGCTCACCCCGGCAGACAGCTCCTCCCTGTCCGACTACAGCAGCGAACCCGCTCTTTACTTCTGATCACTCGGACCAATCAGCTGTACAGTAGCATCTCACCCGTGGGACCAGACTGCAGCCAGAGCCCAGCCAGGTCTGCCACACCTGGGCCTGAACTGCCTCCAGCTCTACACTCCAGCCGCCTCTAAGCACATCTTCTTGATCAGACAGGAAACAATGTTTTGTTTGGGGTTTTTTTTGTTTTTTTTTAATTTCTTTTCGGGGGGGGGGGTGATGATTTCCTGCCACGGTACCACCGCACGCCACGTTACCAACTGCATATCAGAGCAGGGCAGCTTTTTGTCAGACGGCCAGTATTCCATTCCCACCTTCTCTCTGACCTGAAATCCAAGAGCAGCTGGACTGTGTTTCCCCCCCCCCCACCATCCTGGACAGTTGACCTGTCAGCCTCCCTCCTTCATCGTTCCTCGCCGACAAAATAGAATCAAATCCACTGTCACGATCTAGAGAGCTGCCCGTCTTCTTCTCCAGACTCCGGAAGAAGTTCATCGGCTTTCACGTCCCCCCCCTGCATTTGTCCTGCTTCATCATTCACTTCAAGTCTTTGGGAGATACTGACAAGCGAAGGAGCTCAAAAGCTCCTTCAAAGAACAGGAAGCCACCAGTGCCCATGCGTAGGTGACGGGGAGTTCAGTGTTAGCATGAAAACATGTCGATTGGACGTGGAGGTCCACTCGTGTAGATCGCCGGCAGACTCAAAAAAAAAAAATGGTGAAAGGGTGCCACAATTGTAGTTTATTTTTTTTTTGTCCTTTTTGTTTTTGTACCTGCATGTTTTGATTTCAGCCAACAGCTCGGTTGGTTCTCTTTTACTGTAAAGCTTCTGTATGCCTTTTTAGTTTTGTTTTTCTCTGGCAAACTATGCTGTATCGAAGCTGCTGGACGTTTTGGTAGAAGAGTCTTTTAACGGCAAGCAAACTTCAACAACAACAAAAAAAAAACTCCCTTCTTTGTGACGAGGGAGGGTTCAATTATGCACCCCAGGGAAGATGTTCCGTCAATCAGCGGCAACTCTGATTTCTGAGTGAACGCTTGATAAAAGTGACCTTGGCCAACAATGTCTGTACGTCCGTGTCGCCGGTGACAAACACAAATCATCATACTGTAGAATGTTTCTGTATATCCTCTTATCAAGGTTACCTGCGTCACGTTTTATCAGAAGCTGTTAAGACCTCCCGACCAATTCTTTCTGGCTTTTCCTCGTGTATTTATTCCTGCTTAAAGTTGAAGTTTGCATGTCTGAGACCTGCTCATGTACAAAAGACAATTTTTTTGTAAAGACAAATTGTGCTGGTGTGGAAGGAAACCGGCGAGGTTTTCTCTGTTTTTTTTTTTGTTTTGTTTGTTTTCCAGTCGGACCTCATGTACTTTGACATTCCACAGAGAAAGAAGCCGGTCCATCGGAGCAATGAAGGCAACAATGATTATGATCACTCGTAATATGGCGTGTTTGTGAGAGCGAATGCAAAGATTGTGTGTGTGCGTGTGTTTGAAGGTATATGTAATGTTTTTTTTGTTTTGTTTTTTTAATTAAGATTGTTTTATATAAGATTGCACCAAGTTTCCAGATGATTTTTTTTTTAAAAACTCATAATGCCAACCGATTAAAGTGTTGCTGTAACGGCCTCACACTCCTTCTTTTACACGCGCAGGATCGACCCTTCGGCCAGTATTGTTGTACAGTTTCCACCATATTTTCATATTCTCAAGTACGAACGCGTGTTTCTTACTCCTGTCACGTTTCTTTTTCTTCTTATTTCTCCGATCAGGTGAAACGCGGTTATTTGGATTTTTCGCTGTGAGGGGGGGATGTCTTTGTCCGATCTGTTTTGTCTGCGGTCTTGGATGTTAAATGTGTTTTGCACTGTCATGCTGTTAGCTTTTGTTTTGCACCTCATGAGAAGGAGCAGAGTACGCGACGGAGGAAATGTGCACTTAAAAAAAAAAAAAAGAAAAAAAAAAGAACAAGAAGTCTAGTTGGAGAGTTTTGTTTCCGAACAGTAGCCTTTATGGACACCTGCTTTTAGACAACCATTGATTGTATGTCACACGGTTAACAGGAGGAAGAATTTCGAGCCCTTGTTTGGCGTACTAACATTTTTTTTTAGACTGTCAGGTGTTGACTTTTTTTATGATCAAAATGAATGAATAACGTTTTGGAATAGAACTCTTCAACTGTAAGTGATGAATGCACTGCCGATGAATGCCATGTCCACTTTCTTTCTTTTTTTTTTTTTTTTTAACTATTTGCCACAGCCTTGCATCAAAAAAAGTCTTATGATTGTCGGCCTTGATGCTGTGACCACTAACTGTAGCCCAAGTGTAATTTTCCCGCACAGGTCCAGGGCTTCATCTTTGTGCTGAAGTGGCCCTCAAAACACCCGTCAAATCCTTCAGCTCACTCTGATGTTATCGCTCAGTCGACCTAATGTGTTGTGCAGAAGCTTTAAAGGCCCATACCATGGATTATACAACCTTTAGCCCTTTGAGTACAAATCACGTACACCTTGCATTATCGTTGACCACTCTGCAAGCTGTGGTTTAGAAGTTAAGAGTTTTTTTCACCATTCCAGATTATCGCTGGTTTCCACTCAATTTCTTATGGCATGGAAATCCCATTTACTTTGAAACTTGCTTGACTTGTATAAAACAAAATGAGCATCTTTTTATATATATTTAAATATCGTTTAGTTTGTACGGTTAGGGCAACGGGGACATTGCACATTAATAACATTTTTGTAGATGTGACAGTTGAGCTATTCTGGCTAATTTTCAACTGCAGACCCCGGGCAGGTGCAACATCAGGTCCCACAGTCGTTGCATCACAATGTCGTAAGGCTTGGTATCCTTTGAAATAACATTTCTATACCAATATTATACTTCTGTCATACCTTTCTCTGGAAAAAACCCCAGAATCCAGAATTGTTTCCACTTTCAAACTGCCAATTTCTTTCTTTTTATCCGACGTAAGTTTAAAAAGATGGTGAATCTGAGCATGTGTACTACAGACACATTTCAATCTGTGCCAAAAAGTACCGAAGTTCAGTATCCATCCACACAATGTGCAGTGCATACCAGCACTCCATCCATGTGGAGATGACTAGATAATGACTCTCTTTAAGAATTTGCATTTAAATACACAATAGTTTATCATAACGTAGAGTAACAATGATGGACAAAAGTGTATGCAGACTGACGTTTGTTTTTTTATAGAGGTTAAGCAAGTTACATGGATCTACTAGTTTATTTTCATACTATGAGGAAAAGAATGGAAACCAGCTGCTGCTTTGAACAGTAGGAAAAACAAACAAAAAACAAAAATGACGCACATGATTTGTATTTAAGGAGCTTAAAAAGCCCAGAACACATGGGTGTGGTCCTTTAAGTTTCAAAGACTGCCTCACTTGGACCTGCTGTGGAGTCGTAGCTAACAGTCACATGACACGCCTGTGGTTCCATCTGTGGTAGCTGCTTTTGACAGCCAAAACCCCAAAGAGGACGTTTACTCTCTCTGGGAACCTTTAGCCCTCTGTCTTTCTGTGAACTGAAGGACCAAAAAAAGGCAGAGTGGATTATGGGAAAATCTCCACTGATCGTCCTCAACGACACCAGCCAGAACCTTTCTGTTGGATATTACATGGACATAGAGGCACACAACTTGACTTCTGAAGTGTACATGCGGTCTCTCTCTCTCTCTCTCGCCGCAGTGTTTTTCCATCTCGTCTACTCCTGTTGCAAAATGAGCAGTCTGTGTTGGTCACACTGTAGCAACTCTGTGGTAGAAGCTCCATCTTGTTCCCCCTTTTACTTTCCCCCCTCGTCTGTAAATCGACATCACAGCAGATGTGCTTACTGTAAAGTTATTGTCAATGATTTGGGCAAATAAAAAATAAAAATAAAAAGACAAAGTGATGTCATACTTGTACAAATGAAAGCTCAATAAATAGAAGACTTGAACAAATGTAAATACTGTGTGTCATTTCCATCCTGAAGAGCAGCATTTTGGGTTTTCTTGACATCTGAGGCTGCTTTGTCAGAAAATGAGGAGTCGTGGGGGTTATAAACACATTTATTAGAATAAGGAACTTACAGTAAATCAAATATATTACAAATAGTCCAGCATGGAGTCTAAATTTGTTAAGTGCAGAGTCAAGTGCAGCACTGTGGTCAAAATGAGAGTTCAGTGACCTTTTGCTGCCATTAGTGCTCCTTCCTCCGGGGCTCTGTGGCTTTGCTGAGGTTTCCTGCCTCCTGCTTCAGGACGCTCAGAAGAGACTGGGAGCTCTCCAAGATCTATAGGCGGAAAACAAATAAATTACATTATATATACTGTGGCTTCTTGAAAGTAGATGAAGTACAAACATTACTCAAGACAACATACAGCTGACACTGTGCGGTGTGTGTATACTGTAGAAGTAATTTAAAAAGGGGCCGGGCACTGCTGACTGTCTTGTTGTTTTATAATAAGGGCAGCTTTGGAGTGTTTGTTTGCAGTGATTAATGAAAGTGCTGAGGGAGGTCAGCATCAGTAAGTGGGACGTGCCTGTGCGACATTCAAGTGCTGCACAAGGAGAACATGATGAGAAAAAGATCGATGTACTGCATAAGGCAGCAGAGTCTGTTCATTAGATACTTTAAGGTGTATTCACACCTATAGCTCTGTTCATCTGGTCGAGACATACAGGGGAGAAAAATGATCTATCGTTACATCTTAGTTCTGGTCAGGTTCCTGTTCACACTGACTGACTACCTCTCTTCGTTTGTTCATAAAAAAAGAGGTCAACATGATGTTATAAAGACTGATGGGTAAGTGATTGTACAGTTTGTGGCATCCTGCATCATCAGGAACCACATGCTTCTGATGTGCATATTTACTTATTTGGCGCAACAAAGAGCTCAACAAGAAATAAGGATATTGTGTACAAATAAATAAATAAAAATGATATTGCGTTTCCATTCGCGATTGTGATTAAAATTTGAATTTCTGCTGAAAAGACTACTGAAATGATGATTATATGGCATTTGTTGGGTCTGTACCAAACCAGGTTTTCTTACATGCTGCAATTTCAGTAATATTCTGATAGATAGTACGAAACTAATTATTAGTACTTCATCAGGGCAGTACTGCCTGATGTAGTACTAATGATTACTGCAAGTAAACTGGTAAATTTGCTTCACTCGCCGGCCACAAAATAAAATTTTTAACATTCGCTGTCATATTGGTTATGAATAATGACCAACAGGAGGAGACGGGATGAAAAGGCATCTTGTAAAGTAATAACACAGGGCTTAAAATGGTGGGTTTGCTGTCATATAAATAAATCAAGGACTACGGTGCAAGCACAGCAGTTTTAACAGTGTTAGACCCCTTAATCAGGGCAAACACCAGTGCCGACATGCATACATGTTCCCATGGTTGCCAAATAATTTTTACCCTAGTGCAGTGACCCTTCTGTATGTGCCGTTTGATTGTTTGGCCACTGGTATTGCTGATTGCAGCTTTTCTTGGGAATTGCTCATCATGTGTTTTTGCTAAACTACTGGACTTGGATTTATTTCACACTCGAGTAATAACCATTTAAGTTAACCACTGGTATTTGTACTGTCATAAATCTACTGAATTCTCTGTTGTCCATTCAAAACCACTGTTTATCTGGTTCCACTAAAAGCATCATTAACTACTGGTAAGCAACCATATCAGTAATTCAATATGAAGCCAGTGTGAGTGTAAGCATGCAGGCATGTGTATAGTGTGTGAAATGTGAAATATTCTTGGGTAGAACTTACTCCAGCCCTTACTGACTCCACACATCCTGTGCATAATAAAATGGTGCCGCGTATGTCAATGTTGCTGAACAATAACAATTTAGACAGACAGGACACACACCTTGGTGTAGGCAGCTTCTGTCTCTGCGATGGTGCGGTCAAAAGTGGCGCGGGCAGCGAGCCTTTGCGTCAGGCTCTCGTTGACTCGGCTCAGCTTCTCTGAGAGGACTCTAATGTCGTGCTGCAGCCGATCCTTCTCCTCTTCCTCCTGCTTGATCTGACGGTTCAACTCCTCCCTCTTGGAGTGCAGGTCCTCTATACCTGATGGAGACAAAAATGTGGATCAGCTCAGGCCTGTGACAAGGGATCGTGCTATAACAGGCTCACTAGAACAGAAACAGAACAGAAGCCAGAATTCACACTTTAATCTTCTCTCAGACTCAAGTATTTAACTTACTTTGTCAATTATTTTATTAATTAACTAATTCATTGTCTGATCTGTAAAATGTAAAAAAATAAAAAATAAAAAAAAAAATGTTCATCTGTATTTCTCAAAGGCCAAAATGACATCCTCAAATGTCTGGCCCACAGAACAAATATATTAGGTTTACTATGATAAAGGAGGTAAGAAAGCACAAAATATTCACATTTAAGAGGCTGGAATCTGAAAATTAGCACATTATATCTTTAAAAAGCACTCAAGCCAATTACTCAAAATAATTGGCAAAAAAATGTAATAGTTGACAGATAATCAAGTAATCATTGCAGCTATTGTGACATTACTTGTGAAATCGAACTCTTGGACTGGACTGGACTGACAGGACTGGAAGTACAGCTTTTGAAATATCTTAAGCCAGTTCAGTGTTAACCAAGCAAAAGTCATGGCAACACATTCGTTTAAGAGAATAAAGCCCTGCAACAGGCATTAAAAAGGCCACCCGCTGACCTGCAGTTAGGGTCTGCGAAGGGTTACAGTCTGATTTCCAGGCGAGAGCATAATCTGTATAGGTTAATCAGATTGTACAGTAGCATCCTATTTGCTGGTTAAAGTAGCTGGAAGGTCAAGAACAGTAACGTTACAAACAGATAAGAGCAGAGAACAGCATTATGACAGGGGCCTGACCTCCTGATAGACTCAATTTGTTTACAGATTGAGTAGCTACGTTTTGAACCAAGGATAACTTTATATTCAAAAACCTGAAAAAAGAAGAACATGTTATCCAATTCAGTTTAACCTGTCTTTACTGACTACTTATATAGCACTTTTAGCGACTTTCCAAGAAAAAAAGTATGACTTACATTTGACAAGTTCATTGTTGTACGTCTGCAGAGCAGCAGCTTGTTGGGTCATGTTGGAGTTTAGCTAACGTCCACCGAAACAGCGTTATAGAGACTCCACCTCGGCAAATACACCGCTCAAGCTAACTAGCTACTTGTTTTCTAAACTCTCTTAGCTTGTCATCTGTCTCCCTGCGATAAACGCGTCAGGGCTCAGACATATAACCCAAGATACTCCGGTAAGTGTTTTAAATGCGGTGCTCGAACATGGCGGGTTTCCCGGACAACTGAACTAAAGGTGCCACCGGTTATCTGACGGACCTACCGACGGCTCAGGACGCTTCTTCTCTTCTGAAGATACGTGCTTCACATCTAACTTGCTGCACTAGCGCCCCCTTTTGACCGTTAAGCGCTCTTCTTCTTCTTCTTCTTCTTCTTCTTCTTCTTCTTCTTCTTCTTCTTCTTCTTCTTCTTCTTCTTCTTCTTCTTCTTCTTCTTCTTCTTCCTGCTCTGTTTAGTTCTATGGCGGGTTGACATCCATGCCACCTACTGGACTGTAAACAGCTTCACAGTGCAAACTACACTACTCAAAATGAGTTAGGGATATTTAAATGCTTCATATCTGAATTTTAGTTTTGTACTTTGTGAATATTTTTGGTCCCCCAAAAAGATGTGTATATTATATCTGAATTTCTCTAACACATTTTTTGAGTAGTGTATTTTTACTGCCCACTTAAAGGGACCCCATTCACAACATGGTACAGTTTATAACCCGGATCCAATTGTCTAAGTTGGTGCAAGTCTTTCAAATATCCTCTAGAAAGGTGTCTTGTGTTTAATAGCATTTGAAAATGTATACCGTCAAGATTAAGACAAAATTGGCTTTATTTATCCCACATCGTGGAAATTCACTCATTTTAACAGCTCGAGATGCAACAAGTACAGGAAAAAAAGAATCAGAAAAACATACATAAAGTCAAATATAAAATAAATTGATAAAAACAAGATTTAAAAAGACAAACATCCTCCCCTCACCCACCACCTCTATGGAATCCAGCGGACCGTCCAGGACAGAGCTGGCCCTCCTAACCAGTTTGTTTAGTCTCTTCCTGTCCCTGTCTGTGCTGCTAGTTGTGAAAGACCTCACATCATCAGGTAATTTGTTCCAGAGAACAGGACCACAGTGTAGCCTAACTCAAAACATCCTCTCAGCAAATCTGGATCCTGTTAGTTACAGTATACAGACACCATCCGAGGTCTGGACTCGTCCGGTCATAGCAGTGGTAGATGGAAAAGTAGCCAGCTTGGCATTATCATTCACTTAAACTATAAGAAAGGTACATTAAAAGTATAATCCAGGCATTCAAAATGTTACTTTTGTAAAATTTGGCCTACAGCAGGGACTATTGTAGGAACAATGCACGTGCACTGCTTACATTTTTTTCATTTTCTGTTTTAAACGCATTAGGTCTACAAAAGTTTCTCACTGATAACATTTCCTCTTACATGGTCATTAGTCAAAGTTCTTCTTCCCCCTTTCTGTCCGCTTTGACCGTGTAAAATGATTTATCACAGAGCACATTATTTAAACATTAACCGGTAGTTGCTTCTGTATGATCAAACGCTCAATTTACACCGTTTCTATGTGCTGCCCATATAAATGTTTGTCCATAAATGTTTAAACATGTTAGTTTCATTCCAGTCATGAAGAAGTGAACAAAGAGAGGAAATCAGGGAAAACAAGCATCTGACATGAACACAGATGAGAATGACAAAGCAAATAAGGATCAGAGGAAGAGTTATTCAAGGAGGACGCCTGGTCGTGTAGCATAAACGTTAAAGCCCATTCCAACCAAATTTAATAGTAAGTGGGTGAAGATTAAACCACTCTTACTTCAGCAAATCAAATTAAATGATTGTTTTATATATATAAATATCGCCCAAAATCACAATCACATTGCCTCAGTGGGGTTAACTATCTGCAAAGTGACCAACATCCTCTGTCCTCAGACCCTCGAGTCAACTGAGGAAAAACTTGCCGCTAGTTCAGACTTTTTTCTTTTCTTTTCTTTAAAAAAAGTTACAACAGATATGTAACCATCAAGACTAGTTTGGTTTGTGTCTGACTAGTGGTTAGCTGCACCTCAAGCTTAACCATCGTTCCAATGTTGGGTTACAATGTACATCTCAGACCTTTATCACTATGCTCAATTTCACAAGGGAGTTCGTGTCAGTGTTATAGCGTAATACAATTAGAGTTCTGACAATAGTGTCATTATTACTGGAATAACTGGGGGCAGGGGGGGGGGCGGTCGCCCCCTCTCGTGACCCAATTGTTGAAAAACGCGCTCTAAAGTGCCCTCCTGAGAGCCAAAACGTGCGCTAAAGTGCCCTCTTGGGAGCCAAAACGTGAGCTAAAGTACCCTCTTGGGAGCCAAACCGCGTGCTAGAGTGCCCTCTTGGGAGCCAAAACGTGTGCTAAAGTGCCCTCTTGGCAGCCAAAACGCACGCTAAAGTGCCTTCTTGGTTGGCAAAACACACTAAACTGCCCCAATGGCTGGTTAAAACATAATAACCCAATGACTGCCCTCTTGGGTCGCAAAAAAGCGTGCTAAAGTGCCCTCTTGGGAGCCAAAACGTACGCTAAAGTGCCCTCTTGGGAGCCAAAACACACCCTAAAGTGCCCTCTTGGGAGACAAAACGCGCGCTAAAGTGCCCTTCTTTTAGCCCCTGCCCTTCAAAAAGACTGTGCACGCCACTGTACTTGAATCATGTCATTGCTGGATTCATAACCCACAGTTCAGCATAGTTTTACAGATGTGGCAGTGGTGGATCAATCTCTGATTATAAGAATGAGTAAATGAGTAAATATATGTGTATAAGTGAGAGAAAAAAAGTGTCGCTAATGCATCCACACTACACAGCAGGCGTTTTGGCTTGTCATCATAGCAGGAACAGCACAGGTGTTACTAATAACACTAAAGATGGCTCTGTTCTAATTAAGGTGTCCCTGTTAGAAGTCCTGACAGTGAGCCAGCATGAACAATACCCTGAAACTGAAGCAGCTAAATGGAATTCATTAATTCAGTTTGTTATATACACTTGTGCTTTTATTACTGTAAGCAAAATGTCTTTGACCAAAAAGGCCCACACATTAAAATAAATATACTTGTCCTGTATGTGCATTTTATGTTGCACATCCATGGATACCCCATCTTGTTTTAAAACTCTGTCTTTGAGGGAATTTCCTTTTAATCTGCTCCAGTAGTTATTTTCAGTCTCTACCAATCTCTCATAATTATGTTTAAAGCAGCTATCCTCTGTGGTCTGAGTGAAAATGAATGATAATAATATACTGAAATGTAGTTCCTTTCCATTTCAATCAATCCATTTGAATCTAAACTTTAATGCCGACATGGACCAGATGTCTGAAGTGATCAGAGGAGTGGAAATGTGTTCATTTAGTTACATTGCAATGGGACGATCGTGTGATTGAAATCAAAAGTCCAAAGCGGCTAAATGGATTTTGGGATGAGAGTTTTACCAAATGCTGTTTAGGGAGTTTGCATTGCAACATTTTTACAATCAGTGCACTATTTCAGGAGGCATCTCACCTGTTTACATTTATTCTGGAACCATAGAGACTTTAAAAATACAATCTATTCACCTTTAAACACCAATCTACAATGAGTTTAGCTTTTTACACGACCAAAATGATGACACTGTATGATGCAGATTAATCATATTTTAGTTGATTTATATGGACAAAACATTACTGCATCTGCCAGGCATATTCTGTGAGGCAGTTGTTCTGCATAGTCCAGTAAAAGTGTCCTTGATCATCATCAATAACAGCATTTGATTCTTTCTCCAGTGTTTGCTTTGCTACAGTAGGTTAGTATTTTCAAAAAAAAAATGGAATTCAGCACTTTTTTTTTCTTTTAGGTATAAGATATTCAAAGCAACACTGTGTAACTCTTTGATGATTCTGGAGATAGATGGTTGATTTTTGATTCACAGGCTCAACATGTTGTTGCTCTAATGTCACTTCTAACAGTGAGAAAAACAGCTTTACCACCATGTATCTATGTACCACAAGTATCAAAAGTATTAATTCAGCGGAAGGTTACTTTTCAAGGTGTACAAGTATTCATATTATAATGCTGTTGGATTGTTATTACTAATGCACCTATATGTTTAGTGGCAACTGGTCTGGTTCAACTTAAAGGACCAGTTCGTAAGAAAGTTTATTTTTGAATTTCACTCCTAACTCGACGCTTTATAGGTGGGGTAGGCCGCCGTCACAAAGTGTAAGTATTTGACGAGTTGAGAAGTCTTACAAATTGGACCTTTAAATAATTTATACTCTGTCGGATGGTTTAATCTACGAAACATGATTTTTTTAATGGGCTAACAAAAATGGACTCCGCTTAAGCTGTCAGGTAAATGTGGTGAAAGTGAAATAGTTAGCCTTACTGAAATTGAATGAAATTAATGAAAGTATGAGCGAGTAAGCTGACTTCAAAATTGTGGCTATGGAACCAGAGTAAATGTACTCAGTTACCTTCTGCCACTTATTACATTGAAAATGAACACATGCTCCCTGCTGCAGCTATATACACAATAACTAACCCATATGAATCATACTATAATTGGAGTCAAACATGGGATATGTTGTTGCACCTGTTCTTCCTTTCTTCTCTGTCTGTTTTGAGATCCTTGTCTTCTTGTTGTTTGGAGCAGAGTTCCAGTTTGAGGTGCCTCGAGCTTACTGGACTTCCTCGAGGTGTTTTGCGCTCCCTCCTAGGATTTTATTGTAAGGAAGGTGTCGTCCACATATCTGACCCTATGGCTAGATGCTTATAGAAGAAGCACTGAATTCAGCTCTCCAGTTCTTCCATATACAGTAGAGCGTAAGACACCAGTTAACTCACGGGGCATCTTCTGGAGAGGCCGAATGTATGTGAAAGAGGCAGTATTAAGGCAGAGGTCAAGTCCAGGTTTGAGGTTGGTTCTGATTAAGAAAGATGTCCTGTAGCAAGCTATCCTCACAGACTCCAACACTTGAGTAGTTGGTATAATTCTGAAGCATGAGGTAACATCATAAGACACAATGGTCCAGTTTTAGTTATAGTTTTAGTTATCTTTGATAAATAGCAACTACTATCCTCAGATGAAGGATTGACAATTGTTTTTTTATTTTCATTTTTACTCTATCCACGGTGATATGTTGTGGTTTCTCCCTTGTGACAAATGTACTTATGGTAAGTTGCTTTGGACAAAAGTGTCTGCTAAATGCCCTAAATGTAAATGTGAATGTGGTGAAACTTTGACAGAGCTCTTGGAGTTTGGGATGTGGTGTGCATTGTTACAAAAGGAACTACATTTTTTTTATTTTTTTTAATGTACTTGACAATGTTGTATGTTGATACATCTGAGTGAGCATCCCTCCTTGAGTATCTATAGTGCATATTTAATCCCTTTGTCTTTGTAGGCAGTCCACATAACCGTTTTTTGTAGCTGGGTTTCTGTTTTAGATGTAGTAGTGTCACTGAATAAAGTGGTCACTTTTGCATGGCAATCTGCTGATAGCAGAAATATGCATGTCCCTTGCCAGTAAGATGGTGATATCCTGGTCTACTCTACTCCAAATTCTTCATGGATTGTGAAGGAAAGAGAGCTTCTGTCATGGGATGCATAGCTGACACTTTCATGCTGAATTGCTCTGCCTCAGTTTCTGCCAAGTTGTCTCTGATGGCTGGTCTTGTAGCTTTGACAAGGTCTAAAACAAACAAGGGTGGTGCTAGTGTTAACCTTTTGGATAAGGCAACCTTCACCGGTTGGCTAGGTTCTTGATCCACTTGTCCAGAATGTCTTACAAGGCTAAATTACTAAATGTGTTGGGATAACTGTATTTCTTTCTCTAGATAGTTCCAGTAAAAGCATTTTTTACTGCTACAACGTACCATGTAATTTTAAACAATACTGTGTACCACTTTTGTGGTAACATTTGGGCGAAGAACCTCCCCTGTTTTAGCATAACAATGCTCCATGTGATCAAAGCCATGCAGGACTGTAACGAACTGGTTTTCCCCGTTTGGTGGGGAAGAACTTGACTGTCTTGCACAGAGCACTTGCCTCAACCCTCCATCGCTGACTGTGAGCCAGGCCTTAGTACCCAACGTCGGTGATAGACCACGCTAATGCTCTTGTGCTTGAATGGGAGCAAATTTCTGCAGCCAGGTTCCAAAATGGACATGATTTTCAGGTGTCAAAATACTCTCGGCCATGGAGTGTTGTGATCATAATAACATTTTTGGTGTCGATGGAGTCCAACCTCTTGTTTTGAATTAAGTGGTAGCGATAGTTGTGTTTGGATTTGGATAAAGGGCTGACATTCAAATCTGTAAAGAATGACTATGGCACCATTGTGTGTTGAATGGTGCAATCAGGCTTCTCACTGTCCCCTGTTCTGTTGCTTCTCACTGATTCGTCCCTGTCGTAACACATCACCCTGACATAAGAGGGCTATTATCATCAAAACTATTTTTAATATAACGGACAATATTATTGATAATCATACTCCCAGGTGTGGTATTACGCCGTCTGCGAATCAATAAATGTGACGTAATCGCGGGTGGGCGGAGTTTACGTCCAGGCACCATGGCTTCGGTTGGACCCGAGGTGAGTGTGTAAGCCTTATCTACACCGAGCTTGTTTTACTTTCGCACTGTTTTCATGGTCTTGGAGAAGGTGTTTCGCCCCGGCGGCCAGAAACGGCCCTGTAAACCGGCGAATTGACGGTGTCGATGTGTGGTTTAGTCGTAAATTGCCCGCTGCCAGCCTAGAGTCTCTTGCTTTTGTGCTGGACCGGAGGGCAATTGAATGTGCAGGAAGATGCTGCGCCCCGGAACATGAATGATTCGTGCGGGCGCGTTGTGATCTATGCTCCGGTGTGCGCTCATACATTGTCCAGGCTCCCGTCACTGTCCTGCTTCTGTCCAGCTTTAGCGGTTCAAAATAAACTGCAGAAAGATATGCATGCGTTTTCAGGCGATATTATTTATGGTTTTAGCGCTTTTATCTGTCACCGGCTTCATGATGGCTAATCTGTACACTGATGGTTAGCTAGCTGCTAGCAGCCGCGCTAGTTAGCAGACTGTGCACACTTTCTCAGTTCCACACAAAAACTGATTTTTGTGATGAACAAATTCTCTAAATGAGAGCGGCAAGTCGTCTTTATGTCATTTAGAACAGTAGGACTGAGTACCTGTCTGATAATGTTGTGTTTCCATACGCTGGGAAGTCTGTTAGCTACATGATAATTGATGCAGTCAAATGAAGGCAACATTGGCAGTGCTTCTTACAACCTCCCACTGTAAACATATGGCGCCAGCTCTTCAGCCGGCTTTGATGCTCTTTCCATGATTATTTTTTCACATTAAACTTTCATCGATAATAATATTCCTGGTGCAGGCTTGGCTTTGTTAGCCATCTGCAGTTATTGTCACGGCTTTAAATCGGTACAAACCGGTGAAGTGCCCGCTTTAAGAAGTGGCATTGTTGCTTTATTGATGTTTCATCAGTAAAGTTGGACTAAAAGGATCGATCGCCTGTCTTCAGTGACACAAAAGTGTACAAATGTATCAGACATTCAGTCTTTGTGTCTTTTTTTTTCTTCATGTGAGCGATAGGATGCGGTGTTGTTCGGCAGAGGTCGCTCGCACAGCGCTGAGATGATATCTGCTCAGCAGTGCTGAGAGTATCATGAAGTGAAGCAGAGAAAGGTGTGGGGCACTGAGCTATGCAGCCACTTCCGTTTGCACTCACGACTTCGTCTTGCGTTATTTGTTGATCCATTTTCCTGATAGAAACAACGGCCTCTGAGGGTCAGTTCATCCTCTTAATTAAAAAAAACAAACATTCCTCCTCCCATTTATCTCCAAAGCTGTCAAGCCATACAGATAGTTTCGGTTTAGTGTGTTGAAATATTGGTGATGTTGAATCTCTCCCTCCTCCAAAAAACAGTGGATGTGAATGAGTTTTCATTGTACTCAAAGCATTTAAAGATTACATTTAACCGTTATGTGTACTTAGAAAACCATGCACCTGAAATCCACCACCTTGAGTTTTTACCTTGTACCAAAATCAGAAGTTGAAACGAGTGCTAGATATTTACTGCTTGAAATTACAAAGAAAGAGAAAAAAGAGTAACTTCCTGTGTGACAGTCCTAGTTTGAACAGACATCATTTACATTGTCCAGACAGATAGCTGTTGCCTACCCAGAGGCCGATTAGTAGGACATTAACAGCAAGTCCTTTCACAATAAATGTTCAGTACTCGGTTTAATGTTCAACCTCCAGGTGACACAATTTGTGATTCCCATCCCAATTTGTGATGTCCGTTATCATATTTTAAAAACAAAAGGTTTAGCCTTCAGTTTGACGTAAGCTAGCGCTGATTAAATGGCATGCATAGCTGTGCCTTATATCAAACAGGTGTTTCTAATTTACTTGTCCCTCGGAGTACAGTGAGTGGCTTTCATTCAGCATTCAGTTCATGTGAGCCCAAGCTGAGCTTTGGGTTCCTGTTGCTGAAGTACAGTGTTGAGGTGAAATGGCCGTTATTGGCCTTGTGACAGATGCCTCTCAGGAAATGTCACGCTCTCTCAGGCATCTCCATAGAATTCAATCGGTATCATAGTGACGTCACATGACGCGTTACAAACAAAACATTTTAGGAGAAGATACACCAGTCATTTATTATCATTTTACAGCACAAACATGTAGTTGGTAGTCCCTTTATGCTACCGGTGAAAAGATAAATTATACGGATGGACTCATAATAGTCTGAAGAAAAAAAGCTTATACTTCTGTATCTTTTGCCAGACAGCAGCAGGGTGAACACACTGTGGCTGTGCAGACATCTCACTTCACCTAATTGCAGCTAATTACCAGTGATACCTGCTGCAGAGCCTTCCTGTCCTGGGCCGTGCATGAACCAAGCCTGTGATGTTTCCAGTCAGGATGCTTTCTGTTGCTCCTCTGTAAAAGTTGACAAGAACATGACACGGGGATTTCACTTTCTTGATTTTCCTTAAGAAATGCCCAATAATCTCAGCTTTAGCTGCTTGGAGAAAGCATTTGACTGATGAGAGCACTGGAAGCAGTATAACTGTCGGAATAGATACAACATCAGCTCTCTACATGGCTATCTAGCTACCACTACTCCATCCATGAAAAACTGTGAAAAAGTCTTCATACACTTCCTGGCCACTTTACTAGATAAACCTGCTATACTGCTCAATAAAGCAAATATTTAATCAGCCATCTTGTTGTGTCAACTCAGTGCAGTTAGGCATGTTTACATGGTGAAGACACTTTTCACGCACAACCATCTCAAGGGTTTACTAAAAATAAAATAAGATTAATAAAAAAAATCCAGTGAGTAGCAGTTCTCTGGGAAAAAGTGCCTTGTTGATGGCAGAGGTCAGAGGGGAGAATGGTAGGACTGGTTAGAGCTGATAGAACGGCAAAGTAACCACGCGTTACAACTGAGGTATGTAGAAAAGCAACTCTGAACGCAGAAAGCAGAACTACGAAGCAAATGGGCTGAAGCAAAAAGACAACACAGAGTTCAACTTTTGTCTGCTAGGAACAGGAAATGGGCTACAGTTAACTGGCTACCTCCAACAGGATAACGTACCCTGTCTCAAAGCTCAAATCATTTGACTGTACTTAAAAGGCCTCCACAGTCACTAGATCTTAATCCAGTAGAGTACCTTTGAGGAGGTGGTGGTGTGGTGGAACAGGATATTTGCATTATGGAAGTGCATCCAACACATCTGCAGCAATTGCTTGATGTTATCATGTCAACATGCACCAAAATCTCTGAAAAATATTTTTGCAAGAATTAAGGCAGTTATGAAAACACTAGGTGGTCCAACCTGCTAGTAGCTAAGGGCTGTATTACTGTCTACCTTTCAAGCAGTTGATTGATGCCCAGCAAGTTAATTCCAAATCTTTTTTTACATGCATATTGTTGCCTTCAGGGCTTATCCCACCAGTAGATTTACATACAGTAGCAACACACACACACATGCACACACACACACACACACACACACACACACACGCTCACCATTCAGGGTTTCTTTTGACTGTCCCTCAATATTACAACAGCATCTAACAAGAACACAATGTGCGGCTGAATTAGTGAAGTCAAGGGAAAAAGGTACATTTCTGCTCATTTATCTGAGAATATTTAAAGTAAATAAATACCAAGAAATGTAAAACGAGGACTGCACAGCACTGCTTATTGCCAGTGGGCTCATAACATCATCATGTCATGCATATGCATACTGACGAGGCTAATATACTGGTGTTTAGAGGGAAATGCTTACATGAGTTGAGAATCACACAGTAACTCACGCTACAATACAATTCATGATATGCCCATGATAATGATAGTGTTACAAAACAGGAATTCTTCCATAATCAATACATTGCAAGATAATAATCTAACGATACATTTCGATAACTGTCTAATTGAAGAATAGAAAATACACCAAAGGCATAGTCTGGGAATTGTGTTTCTATTGCTGCATTGTGGTGTCAGATTCCCAATCAAATGAAACGATGTGCAGAAAGTGCAGTCGTAGTTTTATGGCCCGTCATCACCCACACTTGTAGATGTAGATGTGTGCTGCCATGCAATGTGCAGTTTGTTTTAATAAAAATATCAGATGGTATCTCAAGAGGAAGTATCATGATATAATGCCACATCAATATTTTGTCCCATCTGTGATGTTTACCATATTTAATATCTTAATATTGTGTGTTAGCATGTTAACGTTTGACTAAAAGCACTTAACAAAAATTACAGCAGAGACTGATTTGAATGTTATTACTTTGGCAGTTTCTGCAGGAGGGCACTTAATCTCCTTGTTCTTTAGTTTGGAATCTATCTGCGAATTTCATGGGGAGGATAGAATTATTATTTCATTCACACTTGTTTGGCGGACGTGTAAGTAACATGTATCAAGATAATTGACACAACAGCACTTTTAAGGCTTAAGAAGCATTAGCTAAGTGGCCTAAACAATAAAAATAGCGTTAGTAGCAGGGCTTCATACTAACTTTTTTCACCACCGTCCTGGAACCGTCCCAAAAAAACCCAATTCAAACTGTCCCGAAGTGAATAATAAACTAAAATTAATTAATACATTATTTGAGATAACAGGACTAAAAGAAACAACTGTAGTTTGTACGTGGCAGTAACGCATCTATACGCTTGTTTGACAAACACCATTAAGACTCAAAGAAGTAGTAAAGTTGTTGATAGCTAGATAACTAGCTCAGTAGTTCTCCTTCTGACAGTGTCAAAATGGAATTGTTGTTCACAGTGTAATATTATATAGGAAAAAATACTTTACGTGACCGTCGATAAATATAACTGCATCTTTTCGGATATTAACATGTAATATTTTTGAACGCCTCCTGCTGATTAGTCAGCCAAAGATTGTAAGTTGCATGGACACAGCACTGTGGAGAGATGGATATCTATGGTTGCATTACAACATGTGTTTTGTTTTTAGTCAGCGCTTGGTTCAGTTTAGCACACTCCTCCTAGTGGCACTTCAAAAATAGGTAAATCAAGGAAACCAATGTAGGAATGTATGTTATTGTGCTTAACAGCTTTTTAAAGCCAATCCTGAAGATATTCGCGATTATCCTAATTTATCCTGATAATGGAAGTTTACCATTGTCATATTTTCGGAAACATCATGATCCGTGACAACATCGTATGTTGTCTCCTCATTGAGATTTTGACCTGATAATGGCACTAGTTGAAAAGTTAAGGGATCAACAATGTTATTAGGTATTCATCCTCTGGGGACATTGAATACACGATATGATACAACTTTATTTTCAGATTACACTGAATTTCATGGCAGTACATCCAGTAGTTGCCAAGATAATTCAGTCTAAACCAAAAATGTTAAATGTAACTAGTGAAACAGTAGTGAAACACCCAGATCAGTCGGGAGACCACAGGAGAGAGAATCATCTGGTGGGTAATAATTATCTTTAGCAAAATGGTAATCCACCCAAAAGGTTTGATAAATCTCTGTCAAGACTAGCTCGATTAACATCCATAGAGCCATGACGAGCATATTTGGCCTTGCTAACAAATAACACTTCACAAGTTAGCATGGTTACAGACAAGGCTTGAATACTATGTCATCTGCTTTGCTATGGCATTGTGACCCTTTAACCATGAAGTAAGAAATCTAGTCTGTCTAGTGTGATTTTAAATCTGTCCATTCATGTTGCAAACCAACTTTGTCACAATTTATTTGAGTCCAGATAGAGGCTAAAATGAGTTTCAAACTATAGTGGTGCGGGATTCAGGTTTTTCTTGCATACAGGCTGACTCTTTGTTGTTGTTAGTTAAATTGTTCCCTCCTCATGGATGACCTCGTTTCGTATCGCGTGGGCGTTGCGTAGCAGCTAACAGGTGTGTTCAACTCTACTGTTATTGTGTCCTAACTTACAATGTTGGCTTCTCACCTCTCTAGTTCACAGGATCTGTCTGACTTTTTCTGCATCCTTACTTTCTCGCAGCTCTGTCATGGCCGAAGACAAGAACTTATTTCTCCTTACTGAGCAATGAGTCCTGAAAGTTGCTAAACCTGAGCCTGTATGTCAGCACTAGGTTGTTTGTCATTGTTCATTTTGAAATAAGAGGAGCTGCCAATATCTCTACATCTACATTCCAATGTGTCTGAGATGTTGGCTCAAGTTGTGAGAGAATTCATGTGAAAATCATCTTCTAGTAGACCAAATACCAAGAGACCACATGCAGAACAGAGACCTGACAACAATAGAAAGCCTTTGTTAAGATACATTATGCTAAGTTGGTCTTGTACATTTAGATTCACTCAGTTCGTACTGAGCACAGCAGAATACTTGTGTTTATCTGCTCTGCTCCTTTTGTGGTTTAATGCATCCTCAATGGCACCTCAGTCTGTTACTTAGTTTCTGTGATGTAATATCTGTTACATGGCCTGGCAGCGTTGTGTTTTGCCGTCTTCACTGGCCCGAGGCACAGTGGAGACAAAAGACTGTCGTGTTGAGGAGTTGGGATGTGGCCTGATGTCCACGATTGAAAACATTAGGCTCCCCAGGCTCTGCATTGGTGTCCAGTTTACTTGACTTTTTCCCTATTTTTTTTCCTACCTGTACCAGTTTCCCCCTTCTCTTAAACTGTCTCACAAACCGGCTATGAAGCCCCTTTCCCCCTGAGCAACATCAGCAAATTAACAGTCGTAACAATCGTACAAAGAAGTAGCAGAAATAAAAGTGAGTGAGTGTTTCTGGCCAAATAACTAAAGACAAAAATATTAGCATAAAGGGTGGATGAAAACCTTAGTAGGGCATGTGTTAAACAGGATTTTTAAATGCACTTCTCCAGTCTTGTTGGTACACAGTAAGGTAAGGAGTCTGCTCCACTGGATACCCTCAGTGGCAACGAGGTCTTCCAGTTTATAGAAATGGAGGGGTGCTACCGTTTGAACCGTCTGAGCATGCTCTGTGGAGACCCTCTGAAGAGGAGGACCGACAGAGGGAGCCACCAGGTCACATGACTGACGAGGTGAATGTGCATGCGGGGAAAGAAAAGGAAAAGAGGAACAGTCTGTTCGACACGTTCTCGTCTCTCTCTCTCTCTCCCTCTCTCTGTCCTCCCTCTTCCCTCTCTCTCCCTCTCTCACACACTCTCCCTCACACACTCCCTCTCTGACGCCTTCTTCTCCTCAATGGAGGCCATGAGAAGAAAGCAGGTATGATGCTTCCTGGAGGCACACAAGGGAAAAGACATAGCTTTATACTCTTCACCCTTGGTTGGCTTTGAACGGTCTGAGGAGATGCATAGTCTTGCTTCTCCGTTCATTTAAGCCGTGAAGTTAAAATCAATTGTTTTGGGTTCCTGCTAGTTTCTCATTTTGCAAGATGCGCTTCTCGAGACAGTTGCTGCTGCTTTATCAGCAACTGATGGCTCTTAATTCTGGAAATCGAGGATCTAATCTCGTGGCGCAACGTTTGTTTTTTGTTTTTTTCCTCAGAATCAGTGCTGCTTTATCAAAGATAGATTTGAGTGTGTCGTGTTGGATCCTGTTGTTGGAGAGAGCTCCTCATGGATTAGAGTAAATGCTGTATTTAGCAACCACAGCAGGGGAAACATGATGTGACATGAAGATTGAAGTTCTGACTTCCTGAAGATCTGAAAACTACCCTACGAGTCGTTTCAAATCTCAGATTCAACTTCCTTTTGACACACCTTTGCTTTTATCCCTCCTGTGTTTCCTCCTGGTCAGGATATAATGGGGTCCCTGGGGACTGGAGTTATGTGTAGTTTAGGTTATGTGGTCAGGAATATACTTGAACATAAGGGTGCAGTGACTGTTTATCAATCTAAAAGGTTGCATTTCAGTCTGCAATGGTAGCTGAGGGTCAGGCCTCGCAATGTGTTGATCAATTTGCACAATCAGTCACTGGAGAGATAAATGATTGGCATTTTCCTGTAGTTTATTTTTAGATTTTATGCAAAGCAGCATCATGTATTTTATTAGGTCTTCATATAGATAGCAAGCAGTCAGCAGGTGACAGGAAACGAGGGCAAAGAGGCAAGTCATCACATGTCAGATACAGACGCGTTGTTGCGATTGCACTGTCTGCAATTCTTCTCTTTTAAGAATATGCAACACCAAAAATTGTATATTTTTCTTTTGAAAGATTACTAACTGGATAGGAAAACTAAGCAATGAATTCTGCTGCACGAAAATCAAGTATTTTTCTGACTGTTCTTGTAAAATACTGTTTAGATTCACCTCTTTGGGCCTTTTTAAAAATCATTTAGTGAAACCATTCATAGCCTATAGCTGCTGCAGTTTAAGGGATCGTATAACACAAATGTGGGACTCACTACCAGAACTCATTCATTGTTCTCTTCACTTGATCTCTGGGTATTGGCATCTTCTCATTGGCAGTGTTAACAGCTGATTGTGTCATGTACTTCTGCTTTTTGTGATGGTAGTTCTTACTTGTTTTTACCGTAGGTCTCCTGCAGATCTTTCTTAGATCGGTCACACCACTGCGAACATCCAAGCCTTGTCACATACCACACTCACATTACCCTGTAAGGACTGTGAATGATTGATGCATCAGAAGCTTTTTACCGGACATAATGTATGAAGGGCTCATTTCTAACAGCAACTAAGCTTATTTGCAATTTCAAAAACAGGTCCGATCTGCAATGTAAACTGTGAACCTGGAGTCATATTTTTACCACCATGGCTGAAGCTTTAGTCTATTCTAATTTCTTTCCATTTTTTAATCTGCTTCTTAAGGTTCCCGATCAGGCCTCAGAGCCTTGGCTTAACATTTTGGAGCTTCTCTCAGCAGCTCCCATATCCATTTCCATGAGCCTCCAGACCCCTATGCTCCCCATCTAGTGGAAATTCGCTGCAATGGCCACGTTGTGTCAGTAAACAATCTGGTTGCGAAATGGCGGAGATCTGCAGACAGCCTTCTCTGCCTCCCTTCCCCCCCTCTCCTTTCAGTCTCCAGTCTGCATGTTCCACTTTCCACCACTAGGGGGAGGGATGGGGCTGGTGTTCTTTTTGTTACTGGCTTTCCTCAAACCATGAATAAAAAGGGGGAACTAAAGGAGTCTTCTTCTCCTCACCCTTGCTCATGCTTATTAGATTCCTTGAGATCATACAGCGCAGAGGACTAGATGTTCTTTGGGAAACACCCTCGGTCATTGTGCTCCCAGCTCTTGGCCTGACCTTGTTGCTGTTTGACAAGGTGCACGGTCCTGTTCGGCTTAGGGACTCAGGAGCACGTTTTTTGGAGAGTGATTTGGGAAATCTGTCCTCATGGCTCTTTTAGTTGTGGTCTTAAGTTGAATGCAGGTTGCAGGACACAGGCGGTCTGTTTCAAATTGAGGATTCAAGAGGAGAATTAAAGTAATTGAATCAGGTTTCAGTGTTCTTTGCCGTTTGCTGGTCTTTCGATTGTCCCATCAATACCTGCTTTTACCACTCACTAGATATGACTTATCTGTCCGTACACCCACCGTTTTTCTGTTTGGTGTGAGCCTCCACATAAGGCCGGGGGAGAGCGCAAACCTTCCCGTTCAGTCCGAGGTATTCTGCTCTTCAAGGTCAAACTGACCTATGACCACTTTCCTTAAACGTATGATCTCAAAAGTGTGAAAGGGGGTCGCTACGTTTGTCTCTCGGGCCTCTCTTGTTTCTTTTGGGCTCATTTTCCAGGAGCGAGCACGAGGTTGGCAGTCTGCTCAGGAGGAAGAAACAGGATTAGGTTTCCTGGTGTTGCCTCTTCAACTGCTTCCTCCTATGGGATGTAAAGACGGTCTGTGGGTGGTTGTCATTTCTTTTGAAGCTCTGGTAGTGCATGCACTGCTCTGCTGGTTGGCTATAGCATAAAAAGAGAGAAAGACAGACAATGATAGTGCACGGGGGTTGCCCTCATTCTCTCGGCTTACTCTATAGCCTTTGTGCTTTTCAGTAATGTTTCAAAGAAAGGTTTCTGCACAGCACTCAGTGACTTAAACAGATACGCACTTTGTTTTTTGCATTATATGTTTGTGAAATGATTGGTTGGAAGTTCGATACAAAAGAAATCAACAGCAGTTCTATTTTCCTCAGTTTAATGCATTGTTTTTTAGAGCTGCAACAATTAGTTTAATTGAAAATGAATCTGTCAACTATGTTTTTTAGCTAGAGGAGGGAACAAGTCTTGTTTTGGTAGGTCAATGGTCTAAAATCCTCAAATGTTAAGTTTACAATGACGGTAAAAAGACAAAAGCAGCAAATTGTTAGTGTTTGGGATTATTAATTGATGAATGACCTAAACAATGAATCGATTCTGAAAGCTGTTGACAATAAACATTCTTTCAGTCGTGTCATTGAAAAATCATTTCTGTGCAGATGTCATAAAGGGAGTATCTTTTGGTTTTGCTTTTACAAACCAAGCACTTTAAAGAGGCCACTCTGGGCTTTGGGAACTTGTCATAGGCTCAATGAAGATCAAATAATTGTTAGAGCTCTAAAATTCGATTTCCACTGATATATGTGATCTTGTCTCTGCAGCCCGCTGGTCTAGCCATAGGCAGTGTGGATAAGGGTGCCTCCACAAAGAAAGAGGAACTCAATTCAGCAAGCAACGGCGAGGAGATGCCAGGTACTGGTCAAATTATACTTGAAAGCGCTTAACATATGGAAATGACTTGTTTGCACTTTAAGTTATAATATTTCATTGTTCTTTGTCTAGATGGTGACAAAGACGTAGCAGCCAGACTGGCCTCCTCACCGGCAGCAGAGGCAATGCTAAACGGCACTGAACGTGACGATACGAGGCACAAGAGCCCAACACACGGCTCTGCAACAGGCAACAACAAGACTTTACTGCTGGTAAATGAAAATGGCTCGTCAGACACGGAGCCGCCGCACGCTTCAGTTACTGGAAGCAATGGATTTATTCTCACTAAGCAGCAGAAGGAAGGCGGCTCTGCGACGTCGCCGGGTTTGGGAGTTTCCCCTCACAGGACTAACTGGTTGCCTTCGGGCTCACCGACAGGGGGACACATGAACACACCCCTCCATTCCTCTGCGTCTGGGTGTGCACAGAGTTTAGGTGCACTAAGGACTGACCCCAGCACAGGGACAACACCAGACACTAAAAATGGCACAGCATCGCCTCCTGCACCAGCTTCAGCACCGGTCACGATACACAGAGCGCGCAAGACCATGTCCAGACCTGCTGTCAGCCCGGCACAGAAGGTAAACCACCAGAACCCAGTGGATTATCAGCAGCTCACTGGTGTTTTCTGACCCATTATTGTCTCTTTTTGTGAAGGTGATATAAGTGAATCATTAAATAAGTAGATATGTACAGTACCATTTTTTCCCCCCAGTACTGATTGTGATACCTGAACTTTGTGTATCAGTGGATAATAAGTACTGATCAGACACCAGTGTGTACGGACTTGATTAAAGTTACACAAACCACCTTGGGTTTATGGAAATTGGCTACTTGCAGTAGGTGATTTGTGGGGGAATGAGGAGGGATGCCTTCCGCCTTCTTTGCAAAATTACCAAAATGCATCCCGCTTATTCACCTGGCATCCCTCTCCATCCCCCAGAGATCACTAATAGTCAGTTATAACTGATACATTTATGAAAAATATTACATTTTGACAGAGCATTACTATTTTAAGGGATATAACTTGTCTATCCTTTACAGCACTAGAGGCCCAGGAAACTTGCAGACCTGTTGCATCTGTTGTAAATCTCATGTGGCCTCACTAAAAAAATAACAATTCACCTACTACTTGTGCAGTAAAACATCAGTTAAGATGTTGTACGGGTGCTGCTAGGAAGTAGCAGGGTCTCATTTCTAATAATAAATGATGTGGCATCACATTGGTGCATAGATATAGACACACCAATGCTGATTCCAGGATTAGGATAGGAGGCCTCTGATCCTCAGAGGGGAAATTCAAGTTTTAAAGATACGCTAAATGACAAATGTATTTGGACATTCTAAAAATTAACACTCATATGTGATTATCAAACTTGTCATTCCAAACCATGGGTGTTAATCTCGCTGCTGTAACAGCCTGAACCCTTCTGGGAAGACTTCCCATCTGCATGGCTGCAGAGATTTTCTCCCATTAGAGCATTAGTGAGATCCAACACTGATGATGGGCGACAAGACCTGGGCCACAGTCAGTGTTCCAGTTCACCCCAAACGTGTTGAATGGGGAGAAGGTCAAGATTCTGTACTGGCCAGTTAAGTTATTTTATAGCAAAATGGGGAAAAAAACATTTCATCATGGATCATGGTTTGCTCATGAGGGGCACGTGCAAAACCAAGAAAAGGCCTTCTCAAGATTGTTCCATGAGTTTTAAGAAGAAGAAGAACAGTGATGTCTAAAATATCATTGTATCCTGTAGCATTAAGATTTCCAACAACCAGAACTAAGTGGCCAAACCATCAGAATCAGTCCCCTGATCATAAGTACACAAGATGTCCACATACCTTTGTCCACATAGTGGATCTTTACCAAATCACATGAAGTTACCTTATGCAGTGAATAATGGTCCAAAAATTAATTATCCTAAATTTTCTTGTGATACCCCAAGCCCCCCCTGCCAGATGTGTGCACCTTAGCCTTACACAAACCTAGGGAAACACTAATATTTAACGTAATTTTTTCTGTACTTTTCACAAGAGGACCTTGTTTACTGTAAAGCACAGGGGTCAGTATCTACTTAAAGCAGATTATGCCAACACGTGGACAAAAAAATCTGGGTGAAAATCAAACAGATTAAAATCTGTTCATGTCTCGTGGTGTAAATTGGTAAATCCTCCTTTTTTTTTCACTTGCAGCTTCTTAACAGGGAATTAAGAGAAGCAAAGAGTGCCAAAATGGAGAAAATGGAGACTCACGTTGTACCTGAAGCTCAGACATCGTCGCAGCAGTCCTCCGCTCAGAACCATCTACCTCAGACTCCATCGGATATGCCGGCTTCAGCACAAACAGCCTCAGCATCTTCTCCAACTCCTCCTCCACCTGCGGCTCCTCCATCTCCTCCGACAGGACCTGCAGCACCTGTGGCTCCTGAAGCTCCTGCAGCATATGTGGCCTCTGAAGCTCCTGCCGCACATGTGGCTCCTCCGGCTCCTCCAGCTCCAGCCAAACTCCATTTAGGTCCAGAGAGATTCCATTACCACAACACAAAATTGTAGAAAAAAGCCTTTGGTTTTGGGTTTTCAGTGAAAAGTAATCATTGGATTAGAACAAAGCATCATCTCTTTGAGTTTTTTCTGCAAATGTGTGTGTTGCTCTCTCCTGCTCTAGGCTCTTACTCAGGAGGGTTTTCATCCCGGAAGAAGAAGAGGAGGATGGGGACGTACAGTCTGGTTCCCAAGAAGAAAACCAAAGTGCTTAAGCAGAGAACTGTCCTGGAAATGTTTAAGGATCTCCAACAGTCTGCCAAGAGTCCGCAGGTCGGTGCACCTCAGAAAAGAGACTTTCTCAGTTTTTCTCCCACGTTTTTATATTCAGTATTAAGTCCCTGAGGTAATGTTGAATACATTTTTAAACACATTCCACTCTTGCACGCTTTGTGAACTCTTCATGAATGTAGTCAGATGGTGTTGATACTTGCTCCGGACACATTTGGTTTATTTTACAGCATGTTTGAGATTGTTATGATTACCTCCAGTCCTTCTTGTCATGCAGACTAAAGAGGTCGCAAACATAAATGGGGAGAAGGTTGAAAATGCATCTGAAGAGGAAGAGTCCGAGGAGGTGGAGTCTGAGGAAGAGGAGCGACAGCCGCCAGCAGAAGAGCCTGTCAGTGCTGCCCAGGAAGCAACATCTGAACCCATCTCTCAGGTTGGAACATAAAGCAGTGGTATCTTTTATTATCCTGACATTACACATGTGAAACTTTCTAATTTTTAAGAAAAAGTGCAGAACATAAAGGCCCGTGGAACTGTTGCAGAACGCAGACAGATTTATTCAAACTTTTGATAAAAGTCAGGCGGCAACTGTTCGATCACGCTGTGGGGATGAGTCAAATGTTTTATTTAAATTCCCAGGTGGGCTGATCGCCAGCTGATGAAAGTTAAATGTTCTTGAGACATTATATTGGAGACAATAGTTGAATTTCCCTCAAGTATCACTGCGTGACCCTCAGATATTAGAGCAAAGCGTGTTTTGAAATGTCATGTCATGTTAAAGGCTGCTAATGAACCCTGTTTTGTGTTTGTGGTGGAGGCTGGGGACGAGCAGGAGTCTGAAGAGTCCGGAGAAGAAGAGGGGGAGGAGGAGGGCACAGAGTCCGACTTGGTAAGACCGTCAATCGTTACTCAATCTAACTGCTACGGAGTGCAGCTGCATTTTATTTTTTTCACCTCTCATTGTAAATGACTTTCTGTCAGTTTTTGAAATCATCCCCTATGTTTGTCTGCCTCAGAGCACAGAGTCCAGTCTGAAGAGGAGGTTGAAAAAGAAAACAAAACCAGACAGCGCCTGGCTGAGGCCGTCCAGGAAACGAAAGAGGAGGATAAAGGCCAAAGGTGATCCTGTCACAGACACACCTGACAGTCATAAACCTGTTCACCTGTGCTCCATGTCAGCAGGAAACCTGCCAATGTTGTTAGCAAACTTTAAACTTATACTTGTCTTTGACAGAACGTTTTTTTTCCTTTTGGCACTTGAAGACTCTCGTTCATCAGTTTAACTCGCATTCCAAACTATGTCATGTTAATTCCTCTACCCTAAAATCTTTTGAGACTCAACTGGGACCTGACATCAACTCCTATTGGCTAAAAATTGCACAAAAACTAATTTCCCTGGATAAAATTGTAATTGTCATAACACAAAGCTGAAAATGAGCTCTAAACTGCATCATCTCTCAAAGTTTAGCACAGTGAAGTTTGGATTACACAATGGTATTACATTATTTTGCACACCATATCGATATTTTATGCACTTAATGAAATTCATATACATTAAACGTTATTTTCTTTCTACTTCGATGTCCAAAAATATTGTATGGGAACTTTTCCTGCATTAATAAAAGTCCTTATGGACATGAAAAAATTCCTGCAGAATGTCTATCACGTTAAAGATTTTTTTGCTTACAATAAATTGTATAAAAACTCACAGGATGTCTTAACTAAACTAACTTAACAGTTTAATTAAGCAAGACAGCAATTTTCTCTACTGTTGCTGCCACCTGCTACTTTATTCAGAACTTCATTGTATGAAGAAATCACTTATCCAAACTCAGCTGCTGCACAATTTTCCCAAACAACACATTTATCAAACCGCTTGAGAGATCACGGTGAAGTCTGTCGGTCAACTCAAACACTAAAATTAGCCATAATTTACATTTTTATGGCACTGCAGCTATAAGCTTTGTGGGTTCTTTCCTTTTGCTTAAATGTCATGGTAAACAGTGAAGCATTTTCTGATGAATCACTGTCATTTTACTCAGAACCAGAAGCGGTGGATCAGCCTCAGGCTTCATCTCATGCCCAGCCAGGCGATGGGAAGGAGTATACACAGATTCCCTCACCCGAGTCTGTCAACCTCAGCAAGCCCCAGGAACCTGCAGTTTCCTCACAGAACAAAGGTGAGCTTCCAGGAAATGAGGGAACTCGGCACACTTGTTCATAATTATCAATCCCATGTGTTCTGTCCACCGTTGTCACCAAGTTGTGCTTTTCTTGACTTTACCATACCAGACTCATCTAAATCACACACTGTGGCTGTGTGAGTCGTGCTTTATAGTTATTTGTGGGGCTCTGTGTAGACATCTGACTTCACTGAAATATCACTGATCACATCACTGCACATCCAATGCAGATTTATACTGGATCCAGTCAAAATGATTTCTATTGTATTTCACCCAGGGTGGCTTTAAGGAGCTGTCATGAAATCACCTGCACAGATTAAGAGAGTTTAGGCAAAAAGACGAAAGCTGAGCAGTTAACCGGTCAAACATATGGTTGTCTAAATTAAATGTGATATTTTTTTTTACACACCTGTCCACAGATATTATCATATTGTATATGATACGAAGCCCTTGTTATACCCTCCTCTCTCACTCCTGTGGTATTCACCTCTCTTGATTTTTGTTCCAGAAAAAAGAAAGCCCATATTCTCTCAACAGTGTAAAGTTACTACATATATACAGCACATCTGAATTTTAGGATACTCTGGCCAGAGCTCAGTGTCTACAGACTACTGACTGTCTTCGTACATCACACAGATCATTGTTTATTCTAACAAACTTTGCTCTCATCTCCTGATGACACAGCGTGTCTTGCTCAGAACAGCAGACTATTTATTTGTTACGCCGATCCAAATGGTATCATGCTACCAACCAAAATATATTTAAAGCACTGAGTACTATGAATAGTCACTGCTTATGTTTCGACAAACAAAATAAGTTTGTCTTGTCTTTGTTGGAAACAAAATACAGTTTTGTTGGAAAACACATTTATATTTGAAATAAAAGTAAGATTAAAAATATATAAATGTCAAAATAGTGTCAAAGAAGCCTGTGTGTACAGGTCAGTGGCTTTGAGGGGGTGTTATCTAGTGAGAGAGTGACATCACTGCCAGCCCATCATTTGCGGCATTGAGTCCTTCTGATAATTTAACTGAAGCAAATTTAAACTGATACAGAGGTAAATAATTTGGACGTTGTCTCTCTGCAGACACTTCGATGTCAGCCATCGAGGAGGCTCATGAGCTTCCACTCTGCAGCTGCCGCATGGAGACGCCCAAAAGTCGAGAGATTCTTATCCTGGCGGACAGGAAGTGCATGGCCACAGAGAGCGTTGATGGACAGCTGACCCGCTGCCAGATCGCCGTCCTGAAACATGAAATGATGCGTCCCTCCAACTCTGTACAGCTGCTGGTTCTGTGCGAGGACCACCGTAACGGCATGGTGAAGCACCAGTGCTGCCCCGGCTGTGGCTTCTTCTGCAGGGCCGTGAGTACAGCCGCTCACTCAATTTCAGGCTTTCAGCTGCAGTTTGATCATGTCTCACTGGAATGTGGATACGGGTTTACCCTGTGTTGTTGATGTTCATGACTCTTGGGAAGAAAACTGCTTTTGTTCACTTGACTTGAAAAAGACGATGTGGGTAAAGCATGGGTGGTAAGATTAACTGTCCATTCTTCATACGTCACTACTAAAACCAGCACCTACCTCGTGGTGCTCATTCAACAGACAACTATGTTTAACCGGCTGTGTTTTTTTTCTTTTTACTGTGGCTCATTTACTGCATATCGTGCAGAAAAATACAGAAATGTATCTAGAAAAAATTCCACACATTCTGTGGTTCTAGCTTCTCTCATGTGAGGATTTGGTCAGACAAGACCATCATTTTTTGCTCACGAGACTTGTTGTTTTTCGTCATGCAGGGGACCTTCATGGAGTGCCAACCAGACATCAGCATCTCTCACCGTTTCCATCGTGCTTGTGCCTCGGTGCTGAAAGGTCAAAGCTTCTGCCCCCACTGTGGAGAGGAGGCCACCAAGGCCAAGGAGGTCACTATCGCAAAGGCCGACACCACCTCCACCGTGCCCACTGTGCTTGCACAAGGACCTGCGACGCCTGGGGTCCCAGAGGGCCGAGCTGACACCACAACTGGCAGGTAAACTACCAGCTGTGGTGTATTGAAGGGTGTATATTGTTACGTTAGTAGCATATTGGTAAATATGCAAGAATGAATTGAAAATATTTTTTCCTCTTTTTGTTTTTAGCTCTTCTCGACTGGCCGTCGGAGGTGAAGTCAGCGGCAGGGCCGACAGCTCGCTTCCCATTCGTTCGTCACATGGTTATGACACGTCTGCTCTTCCTGGATCGTCCAGGAACGCAATACTGCAGGCCGGGACGGGAACAACAGAGCCACCTTCAGTTCATCAAGGACATCCTAGAGAGACTCTAGAGAGCATCCTAGTAGCTCTGGACACAGAGAAGTTAGTTCTACTACCACAGAGCCATCTTAAGTTAGATGAACGACCAAAAGACTTGGTTACAACTCAAAACATGCACTCAAAGTTTTGTTCTTGTATGTTTCGATTAGGCCCAAGAAGCTGCGATTTCATCCCAAACAACTTTACCTCTCAGCCAAATCGGGAGAACTCAAAAAGGTCTTCCTGATGTTAGGTATGTTAACTCCTGTGGTGCCTTATCTGTCCTGTTCATCATAAAACTGCTCTGTTACATTTTTTCATCTTGTTGTACTCTGAGTGCAGCCAACTTTTGTTTCAATCCAGATGTTTTTAAATAAACGGTTCCTTCTCCATTTCTTTTCAGTGGACGGCATCGACCCAAACTTTAAGATGGAGTCTCAGAACAAACGCACTCCGCTCCACGCTGCAGCTGAGGGAGGATACAAAGACATCTGCCACATGCTTGTACAAGTAAGAGCATCTTTCGGCATGCCCTGTAGTCACTCCTGTGGGTAATACATTTTATATTTTAAATGGAAAAAATCAAACAGTTACTCTTAGAATTTGACACTAAAGGATTTTGGCAATCTCTTGAGTAACAGTGGCTCTCTGATGTTTGCCTCCTCAGGCTGGTGCAAACTTGGACATGTGTGATGAAGATCAGCGAACGCCACTGATGGAGGCCTGTGAGAACAACCACATGGAAACCGTCTTGTACCTGTTGAGAGCTGGAGCCAGCGCCACACACAAGGTAAACCTGCAACTGGTATCTTCAGGTTATCAAAGATTTTCATCAGCCAGCCACAGCGATTGGTTAAACCACAAGGTTTTTTTTTCGCAGATGTCATGTTAAAGAAAGAAAATCGAAAGTAACTGATTTTATTCAAGATGTTAAACTGTGGATCTTTATTTGACATTTACTTTGAATATTTGAATCTGTCAATAATTGGATTGTCTGCTGCATCCAGGATGTTGAAGGGTTCACGTGTCTCCACCTAGCGGCAAAGTCTGGCCATTACAACATTGTGGAACATCTTCTGTCCACAGGATTGATCAACATTAACTGCCAGGTCAGTGGAGTTTCAAATCGTCCTTCCAGTGCTTTAATCAGTGATCTCTCAGCTGTGAAGAGTTTATTATAGGGCTCTTCCATTAGTTTCTTTGCTCATGTGCTTTTTTTAAGCATGAAGATGAGAAGATTGATACTCTTGTGTCTTCGATGTGTTTATGCACGATTGCGTTCACTTGATGAAAATGCTGTTGTAATTAGTGTTTCCTAAATTAGTGTGGACTAAAAGCAACATTTTTTCAGAAAATGTTTAACCTTAAAGATTAAATTGTGCTCGGTTTTGATAATTTGACTCAAATTAGTTGTTAGGAACATAACTAGCCAGAAGGCACTTCCAGCACCTCTAAAGCTTAAAAATGAACATGTTATATCTCATTTGTTTAATCTGTACACAAGGAAATGTAAAAACAAGTTGTGGTTTTCCAGGGAGGTGTGGGCTAGAAATGTTTCTTGGCCAGGTGCAGTGATGGAGTATTGTCATCTTCGTAAGAATGAAAGGTAGCCACATCTTTAAATGTTGATTTGTACGCGGTTTGAACAAATGGAATACAACATGCCAATTAGCTTAGAGCCCGGCTAGCTGTTTCCCCCTGCTTTCAGTCTTTATGCTAAGCTAAGCTAAGCTAACAGGCTGCTGATATGATAGCTTCATACTTAGCTTACAGACATTGTGGTATTGTCATTATTATCACAAACCTCTTGACAAGGAAACAAATGAGCATACTTCAGCTAAACTATTGCACTAAAATGGCTTCAATAAATGGCTTCATATGCCAGGTTTATGATGAATATACCGGATAGATGATCTTAGGTCTGTGTCAATTAGCGTCCTCAACAAATGTTCAAATCACCTCAAAGATGCCATTTACAGAAGTAAAATCTCCATCAGCAGGCAGGTTCACAGTCAGTTAACACTGTTTTATTCACATGGTTTGTTTACTACATACTGTTAAATAATAGGCTCCGAGAACAGACAGAACAGGCAAAAAGAAATGGACTAATGATTGAATGAATGATTAAAGAGTGGCTCTTCCTGAACTTTTTAAAGTTGTACAAGTGTTCTAATCATTTGGATATGTCCTCCAAATGCACTCTGATGCCAGTAAATTAGATATAGAAAGAACTGCACTGCGTCTGATATGTCTTTGTTTGAAATGACTGACCTTGCTGCAAGAAGTTAGCCATTAATACAGCTCTGATGTAATGGAACAGTCTATCCTCCAGTGAACCTTTGTTCTAAGTGGGTATCACTGCTGCTTCATATTTGAATGTAGCTTCCCTCTAGGACTGGAATAAAAACATTGTTTTCTGTCAATGTATTTGTGGAAGTTATCGACATGATGTTATGTTTATGATGTTTCAGTTGTTCAGTGGTCAGCTTGCTAAGATAAAAGTCTTGTTTTACCTCAGGATGATGGAGGCTGGACAGCCATGATCTGGGCGACAGAGTACAAGCATGTGGACCAGGTGAAGCTGCTTCTGTCCAAAGGAGCCGACATCAGCATCAGGGACAAGGTTGGTAAAGGAATCTGTCCTCTGATTGACATAATGAAAAGAAACATCAAATATTATATAATTGTTGCCTTATGACGTTTCATGTCTTAGGAAGAGAACATCTGCCTTCACTGGGCAGCATTCTCGGGCAGTGTGGACATCTCAGAGCTGCTCCTGAACGCCCACTGTGATCTGCAGGCCGTCAATATCCACGGTGACTCTCCTTTGCACATTGCTGCTAGAGAAAATCGTCTGGACTGTGTCACGTAAGTTTCTGCCTCCTAAGCAGGGGGAAAAAAAAACCTTGAGCCAAAAACAAGAGGACTAAAGAGCAACTTTGAAAATTTGTTAAGAAATGCCTTGTTGTTGCTCATTAAAATGTGGTCTCCTCAGGCTTTTCCTCACTCGAGGAGCAGATGTCTTTCTGAAGAACCGCGAGGGAGAAACTCCTCCAGACTGCTGCAGCCATAACTCGAAGGCCTGGGCGGCCCTGCAGGCCAACAGAAGGGAGAGGGACGCAAAGAACAGCAGGCTCAGTGCTGAGCAAAATGTCCTTCACAGGTTTGAATTATTCCATGCTTTACCTCTTGAAAAAATACTGTGGTAAAAGATTTAGGTGGAAAGATCAAAATGCTGTCCATCTGTGGGTTAAAAGCTTATCAGCTGGCAAAACACTGCAGTTACGACCCCAGAACTGTTGATTTTTTTTCTGCTAGGGTCTCTGCATAAGGTTGTCTTGATTTTGAAAACGTTGACAGCCCCTAACCAGTTACTGCTCCGTTTACAGCGACATAGCTCTGGGGCAGGAGCGAGTTCCTATTCCCTGTGTCAACTCTGTCGACAGTGAACCTTATCCTGACGGCTACAAATACATCCCCGAAAACTGTGTCACCTCCCCCATGAACATCGACAGGAACATAACACACTTGCAGGTAAGTTATAAACCATTTCCTCAGGTGCGTTTAAAGGACACCAAGAGATTTCCCTCTCCGCGCTTGGCAATGTGAAGTGACCAGTATTATTCATACATGTATTCTCTCTCTTTATCCACGGCCAACAGTACTGTGTTTGTAAGGAAGACTGTTCGACAAGTATCTGCATGTGTGGACAGCTCAGTCTGCGATGCTGGTACGACAAGGTAAGAATAGATGCCTGCACAGTCAGACCACACCGCCTCCTTTTAATAAGATGTGTCCCAAAGTAGGTAGACACCTGAACAAAGTAAGAATTTAGTGGAAGTAAGGATCCCCAAACCATTAAAAACAACACAATACACACAAGTATGTGTGCAGGGTGTCTATATACAATGTAGCGTATAATATAAGTAAATCATAACAATGATATACATATTTATTTGTATTTATGTATTTTTTGTCATGTTTAGAGCGGTCGTCTTCTCCCTGAATTCTGCCGTGAAGAACCTCCTCTCATCTTTGAGTGTAACCATGCATGCTCCTGTTGGAGGACCTGCAAGAACCGGGTAGTGCAAAATGGACTCAGGTATTCAAACTTCACCTCAACGTTTCTTATTACTAACCACGGCCAGCAAATTCAGATGCCAGCCACAGCTTTAGAAAAAGTATTATTTAACAACAGCTACACTGGTAGAACTGTGCAAAGAAGCTCTATTCAAAAGTGTCTTAACTATCGAGCATAAATAAGTCTATGAGGTGATAAAAGGCAGTTTAAATTTGACCTGCAGCCTCACATCCTGTGTAAATGTGCGTTATTGTAAATATCTCCTTTGTTGTGGATCTTCCAGGACCAAGCTTCAGCTCTTCAGGACCAGTAAGAAGGGCTGGGGTGTCCGCACACTCCAAGACATACCACAGGGGACCTTTGTATGCGAGTAAGTCCCAATTACCTACAAAACACTATATAAAATTTGCTGCTCACCTTACATTTGATTGGTGGATATCAGATCATGTCCTCAAAAGACCTCAATACAAGATGGCCATAGCTTTGCATCCTTGCATATCTGTATTTATTTCTTAATTTATTGAGTAATCTGAACAGGCATGTTGTCACTTTTCCCCTAATGTAATAAACCTGCTACTCTCACATATGCAGTGTCTGTACCTTCTGCCAGATGGTAGCAGCTTAGTAGCGCAGTAAAGAGACATAGTTATCCGCTCTACTTGTGTTCAGAAGCGCTGTCGATGTCACAGAGGTGTTTTGCTAATGTCAATATACTGATAACGTACTGTGACTATATTTTTCGACAGCTTTTTGAAACGAGAAAAACATTTAGGGTTCTGTGTGCTATTTCAAAAACCTGTTGCAGTGAAAGTACATTCAAGTAAATGCCCCATGGTGTCACACGATATGTACAGCATACTCTAATCTGCATTTAAAAGTATTCAAAATCAGTTTAAAATGTCAGCGCATTCCATTAATATGCTGTCAGTGTTGGTGCATATCAAATACAAGAAAACATGTGAAAAGTACTGCAAAACGTTAAGAAACATCAATGGAAAATACAATTGCCAGACAAAATAATGCACACAGACATCCACAACATGATCACTCACAAACTGATGTTTTTTTTAATGCATCATTCAAATATACATTTTAGGATATATTATGTAACATTCCTGGATTAAAATGTCTAAAAGACAGCTAGAACTTTGTTATATATTTTGTTGACTTCTGTACTGACATTATCCAAAATGTGTCCAACAATGTTCAAACCCAGAGAAATCTTTCTTTGGGCACATGTCTCTAACATGAACATGAATAAAACCTTTATTCAACACTTTACGTGAAAACTTTTGCCTGACTTGCATATATAGATTTTTGTCAGCATTAATAGTTGTTTAATAAATTAAAACAAAAACTCCCCTGATCCAACACTTCTTGCATCTTTAATTTTTTTTGATTTAGAGACTCCTTTTTTTAAATTTACATACTTAAAAACAGTTAAAAAGGCTACAATTATTCTGGAGGCAAACTTTAGATTCTAACATATTCATCTTTGAGAAGCCATGAGATAGAAGTATGTTTACCTTGTTGATTTGTGCCCCGTTTTGTTTTCTTGACTTCTTTTGTGAAGCTAGTCGGTTAATATGATGTCAGTCATGTTTTGGAGCAAATCCAGAGTTATTTCAGAGAAATAAAGACATTTCAGTTAAGCTGTCTAATAATTCTTACCGTTTCTTGTTTGTTAAGGAAAAAAATTGGGGGACGTATGTACATCAAAAACGATTATTAAGCTTGATAAGAAAATTGATGGCTTGATAAACTGAATTTGACAGTAAAAATGTTTGAGTGCTGAGACATCCACTTACTCGTGATCTTTCAGTTTTGAATAATGTGTGGGGTTATTTTTTAAATTAAATAACCTTTTGGGTGAAATAATTTCTTGCCAGGTTTACCAGCAGGGACTTTAATTCTTTGAAGCACAGTATCTCACAACTGCAGTCCTCTGGGGAAAAAAAACCCTTGTAATTCAACGTTCATTAAATCTTGGCATGTTGCAGAAGGCATTAGCATTAAAATGTTTCAGCAATGTCAGCAGCTACTGACGACTTGCCTGCCTTTGAACAGGTACGTAGGGGAGATCATCTCCGAAGCGGAGGCAGAAATGAGGCAGAATGATGCCTACCTGTTCAGCCTGGATGATAAGGTAAAGTACATCACACCAAATCTTCTCAAATAAATGCAGGCACGGATTGAAAATATAATTAAAACCTTCACTTTGATTCCAAGTGACTATTTTAATATTCTGTATTTTTTCAAATCAACTCTTAGCTTCGAATTCTTTTGAGATTTCGTTCCTGACAGAATTCTCCCCCCAGCTGTATTATTTAGTTTTTATTTATCTTCCTTCCCAGCCACAAGATCTATACTGCATTGATGCCCGTTTCTATGGCAACATCAGCCGCTTCCTCAATCACATGTGCGACCCCAACTTGTTTGCCTGTCGAGTGTTCACAACGCACCAGGACCTTCGTTTCCCACACATTGCCTTCTTTGCCAGTGAAAGCATAATGGCTGGAGAGGAGCTTGGGTAAGACTATTTTTTTTCTTAACCACTTTAAGACATTTCTTGATCATCATGTTTGATATAAATATTGGTGTCTGAGTTTCAAAAATGTGTTGATGATATGTTGGCTGATAGAATATTTTGACCTTCTGGCTGATGTCGGCTTATTTGAAATGAATGATGAGGTAAACTCGGTTGATGATGGATTTCAATAAAGAATAACTATTAAAACTTAGGTCAAGATAAAAATAAATGGTTTTCAGCAATTCAAAACACACGTTTGATATCATTGTATTCTTTCTTTCTCCTGAAATTGATACAGTTTAAGGTTATGTTTGAGAACTAACACAATTAAAGACCTAACTGTTATTTTGTTGAAGGTGTAAATTTCGAGGTTTTATAGATTCTATGAAACTATAGGTGAAAAAACATAAAATTCAAAAAGGAAGAGTAGAAGAGTAGGTAAATCATGATTAAATAACAATGCTCTTCTAAAATCCTTTGCTTTCTCATCCTCTTCTTTTAGATTCGACTATGGCGACCACTTCTGGGAAGTCAAAAGCAAGCTGTTTAGCTGCGAATGCGGCTCCTCAAAGTGCAAGTACTCGTCAGCAGCCATGGCGTCGCTGCAGGCGGACAGCACACCCGAGGAACAGCAACAGCCCAGCGCGTCACCTGACACCAGCTCTTCCAACAGTCCCTCCAGTCCCTCCTAAAAGCCCTCCCCACACAAAGCTTTGCTACATGTACACATGACTGACGGACACACAGGGATTGCTCATCTCTGTCCTCCTTGAACTTTGAACTTTTATCAGTAAACTTGTACTATATATCCACTTCTGATTACAACCACGGACCACTGACCTTTGTGAGAACCCATAAAACACACAGAACCAGATGCACAATCAAATCATGGATATCTCGCTGCTCCTTTATTCCACCGTGTGTAACTTGAACAGCAGGGGCAGCGTCAGCACACACATCACAGGGACAATACGAACAGTCTTTACACTTCATACATAAATTTAGTGGGAAGGAAAACTGCGCATTTTGTCTATTTTTTTTTTTTTTTAAACGATTGATTGATATTGTTATGGCTTTTCTTAAAGAGTCATGATCAAGGAATTTTAAGATCGGGGATGAGGGTATCTTTTGCAAAGACAACCTCAGCATACAGCTGGGTGTAATGTGTTGACCTTTGTGGTCATTAATCATCAACCATTCCAGCAAAACTAGCTGATAAATACTGAATTATGTTTATGCCACTTCTTCGAGTCACGCCATCTTTGTTGCAGTGTTTGAACAGACACGTCCAACATTTGCCACCATAGTTCATAAATTGATTAATTAACTGAAATGATGTGAAAGACAAAGAACCTGAGCAAAAATTGGACTGTTTGTTTAATCTGCTATACCAGTGAGTATAGATTGTATGACACAAAGATGCTGTACCATTCCTCAAAAATGAGGTGTTTCGAGTCTGAATAAATTGGCTGGTCTTTTTACTAAGCGTGTATAAGGGGATTGTCATGAGTCAGGTATTTTGCCACAGTTGTTGAAGAATTGATTTAACTGAAATTGAGTTAGAAAACAAACAAGAAAATGGTGCTGACAAAGGTTTTTACTTTTGTTTTCATTTTTATTACCGAAGTGAACATAGTTTGTAAAATAAGAGAATGTTTTAAGTTTTTTATGTTTAATTTTAACTCCAGTTTTCTAATCGTAGTTACTGTAGTTAGGCTGTTTTTAATTTTGTTTCATGAATTTGCCGACAGAAGCCAACCCGTCTTTTTAAATGTTGTTAGTAAAGCAGTGACTGTTGTGCAAAGTCTTGAAAGGTATAAATGAAAAAAAAAAAAAAGGTTATAAAAATGCACTTCCATTCTGTTCTGTTACATATTTCTGGATCGTGAACCATCCATCTAATTGGTTGTATCTTTTTCAATAAATTTACTACTAATGCATTTATTCTGATATGCTTTACTTGTTGCAGTTTCTCTTGGAAGGCAAGCCTGTTTGCTTCAATGTTGCATAAACATGTTGTGGAATTTAAATATTACATTTCCGCTTTCTCCAGCTCTGTCACTTTGCTGATTTTCTTCAAGTCCAGAGGGAGATTGCTTTATAGCTCCTTATCTTGTCAACCACAAACGCATTACTGAAAGATCTTCCAACTGAAGCCTGCAGTAAGTCTGACCCTATACAAACTGAGCAGCAGCTCAGCTTTGACAGACGGGCCCTGGGCCCAGCGCTGAAATATTTGCGCAGCTGTGGCATCTGAGCTGCTGACACTTCCCACACTCCGTTTGCTTTAATGAGTTTAGACTTTCAAAGCCTCTCGTTTGTGCCGTGATTTTTAAGAGCTGCTGAACATTTCACAGTGATAGAGGCTACAACTAAACAGTGGTGGAAGAAGTAGCAAAACCATAATAGTTAGACTTACTTGATTACAAGTTGTAATTCTGTATCAATTCTAAACTACACAGGTGTAAGGACTAAAAGCTACTCAAGTATGGAAAGACAAGTTTATTTATATAGCACACTAATTATTTAGATCTTTTCCAGGTGTCTGCAGGCCCTTTTAAATGTTGTGATTTCAATTTTAGGAATATTAAGGCTTTGAAAGTAATTAAAATATCCTTAGCTTGATGCCATACTTGCATCAACATCTTATCTAATTTAATTCATCCATCTTTTAATTTCTTTGTTTCAAAATGAGTTGAACTATCCCGTGTCAAAGTCCAGACTCAATTCTTTACACCTCCTACTGAACCTATTACTGTCCCTTTATTTGTACTTTGTAATTTTGAACTAAGGTGTTGGTATTATTAACCTAATTCATTCAAATAAGACACAATGCGCTCGACTCGCATATATAACTTGAAAAAGGGTGCTGAATCCCTCTTGTAGTGGATGATCAAAAAGGAAAAATGCTGGCAGCAGCTCTAACATGCCATTTTATGAAGCTTAAAAAGCTAGCATTGGGTTTTTACCCAACAACGATTATACTGTGTATAACAGGCTGAAAATCTCAACCTGTAGAGTAATGGGTAAGCACAGATGAGTTAAAAAAAAAAAGTATAACAGAAGTAAAAGGTCTAATATTAGCCTACCCTACAATACCCTCTGTAGGTAAGTTTTCGAAAATAGAAATATTCATTAGAAGTACAGTACTTCTACACTACTTGAGTAATTGTATTTCCATGTGTTCCTTCCCACCTCTGCAAGTAACCTCAAAGGTATAAATTTGTACAAACAAAATTGTTGGAGGAACAAACATCAGATAGATTCGGATGAAAAATGTCCCCTGATAGTATGAACAGCAGGAATTGTTTTGACTGTGCATCTGCAGGCCTTTTAGGTCTCATAAACTGGCCGATGATTGCTCCCTTCCTGGTTACAAGGGCGGACAGCAAAAACAGAGTCGATAATTGATTCCGAGAAATTTCTCCTTGAGCAGTGAAGATGGCTGGTCTGATAACGAGGTTCTTAACTAGCAGGGCAGGAAGCGGCCTTTCCGCATTCCAAGGTGGGAGAAACTTTTTTCGGGTTTGGTGCCCCTGCCCTGGTGCCTTACAGGACAGCCTTCTGCAGGCACACATACATAAACTGTGTGATGGACAAATGCTTGCTTTATCCCACCTTTCAGTTGGATCTACCCCAGTAACCCCGGAGAGCAAATATGAAGAAAACAGTTCCTGTCAGCTCAAGATGGGCAGAGAAACGATCCACTGTGGTGTATGGTACGTTAATTCTGGTTCTTATCACCTATGTTTGCATTTGTTTACATTTCTTTATTGTAACCATTAAGGGTGTAAATCCTGAGTAAAGGCACATGTTTAGTGGTATCTTAAGTTGCCGAGGGTCAGGGCCTCCCTTCCGGAAAAGTCTCAAAGGTCATAAGATGATTAAGGATGGAAAAGCATAAAAAAGGGGGGGCCTATTAGTTAGCTGAAAAAAATGTCACTAAAAAAATTATTATCAAGAAGGATTAAGGCTACCTTTAAAAAACTATGTCAATCTTGAGTGGTTAGCCTTTTTCAGAGCACACATTTTCAATTGTCATAGTTGAAAAAGCACAGGTGTCACTATTTACATTATCAACAGCTCTGTTCTATTCAGTAAAAGTGCAAGTGCCACCATGCACAGCAGTAAGTACCTGAAACTGTGGAAGCTGAATGGTATGCAGCCATCATTTAATGTATCAATTCCACCTGTGCTTTTCCTACTGTGTCATGTTGAAATGTAATAAAAAACCTATTGCAGCCTAAGGGCAAAGAAGATGCAACCACATAAAGCAAGCTGTGCTTGGATAAGCCACACACGAGGTTTATTTCTTATTTTAAGAACTTTCAAACAACGACATATGCTTTATTTAAACTGGAGGACTAACTTTAAAGTCAAATTTCAGTGCTAAGGACTTATTTAAATAATTGCTAGCAGCAGTTAGCTTCAATATAGATGTGGACACTATTTAGCAAAATGTTTATCTTTTGGTAAATTAAGAATTTACAGCAGTCTTTCCAACACAAATAGTATGACAGGAGTCATTTAGCCCTTAGTCCATCAAGCTATTTGGTCAACATGTTATAAATAGCCTAACTTGCCAATGTTTTTCATTTGATGCTAGCTGCAGGTAGCTAGCTGTCTGTCTTTGGGGAGCAGAGTCCCGCTGAAATGGTAGGAGCTAACCTCACTAGCCAAACGAAGCTATTCATTTAACTTGTATTTGTTTGACAAATTTGGTCTAAATGGCGGCTTCTAACTTTCTGGGCGCACAAATAGATGGACAAGAGGTGGATTATGGCTAAGGAGTCGGTTGAGAAGTCCGTATAGACATTTTCTGTTTTTCAGGTTGAAACTAGTGCTCCTCTAGCTGCGCTGAACAATTAGCTAGCTAACTTTAAGACATTTACTTAATGTTAGTGTGTCAAGAGTAGTGCCCAGTTTACATAACCATAACATTTGTGTTGTTTGACTATACACTAACTTCTCAGCAAAAGTAAACAAACAAACAAAAAACAGATTCTGGCATTCTTCAAGTTATGTTTGCTGTATTCAAATGTCTCATCTAAAAGCGCTGCGCACAGCCACATTGGGCTCCTGGAGGATGCTCACCCTGGGGCCAGAGTATGAGGACACCTGGGTTTCGTCATCTGACAAGAGTCGCGGTCCCACCGATAAGCAGGTAGAGGGGGAGCCGGGGCCTGATGAGAAGACCAACACCGGACCTGGTGACCAGGTAGAACCTTCGTGGAGAGCCGCGGACAACGACACCGTGCAGAAGTATGACGCAGTTTTACACCTGGACGGTCTGAGCAGCCCGGGAACGAGAGGCGGGGTGCGTGAAATCGTCAAGAAACACGAGCTCCTCAAAAGCACGCCTTGGTCCAGCAGGTAAGACACACAAACCTCTGAAGACCCCTTAACAAGTTAAAGACTTAACATCACTAAACTGCTGGGTAGTGGATTTCCTATTTGTTGATGATATTCTCTATTGAATTAAACATTCAAAGTAACCAAGTAACGTAAGTTATCTAATAGATGTGGTGGTCCAAAAATGGCACTATTAACCTTGACATCTTTGTGGAGTAGATAAATGGAAACACCAAAGTAGCCTATCTCAAATTGTACAGTTTGCCTGTGCTGGGATACTGTGTGGCACTGCTTGTCTAACTTGTCCAGTTAGTAATGAAGCCTCTGACATTAGAATATTAGTATTTTGGTAAATTTGTAACAAAAGTATCCCCGTAGTCTGCGCCAATTCTTCAGTTTCCATTTCAGATTTGATTTCAAAGGGGATCATTATCAGTGCAGTCGCAACTCATGTTTACATCATTTAAACATCATTTAATCTGCAGTACATCAACTAAACCACTAGATGGCTCCTCAGCTGTATCTAGCGCATTTTAGTTTATGGCTGGCTGCCGATGATGTAAACAGGGAGCAAGATTATATCTTTAGACGCTAAAATAATAATGAGCTAAATGACACATGACTGAATCAATTTATAACAGACCTCAGGACGTGAGGAAATTGAAAACCTGTCTAGTCTGCTGTGCAGAACAAACAGAACATCTAAACAAATGCATCCAAATAAATGTACAAATGTCTGAAGCCACAAAAGGGGCATCTCTTTGCCTCTTAGCATTTTTCATTGCTTGTCATTTTTATGGTAGTTTAAGGTGTAACCATGAGCACTAGAATTCGTAGCTTTACCTATTTTCCCCTTGTGGCTAAATTGGAGGATCAAATCAATGTCCTGATTGGATAAAGTGGGCAGGGATGTTCCTTTTACTGCATGAGCAAGAGGAAGAGAGATGTGGGTTACTGACCAAACACTAAAACAATGATTTGTGTAGGAAGATAGAGCTAGTTGATACTTATTTTAATAAGAAAAATAATGCATACAGCAGCTTTAAGGAAAAGACAAAAAAAGGAAAACTGTTGAATGAAACAAATACAAGCATCAAATCTGAGTAACAAGGGAAAACGTTTTCATGTTGCATTTTAATTCATGTTCTAGATCTAATTTGAAAAGCATAACCATCATCTCCAGTAAACGCCAAACACAAAACGTTCCCAGTGGTAATCAACGTTGGCCTGAACAGGTTATTACTCAGATTTATAGCGGTCTGTGAATCCCTGTAGCCACTATAAACATGGCTTATTTATTTCCTTCCTATGACAAATCACTAACTTCCGACAATTACGTCCTCAAAGCAGTTCATGAAAACATATACACACAATACATAACAACGGCACTGACTGTATGGATGGTCCATGTAATATATTACACAGTTGACAAAAACACAAGGACACAAACAAAACATTAAAATTGAGCCTGCCAGAACTGAGCTGGTTGCCTGTGGAATAAGACTGTTTTCTTTTGTTGCCAGGATTGAGTCTTTCTAAAATTGGAGTGCAGATGATATGAAGGTTCCTCTAAGATGCACAGAGACTTCCTCCTCATCCTCTGTACCCAAAAAGCCCCCAATTGTGCCCTCCTGATGAGTTTATTGGCCACAGTGACAACTCTTCCCACCTTGCTCCTGTAGTCACAGTTACCACATGTGCATTAATATTGTATGACTGGCACTTTCACTGAGAGAGTTATAGACAAAAAAATACATTTGCTGACTTATTCTTAGCTGTTAATGCATTTAAGGAGACAGATGATAAACTTTCCTAGAGAAACAGAGTTTGCTATCTGGGGATATTAACAAACTAAATACATCTACATCTGGCCTGTTTAGAGCAATCAGCTCCAGTACAATTGGCCGACCAGTTTTAGCCTAGAAAGATCATAAAGCATTTGCTGTGTGTTATATTCTCAATATATGTGCAGCAAATTGGAGAGGAGATAAAACTGCTCTAAGGAGCCTCTGTGCTAATTATGAGTTTCTCAAACATGCACTATTTTGTGCAGAGCTCCTTTTTAAAATCACTTGCTGTAGATAATATAAGACTAACCTGTGGGGTCCTGGAGAGGCTGGGCCATCTCTAACGACTCAATACACACATTTTTTTAATCACCTTTATGCCTTTCTGAATATTATGAATTACTCAGCTGTTTTATGAGAAACTTCACCAAGAGTTAGACTTCACGGAGGTATAACTGACCCCAAACAAAAGTAACATTGCCATGTAGTATAACTACGTACACTTTTTTGTCTGTAAATGATGTTTTGGCAAACAAAAGGAATATATAGTTATTTATGCAATGCCTGTAAAACATAAAACACAAAACAAAAAACATATCCTTATGACAAATGCTTTATGGTCATTACCATAAATATGCATCTCCAGCTATAAAGGGTTCTAAGTTATCTTCATATTGGGGTGTCAGAAGAAAAAAAAGTTTACACATAAAAGTGGCCACTGTGGGACAACGAGCAAGCTAAAGATTAAAGGAAACTAAGACAATGTGGAGACCACTGTTTTAGATTTATACGATCATCAATTTCCACTACATTTATGCATTTTTGCCACCAAAGGAGTGTATGATTTCAGCAACAAGGTAGGTATGCAAACTTTTTTCCATAACGTGATATAAAAACTGTGTCGATGTTGTCACTTGGACCATGCAAAACCTTAAGTTAATGTTTTCCCCTTGTTGATGTAAAAGAAGTATTGATTAATACTCATGTTTTTACCCACAGGTTTTTTTTAAATTTCACAGCTATCTCAGTGTTATATCTCCTGAAAAGAGTGACAAATTCTGCCAGGTTGGCATTATTCAGGATGTTTGTGAAGTGTTTTAATTTGTTTCAAGATAGAAAAGGAGTCAGAGTGAAACAAGGTTAAATTGACAATCGCAGCCCATGAAGACAGTGACATTTAATCCAAGAAAAAGTATTGAATGGTTTGTTCTGAAAACAAGTTAAATAATCTCAGGTCATATGGAATTCACATTTTATGAGCAAACAAACAAATCTGAGAGTTACTTGTACATAATAGACAGTTTCTCTGCTCATACAGTCCTGTCAAAGCCCTGTGGATTATTTAAAAAAAATTCGCTCAGTGCTTTTGCAACAATGTGATTTTACAAAGAAATGTTAAAGGCTTGAAAACCAGTGAAAGACAAGTTGTAAGCATTTCTCCACATGGAATCAGAAGCGAGATAAAATGGACAACGCAAGACTTCATGTTTTATAAGCTGCTGTTTTCTGTATAGACACCATGCTTCTGCTTTGTTGATGCTAAAAGAAATATTGATCAACATTCATGTTTTGACCCGTAGGGCTTTTCTGAACTTCATTAGTTTTACAGTCTTTTATAACCAGCCAACAGACGGTGAGCGTGTCTGAACGCTCCAGCCTCCGATAGGCTCGATTTGGTCACATGCGCTCTTCCTTATTCCTCTGAGGACTTGCTTTATAGCCTTCAGCCCCCATAGAACGAGCGATCAAACAGAAACACAGGGCAAGTGCTCGTGTTGGATGGGCTTGTCTTATTATTGGGAAAAGAAAGCAAAGGGATTTCCGTGTTTTCTGGCGCTCCTGCTTATCTTGGCTGACACCCGGAACGTTTCAACTGGTGTTTGGATGCTGACACGATGCTGTCAGGATTTTGGACGGAGACGAGCTGATGAGCTTTTATTTCAGCGTGATTTTTTTTCCCCACTCACAGCCCGGCTGAAATGGATGCAACAGCCTCCGCAAAGTGAATAATTTTACAGCTGAAGTGGTTTATTGCTTTAAACTTTTACATTTCACTGAAAATGAATGAACGGAAAGGAACAAGAGAAAATGGTTTTCAATGAGGCCACCTTGTTTTTACATTTTCCAAAACGCAGCGCTTTCTGTACACCCTGCTGTGCTTTGGATGAAGTCTGTTTGTTGTGATGCGTCTCCCCTCCATTCCCACTGAAACCAGTTTGGATTTTCCCTTTTGGATCTGTGCGTTTCCAGAATGGCACGCTTCGCAGAAGATCTACCCACCCGGTATGGAGGAGGCGCAGGCGGCGGAGGGAGAGGCGGACCGGGCGCTGGGAGAGGGGGAGCCCGGGGTGGTGGTGGCGCTCCGGGCGGCCAGAGGGTGTACAAGCAGTCGATGGCCCAGAGAGCCCGGACAATGGCCATTTATAACCCGAACCCTGTCAAACAAAACTGCCTCACCGTAAACCGCTCCTTCTTCATCTTCCGCGAGGACAATCTCATCAGGAAGTATGCAAAGCGAATAACAGAGTGGCCATATCCTTCCTGAGCAGTAGCACCACGCACAGAGCAGGTGCATCTGTAATCCGCTCTCTGTCCCTGCTTGGCAACCACACAGATGGCTGAAAAGCAGAAACACACCTCCGCCCGCAGGCCTGTTAAGTTTAGGTGCTGTTTGGTTTATATCAGGTCGTGAGCACCCGCTGGTGCTGTTGATTGACGGTCATTTTCGCCTGTGGAGTAGCTAAAACATTGTCCGACCCGCGCAACGCTGAAAGCACCTGTCGCTCCGCTTCTTATCTCTGTCCAACAACACAAAGATGTTTTCTCAATAGGTGCCGGCAGTGAAAAGACTTCGCACCCGCCCATTGTGTTGCCTTTTTATTCCTAGATCAATATAGAGTCTGTAGGCGTCCACATCCACTGATAAGTTCTTTTGTCAAAATGTCTGCTGTGACCTGTCTACCGGGCACGCACACAGCGATCCCAGCTGCAGTTACTAATGATCAAACATCGGTATTGATTGACGCAACCAAAAGTCGATAAAAAGCTGCGTGCGTAAAAGGGCGATGCTCAGGCTGCGCTGACGCTCAGTGTACTCCGTTCTCCATGTTCTCCAGCCATGTCATCCTTAAGATGAAGTGCAGTGTATTTTAGTAAAAAGGGACTGCTGGTTAAGGGTTGCAGCACCGCCTCTTCGTCTTCATTTAGGAGCCCTCTCCATGGTGCTGAAGGCGCCCACGCTCACCGCTCCATGCCACTCTTTCAACGCTGCAAACAATCCCACTCCTGTGAGTCGAGTCATGGTCACCCTTCAAATCTTAATATTTTCTCTCGTGAAATAAGTGAAAGATTGTGCCAGGATGACATTATTCTGTGTGTTTCTGAAGCGTTTTCACCATTTAAAGACGGGAAAGTGTCAAAATGAAGGCAGTGACATTTAATAACAGAGGTCCTCTGCTTTTACAGTTCTTTTAGAAGCCACAGGGTTATCTCAAAAGTCGATCATTGCTGTTGCAGTGCAACAATATGTTTTTATAATGAAATAGCAAAGGCTTGAAAGCTGAAAGTGGAAAAAAAACTTAAACTTCCATATTTAAAGGGGAAAAAGAGATGAAATTAATATCTTGTTGCAGTGAAATGCCTATAGCTGGAAAGACAGAGCATGTGTGACAAACGCAAGAAGACAGCTTCTGCAGCTTTGTGCTCTCTAGATGACAGTGAGAACAACATTAGCTTTGGTGGAATAATGATGCTTATTAATTTGTCGGTGCCCTCTATAAGTAAATACAATAGAGTCTCACTGCACAATGAAAGAAAAAAGAAAAAAACGCAGGAAATAGAAAATCACAGCTGAAACAGTTAAAGTAGCCATAATATTAATTTCCCTTTAAACATTCACCACCAGGAAAATTGTATTGTTGTTGCATCGTCAGGGTAGTTGGGTGTCTTATGGGTTATAATTCTGCATCTTGGCTCGAATGGTCATATTATTCCTATTCCTTTGCAATTTTTAGTCTCTCAATAGCCCCTGACCTACGGGCAATGACCCAGTGAAAATGGTTTGCAGAATGAACCAAGCAATGAAAATGGTTGGAAATAATCAACCATCTGGAAGGATCATGGGCGCATGTATAGGATGCTTTCTCTCTAGAAAGCCTTCATCCAGAGCATGATGGGAGTTTTATGCTTAAGTGGACAGAATGCTTCCACATTTAATTGCATTTTTCATACAGAATAATGCAGGATTGCTTTTCTTTACAGTTTAATGATGTCTAAAATTATTTAATTAGTCCTCAGTTGGTAACTCATGGTAAACTTAATTATCCTGAATAAAATGTAGGTCTTTAAACATTCCATAAGAAAATGCGGTTATTGATTCTGCAATGAAATGAAATGACATGACATGAATGCCACTTCACTTTCAACTGTTCCTTAACCCTCACACTCCATTTGAGTACATGATCCTGGCTACAATTATTGCCAACTGCATCGTCTTGGCCCTGGAGCAGCATCTACCCTCTGGCGACAAGACACCCATGTCAGAACGTCTGGTAAGTGCTTCAACATACCTGTGTTTGACATCACTTTCCTTTTAAGACCAAAACTTTTTTTTTTTGCATTTTTATTTTTATAATGGAAAAGTATCCATTTCACATCCATCATGTTAAAACAAAGAACCATTTCATAACACAAGTGTATCAACAGCAAAGTTGTAGAGACAATTAAATAGTTTAGATGACATTATATTCTCACTCATTCTATCAAGTTAGCTGGTTCGGTTTAATGTGCCCAGTGCACTTGTGTATGTAATTGCTATCTATTCATGAATAGTAGCTGACGCTGATCTTAGCCACTTTCTTATGTTCGCCTTTTTGCTTGCCCCCAGAAGTATTATAGCAGTTTTCAATCACTGATCCCCAAAGCATCAAATGAGATTTCACCCATTTTACATAGTTAGTAGGGCTGTAACGATACACGTATGGAAACTGAAATCGCGACACTTAGATCCACAAACCTGTCTCGTGGCGTGAGAAGGCAGAATCACGACACAACTGCCAGTCCAGATCCAGCCCTATGAGCTATAAAGTAGCCCCTTTCAGACAGAGACGCCCAGAGACGCCCACGACCAATTCTCACCAATTCTCCGCAATTGAATTCTCGTTCACAAAGAGCGAAGCACCGCTGGAGTAAAGACGAACTGCTGTGTAATTTACACAGAAAGCCGGCACTGTGGTTCCTTAAGAAACGTGCCGGTAGATGTGTGTGTTTTCAAGGTGTTTCCCTGGTGTCCCCCCGTCAATCTTAACCGGCGGATAAGTTATAATCATATGGATGCTGTTATAATGTGTTGTGATTGAGATCTTGACCCACTAAACATCGTGGAAAGTGACAAAGTTATGTTTTTCGCTCTAAATTACATAATAACATGATCGCCATCAGTGAGCAGGTCCCTGTCTGACTCTGCCACCTGGTGGCAGACGCTGTTTTTCGGGCAGAAATGTGATGAAGAGTTGGTAGGACAGCTGGGAGGACAGATGCTTCTCCACGTACAGCTGCAGAGAGTTACAGTTACTATGTTACCTTCTGTAACGTTGCTTTGTGGGACATTTCTCTTTATTTAGTTGAGTGAGGGACATGTGCAGCTAACAGATCATCTGATAGACACGCCCCCCATACGCGCAGCCGGCTCATCCATTCACACTGGTTCAGTTTGCCAATACTGCACCTCTGATACTATCAGACGAGTATCATATAGAGAAATTATTGAAATGTTACATAGATAAAATGTTTGATTAAAAAAAATTATAATAATCGAGGTTTGTATCGAACCGTGGGTCAAAAAAAGTGATACAAACCAAATTGTGAGTTTGGTGTATCGTTACAGCCCTAATAGTTAGTATCGCATATGAAACAGATGAAACCCCCACCCAAATACATTAAAATCTTTTGATATATCTCCTGCTAATAAGGCACTATAGATATGGAAATAACTTTTCACAGATACACAATGTAATCCTGTCCCAGCTTTGATTTCCTAACCTTTGTCAGGAGCGCCAGGGTCTCAGAGTAACAAGGGATTAACTTGCAACAGCTTAATTGCTGCAGGACCTTCCACTCATCAGACTGTGGGACACCTTGTGTCTCCCCCCCACACCCCACCCAAAGCTTGTATCTTGTAAGTCAGCAGAGCCTCTCAGTGAGCTAGCTTTGATCCCTTTCTCTGGCTCCCAGTTCCCACAGCTGCTCACATGCACTCAGTTTTGAACTCTGACAGTCACGTTGCACAGCTAACCAGTCTCTGAGAGAAACCAGAGATTGCTGCACAGGGAGGTCAAGTAGCACATCCTGCCATGTGTACCAGAGAAAAAACGCAAAACAAAACTGAGTAGCACATATCTTCATGGTTCAGCACTTTGCTGTGTTCTTGAGGGTGTTGTAGCTCAAGGGAGTTTGTCTTTAAATAGAGAGCAGAGAGTGTTACAAAGATCAACAGCTTGATGCGAAAAAGTCAATGAATTCCTTTCAAATTCAACCACCTGCTTGTGATTTGATTCATCTCAGTGGCTGTGATGCAAATTCAGCATTGAAGATGTTACAACTAGGCAAACAAAAAGGTAGCATTCAGCACCTAAGAAGTGATTAGTGGTTACACAAAGGAGAAAACAAGCATCCTCTAGCTGCCTCCTCCACCTCGAGGATGTAATACAACAAGAAACCTTTTAATTACAACAAGGGATCAGCTATTATTTATGAAGCTCTGTCAACAGAGTAGGAGGCGTGCTGTAAGTGGAGGCGATGATTGAAGCAATTCAGGAAGAGTATTTTATATCCATTGTAAGTCTTTAGCGCCATGATCCTTGGGGATTTCCCCAACCATCTTTTGCAAGGTTATTTATAATTTAGGAGTATTTTAAATGTTTGTTAGATAGTAACATGCAACTAGTAGAGACATTCATCCAGGCATCCCTCTGACCCGGTCATTACGTAAGACATTCAACTGTTTTTCCTATGAATCTTGTCTTTATAAAGCCTGTCATTGTTGAAATGTTGCAGACTCCTACATCTTCTCTTATTGGCCAGGAACAGCTTATCTGCTTTTCAACAACAAGAACAACAACAACAAACTGTCATTATTTAACTAACCTCAGCCTTCACGCTTCACGCTCTCATCCAACATATCCATTATCACTGGGTGTTCACTGTAGTCAGCCTGTGCTATAGAAAAGGTCACATTTCTTATAGTGCTCAGGCCTGTCACACTGCTTTTATGTGATTATTTATGTTGGAGGATGGGTGAAGCTGGGGGTTGGGGACACTGACTGTCAGGTTGTAGTATGCTGGGAGCAAGAGAGAAAAATGGAAAGGGAGAGGTTAGTGTAGGCGTGAGATATCCTCTGCTCATGCCCTGCAGATTGCTCCAGGCTCTTGCAGATATTAATGGAGGCAAAGGAAAAACTGTCATGTCATACATGCTTGATCCAGCTTGCGTAGTTAAAGCAAGACCCATAGTTAACCTAGCCACATAGGGCAAATGATCAAACTGACGCTGTTTATAGTTTGACACTTTTAGGGAATGATGCAGTGTCCAAATCAATCATGTCCTCTCATGTGTGTTGTGCATACGCACTGAGTGCCGAAGTGCCCTTTCAAACGGCAATGTCTTTTGTCGTGTTGGGATGATGTTGTGCTTTTGATTTCCCCTGATGTCACACTAGAGGGGCATTTGAGCTGGCCAGTTGTCCCCCAATACCATTATTCCATTCTTCAATTCTCTCTTAATGTCACATCAGAGGCACTTGAACCTTTCTGGTTGGTCAAACTCTTGACCCCAGTAGACATTTGTTCGGTCCATTTACCCTTCTGGTTTGGCCACCCACTATCATTTCTTCCCCAAGTATTTTGCCCTAAGATTGCCCTAAGTTTTCCTGTGGTCGCTCTAAGTGCCCACCAATTCCATGCTGCATTTTTCTCACAATAACACACCAGAGGTGCACTTGACTCTGATTGGCCCAAATATCCCTTTGGTTACCCTGAGTACCTATTTTGGTTGTCTCAAGTGCCCTATTGGTACATCAAGATCTCCCTATGGTTAGCTCAAATGCCCCTGTGTTTGACCCTTTCTGATTTTTGCCCAAATATCACACCAGATGGGCAAGTAAACAGCACAAGTTCTCTAGATAACAACCTAGAAGGCCCAAATTCTCCTTTTACTCATTAAGCCTTCTAGTCAGTTCACATGCCCCTAGGGTTGGCCCAAAAGATACCCACGAGCTCTACTGTTTGCTCCAGGCCTCTTCCAATTTCATGCTTCATATTGCCCTTATGAAAGGCATGTGCCCAAGAGAGGTGCACATACCTTTGAGGTGGGCCTAAATACCCCTAAAGCCAGCCCAAATGTGCTTATTTTTTGCCCGAGTGGCCATTTCTTTGATCCAGGTACTGCATGAGTAAATATCCTTCGAGTTTGTCTAACCCCCAAACCCCTAAAATAGAGAGCCCCTGGTCCGCACACCACTGATCACGCCCCAGATACATTTTCTTTATTTTCAGCATTTAATGTTCTGCTATCAGTTGAAATTAAATTGTTAATTTTACATGTTTGAATTCATTAAATGAGCAGACCTGAGGCTCAGTTGATTTTCCAAATGCCATTAAGATCATGCTCTGTGTGTGCATATTTGTTTTCACCGTGTTTACTCTCTTTTCATTTAAAGAAGAGGGCTCCACTTCCTGCATTTCTGTTCATACTGCTTCAAGATGTGAAAGGAGCCGTCTTTCATTCTCTCCTTTACTTACCCCCCTCTTTTACGTAACGCTTCATTAACCACTCTCTAACAAAAAGATCTGCCCCTGTCATTCTCCTTCCCTCTCTGATTCTCTCTGTCTTTTCTGTAGGACGACACAGAGCCCTACTTTATTGGAATATTCTGCTTCGAGGCTGCCATTAAGATCATCGCCCTGGGCTTTGCTTTTCACAAAGGCTCCTACCTCCGCAACGGCTGGAATGTAATGGACTTCGTGGTCGTCCTCACTGGGTGAGTCCCTCGCCCGCTGGGTGTCAGTTGAAGATGGAAGTAATAAGTGAGAGAGTGGTTTCTTTTGTGCGTATCTGTGAGTGCCTTGAGAGAGAGTGTATTGGAATCACCTTCATCCAGTTAGAGCATCTGCCTACAAGCATCTATAAGTTATTCAACAAGTAAAACGAGCCTCTAAAAGATGTGAAGGGAGTCACATTTGTTGCTTTGACCTCAAAAGTTCTGACCTTGATTTTAACACTATTGGTGAACACCTCTCCACATACTGTGTCGCTTCCAACTTGGTGTCAACAGTTTGGAGAAGGCCCCTTCCTCAACATTATTGTGGCCTATGCACAAAGTCTGTAAAGAAATTTGTCCATTTTGATGTGCTATAACTTGACCAGCTTGGACAGATGCTTTTGACTGTATAGCGTAATACAGACATTTGGTTGATAATTCATATGTAATTTTGAGATTAAGACATTTGAAAACTTTTCTCGCACCAATCACACTAGATTACCCAGCCCTATTCAATAGACATACCACCTGAGTGTCTGCATAGCAAATGGAAAGTACATTAAATTCAGAAATAAGTACATGTTGTAGAAGTAGACTTCGGAGTTGTTTGACTGGTGCATTTATAGGTGAAAGTTGTGTATTTCTTCTCAGCTTTGAGCAGCTTTTAGTGGGGCTTGGATAAGAGTGGCTGCCTGGCAGGGGAGCTGTCAGACTCTTGGGCTTTGGAGACAAGTAATGGCCTGTGTTTCTTGTTATCTGAAAGGAGTCAATGACAGAGCCATGGTCAAGCCAATAGTTCTGAGTAATTACTACTGGGATTTCAAGCTTTCAAGCTTTGTCTAGAAGATGTTATGGTGTTGTGCTCCTTCTCTGCTTTTAACTATTGATGGCAATCAATATATAAATTATGTATATAGAAAAATGTGTTTAAGATTTTGGTAAGATATAATTTCCAGTGAGCTTTTTTAAAGACATTATGCAACATTTTTACCTTTTTAAAATAACAGTTTCAAAATCATTTTGATGGTCCAACATCTTGTAATACATATTTACTTCAATACATAACATTTTTATGATGTAATGAGTTTTGTCTGTAGTTAGTGAAGAAAGTAACACAACATCACATCAGTCTGCACAGAGTGTTGCCATGATAATCCTCCTGAGTCTTCCACAATGTCCAAATTATATTTTACAGCTTCAGGAAGCAGTGCTTCCATACATGGTTAAATGTTTAACAACATAGTTAGGTGGGTGATGCAGTCTCTCTCTCCTCTAGCCAGAGGACTAAGAGTTAAAATAGGACAGAGACACTTAGTCTGTAAACATAGATAGATTGAAATCCTCCTTACAAGGTTTACACAAATACTTAGCCTAGCCTAGGCTTGGTTCGTCAGACATCTTCTCTGTAGACATATCTACAGTAGCTATGAATATCCAGGATGCAGAGACTATGAGAAAATTGCTCGTAGAGCTATCCTATCACTATCCTTATCAGACTTTAACGTCTATACAAGCTACGTATGACCTCCTATTGTATAGAGACAGAGTGACCAGGGAGAATCATAAGATTCCCCCACAGGTAGCACCTACATTACGTCTTTAAGTCACAATCTCGAACTTCAAATTAAAAAATGGAATCGTTGATGCTGCCACGCCCCATCTCACGTCCGGTCGGCTTGCCAAGCGGCAAAAAAACACGTGTTGAAGTGTTGCAAGTCAACCTCCTCTAACTTAGCTACTAGCTAAGCCAGTAGCTATTAGTTACAGCCATCCAAACGATAGCATGCTGTTACACCATTCCTGTTCAGCTCCCGGACCGTGGGGAGATGATTTCCTCCAGGGCCGAAGTTTGTGTTCACCTTTCACGAACCCCTTTCACCTGTTAAGCTGGTCGGGAAATAATACCAGGGAGCTTTGCTGTATCTAGCCGTCGCCTTTATTCACAGCCAAACTGCAGCCTATATTGTACACTTTATTGCTGTCGCTACTACTGCTACTCCTTTTGCTTCTCCTTCCTCTCCCATTTATTCACTGTCCGCACAGACGCACGCTCCCTCACTCTCGCTCGCCCACTCACACCTTACGCATCTTACGCACACACACCTCACGCACTGCCCTATTCCTGAAAGGGGCAACTGCAGATGCAGGAGACCCATAGACAGAACTTGAACCCCCTCCTCTTTCACTGAAGTTTTTAATAAATGTTTTAAATTTGACAATGTAGTGTGGTACATTGCGAACAAAGGTCAGATATTATATTGCATAAAAGTCTAGTCTAAAAATGGCATAGCAACCTGTGCTTTAAAAGAAATAAATGTAAAAATCGAGAATCAAATCGAACTGTGACCTCAGAAAATGTAATTGAATTGAGGATTTGGAGAATCCTGACACCCCTACGTCTGACACATTGTTACAGACCTCGCATTCTTTATAACAGTGGTATGTTGTGGGTGCCAAATCACAATTTCTACATAATGGTGCTTTAAGAGCTTTCATCATGCGTTTCATTCGTTATTCATGCAAAGGTTCAGAGTTTGTGTGTCTCCTACTCCTGGCTTCAGCAAGAGTCTTTTATAATTTTTTTTATTTCCTCATTCTCTCAAAGACAGAATGCTTTAAGCTGGTGTGCTTTAAGCTGGTGACCATCATCATTTACACACAAACTGACAGGTTGGAGATTATCAAATAATTGAGAAATGTTGATCCCCTTATATGAGTGCAAAAGAGCCCTTTAACTATAATTTTGTTGCTGAACGCACTTTTTTTTTCTTTTTGCACCACTGTCCATAGAAATGTGGGACAACTGAAGTGCATAGTAGATTCACAACTTGTTGTGTAAATTGGCCCCACTATTTACGGACAGGAACCGATCCTGTGCCCTTGGAGTCTCTTCACACTTTTGATGCAGGATAACAGTCTGAAGAGGGACCTCTGCAAGAGCCACCATCTCATCTGGTGTCTGTACAGATCATGTTGATCAACTCACTACCAATTCCCACTGCTTGGTGACGCATTTGTTTTTTTACTTAAATAAGAGCAGCCTTACAACAATTTTAGAAGTGGGCTTATTATCCATTCATCGAATATTTTGTTTCATTCTTCACCACATGGCATAACATTCACATGTTAGAGATGCACCTGTTCATCCCAGTTCACTTGATGCTCATAAATGCTTCTTTGTCTTGTTAAATTGACGAGCGGAGAGATGTTGTCCTGCCTTTGTGCTGTTTGAGGTTCAGATTTGGTTTGTGCTGTAAATAATAGCTGGCTCATGAAAGTCAATAAAAAAACTGAATCAAGGTGGATATTGAAAGAGGAACAGAACAGAAATTGCAGAGAGGCAGTAGCTGCAGGCATTTGAGGCGATGAGAAAAACAGACAAATCAAAACTCAAATGAAGATGGAAGAGGATAGAAAATGACAAATTGCTTTGTAAATAAACACTACAATTTGAAATTACACATGCATTGTAAATCAACACTCAGAAAGATAGCGTTTATACTCAAAACATTTCTTGTTCTGTTTCAAGCCTTAGCAGGCACATTAACAGTTGAAAAGCCTTTTCTTATTCTTTCACACAGCATGTAAGTGGGAAGACTGTGTTGAGCTGTGATTGGATTTAACGTTCTCCTGCAATACCTACACAGTGGAAAAATTCATGTGTGTACAAAGATGAAAGGGGGCGTTTTTTTAAATGTAAGGCTGAGATCATACGGAGGCACGATGCTGGGTGCCAAACACTTGAATTCCACTATCTTAATGTAGAAATACACCAGCTGCTTTCAGTGCCATGCGATATACCATGTGCATCAATCGCTTTACAGCAGTGATGCTTAGCATTTTGGCTTCGCATTCTAGTTGCTTTATATAGTTACAGAAGAGCCCTACTCATGTTTTTAAAAAAGACAAAAAAGTTGTGATTATGCCAATTTCAGAAAATAAGATTATCTAATCAGATAATGAGTTTAAAGGAGCTATGAAAATATTTTATTGTTTCCAGGGTATCATATATCTCAAATCAGCTTCTCTAGTTTTTTTTCTATTCAGAAACTAAAGATAGAGAAACAGCTCTTTAGTGTTGGCTACCCATTGCTGACACAGCTGGATACAAATGAACCATTATGTTGTGTATGTGTGTGTCTCCGTTTGGTTGCCAAGCAACCACAGTAGATAATGTGCCTCAGCGTGATCAGGGGTTTCTGTGTGTGACGCTCTGTTTGCTTTGTGCTCGACATGCTCCTGTGGGATCGGGCGGGGGGGGGGGGGGGTGAAGGTGTCTGGACTGAGCCCACACGGATTGGAAATCAATCAGATCACCTTCGGATGTGGTTTGGCTCACTGGCTCGCTGTATAAGTAAAATCTGATCCTTGGAGAAATTGTCCCGATGGCGAATGACAAAAGCAGTAAGACTTTTAACCATGTGCTCTTTTCTTCAGCCTCCCTAAGTGTAGCTAAGAGGATTAAACATACTTTACTGCACACCTGGGTGTTAAAATCTGTTTCGGCGTTGTCCTGTATAGTCCAGAGAGGAAACAACTGCCTACTGGCAAGAATCTATCGTAATTGTGACATAAAAATTAAATGATCACTTATTTTGAGCAGCAAGAGAAAAAAAATGAGTCAGCGACAAACCTACTGATGAACGTTGGAGACGGCCACCACTGGGTGCTATTGATCGATGCATGAATGATTAATAAAAAAATTAAGTGCTGGGTAATCAATCAAAAGTGACTGGTGAGGGTTTTTATCGATCTGACTGGTCAGATATCTAATTTAGAAGATGTAATTTGGGCTGTGATGCAAGGGAGGGAATAAATAATCCTGCTTTGTTTGAGATTAAAATATATTTAGTTCTGCTATTAATCATTTTATACGATATAAGTTAATAATGTGTCTTACTGTTTTTCCAATTTGCTAAGACTCAGTGTAAGTTATGTCTTTCGTACAATTCTAGTACTTAATTCTTAGGATAATTATATTGATACAGCCATGCAATCGTAATGAAAGGATCTAAATGATAGGGGAGCTGGAGGCAGTGGCAGACCTTTTAATCTGTCCTCATCAGGCAGTAGGAGACCTTAATAAGAGAATAAATCTACCCGAATTGCCAAAGGCCTAATCAATAGAACACTGAGCCGGCCAGCCCAGAAACACTAAGCCCAGATGAGGAGCCAGATGTGGCCAACCACATGCTGAGTACGACAGCGTCTGTGACATGAAGAGAAAGGGTGAGAAGCCTGCTCCACTTAGAAAACCGTTTTCTTTTTGAAAAGTTTCTAACATTTGCCAGTGTGAAGCATTGTGCTCCCAGAATCTGGGGAATCATGACTCAACGGCTGAAAAAAAAGCTATGAAAAAATTCAAGAAGAAAGGGATTAAATGACACTCACACTTGGACTCTTAGTGTTTGGTTTCTGAAATTAGAACATTTGTTCTGCAGTCTGTAACCAGCAGGCCTTTCTTCCTTTTTTAAAGAGCAGAAACCAGTATAATCAGTTTAGGTAAATAGTTTGTACAGAGTGTAGAAATGTGGTCTCTTACATTTTGAAATTTAGCCATTATTGTGAAAGTAAAGGAATTGATGTATGATCATTTTAACCATAACCATAGAGTGTAATGAACTCTAATTAGCAGATTTGAGATACCTTCTGTGGCTTTGGAGAAGCTTTGTGAAGTCTGAAAAAAAAATACTTAAGTGAAATCACCTGGGTATCTCAGGGTTTGCTTAGGGATTAAAAAACAGGAAGCAGGTGTCATTCTTAGGGTGTGGAGTTGGAAACAGGTGGGTTAGGATTGATGGGAAATGCAAAGAAAACCAAGAATCCATTGATGTTTTGATCTTGACGTTCGTTTTGCCTAGTACTGCTCTACTGGGATGTTATTGCCTGGTACTACTGTGCTGTAGGTGGTTTTGTTGCCCTAATGTAATCAATCTGCGACTGAAAACTAAAAAAATGTATGATTTAAAAAAGAAAATAAGTCAACCGGTTAATAATAATTAATCAACATTTGGTGTCTTGATAACAAGTATGAAAGCCTTTTGGCAGAATGAGTAAAATTTATTACCAAGACTTTTTGGTATGCAAGAATTTTCCTTAAACTCTGATATGGAAATGAAGTACTAAATCTCCATAGTACTCCTTTAATAGACATGACAACCTTTGAAGTACACTTGTACCTATTTGCTTTATTTGTTCAGTAATTTAACAGGGACAGATATCACTGTTACATAAGCAGTTGTCATGTATGTAAGGTGTCTAGGTGGCACTAATTTCTATCCCTTCTTAGGCTTTTAAATTCAGGGTAAAACAACTAAACAAATAAATGGATATTGCAGATTTAGGTGGCGAAACGGCAGAATAGAAAAAACACACTGTGTGCATACTGCATGTATATGCATCTATGGGTTTTGTCCATTGTATGTGACTGTATGCATTGACGTATGTTATGTAAAGATATGTTTGTCTGGGTGTGTATGTGTGTGTGACCTTCAGTGGTCTTTTCTTGTGATGTTGCTATTACACTAAAAGCTCAATGATAAATGATTGTTACATTTCTAATATTTGGAGAGCCTAGATTGCCTTCTTGTTTGAAATGCTCTGTTTTACCTCATTTTCTAAGAGGACACCAGATTATATGGAAACCAGTCATCTCCTTTCCTCATACTTTTGGATCAATTTAGATTCCCTTTGGAGCAGGGCCATTTATGCACTTAAATACAGCTCTTACAAATGAGAACGTATAGAGAGTTTTTTTCATTCAGATCAGATATCTCGAAGAAGTCAAAGACAACTGGGTAATTGAAGAAAACATGCATTAAGATTTAGCTTGGTACAACATTGATATTTTTCCTTTGAGACTTAATATGTTTCTAGTAACTTACTATATACACATTAAATATGTATATTTTTAGTTGTTAATGTGTGTCTGTAGGATCTGAATGTTGCAGTGCTTTTCCAAGTAACCTCTCCAGCCTCTTGGTCTTTAATGGCTATTGCTGTTATTGACCAAAGCCTCAAACGGCCTTTTACCGCTCGTGCAAACTCTATAGCAACAGCAATCTCAAGCTCCCGGCTAAAGTCACTGTGAACAATGATCCCACTATCATCTCCAGGGACATGTAAGCCAGGGTAGTTGTTGTGATTTATGTATCTGTATGTTTGATTTGTGAATCCCAGCCATAAGTGAGAGAAGCTGCATGCGTCGACTTCAAAGTTGTGATTTCCTTTCATGTGCCTCTCGGGCAACGGGCCTCAACACAATGGGAGGCTTCAAAGTATAGTTACAGAGACTACAGAGGGGTTGGGTCACTTTAGCTTATGCTCGCACCAGACAGCATGAATAAACGTTACCTTTGAACGTCTGCCAGAATGCGACTGTCTGATCATGTAGGTCTGGCAGTCATGGCCCTGCTGAAGTAACAGGTGTGCTTGATGTAGGCTTGGTGTGTCTTTCTGTCTGTGTGTCTCTGTATGTGTGGTTCATATCATTGCACCTGAGGACTGAGGTCATGGTCAGGGTTAAACAGCATTTTAACATATTTGATCTCAGTATTGAATCCACTTATAAAAGCTTTGTTTCTTTTGAATCCCATATCGAATCTATGTATGCATATTTTTATAGCAATGCTTACAGCATGCATGACCCTAGGGGTGGCAACATAAGTCTGTATCACATCTATTGGTCAGCCTGTGGATCCACCACTGTTGTTTTGATCAAATATTTCAACATCTTTTGGATAGACTGATTCATTGACAATGAATCCTAATGATTGCTTCTAACTGTTGTGCTAGTGCCAGCAGCAGCTTAAAGTTTACTTACAAATGAAATAACTCAATATCTACCAAATGGATTTTCACCTTCCTTAAGCATCACTATGAAGTTGACATGATTTTTAGTGAAATGTCTCAACAACTGCATTTATTCTCAGGATGACTTGTAATAGTTATTATCACTTGGAGTTTTCATGGGAGAAATTATTTCCTGCTCATAGGCTGTATAAAATATGGACTAGTGCTGTGTTTTTTGCTCTCCTCTCAGACAGCAAATTGACAAATGCACTAGTGCCCTATATAGTCCCACCTCCTCCAGAAGTAAATTTACTTAGATGCTATTGTGCATACAATATATGAGTATATTGTTATTTTTATCTTTTGTTAAAAATCTGAAATTTTATGCCCTCAGTGTTGTCAATTTGTCCCTGTGGTATCGACCACGGTGTCTGTGTTCTTTCTAATGGCCAGCAAGGGGGCCACTCCGCTCTTCAACAAAGAAGTCAGATTCTAAACGTTTATGAGAAAATAGCCATACTTCTTACTTGATTTATAACTTAAGTAAACAGTTTCCTCATCGAGTTCATGGTCCCAGTGGTTCATTTCAAGACTTCTTCAATATAGTATGATGTTCATTTTGTAAATTATGGTTCCATTTAGAGTAAATGGATGATGAAACAGGCTATGCTTCAGGGTGTCTCTACCTTGTGATTTAACACATCGCTACCACAGCATGTCCTTGGGTTCTTAATCAAATCCAATCAGGAAATCCTCCCCAACTCCACGCTCTTGTCCAAATATGGTGACTACAAAAACAAAAACCAAGATAATGACATCAGTAATGCTACACTTGAGGCTTCATAACAGTAGTCCACAAACCAACTGTTGACATCAAAGTGGGTTTGTGCTTACCTGCTTAACATCAGCATGTTAGCATTGTCATTGTCAATGTGTTTGCAGGAGGTTATAAGCACAAGTGCCTTGATCCCATTATATTAGGAAAAAGTACACACTCACTGAGCCACGAGGATGGCTACCATACCCTTGTTTTCCTTCAGTGGTGCATTTTGTAGTTGTTGTATCCATACTCTGAACATTATTTAAAGGTCCCATATTATACAGTTTTTCATCAATTTCACACAGCTGTCAGAGGTCCAACAACACTGTATTTGAAATGTATTGCTCCAAACCCATCCGTGGTCCTGAATTTCAGCTGTCTAAAAGTCACTCAAGTGAGCTCTACTGAGAGCAGGCTGTTTCTGTGCCTGCACCTTTAAATGCTAATGAGCTGCGTCTTTCAACATCTGCCTTGCCTGCTACACGCCCCTCTCAGGGAGAAGATGCCGCTTACGCTAGCGGTAGCGTGCGCTAATGTTTACGGTGGATGTATGCTATGGCTCACCGAGATGCTGTCGTTCAACCATACCAGTTTGACCCAGAATTGGACCCAGAAGGAGAGGCTCCTGAAGAAATACAGACTCTGCGGCTGCAGCAGGACATTTCAGAATGGTTAGTGTGTCTGAATATGTTACTTAGTTTGTTCGTATGTGTCGTTACATTTACTACCATGTAGCTGATGGCTAACAGCTAGCGAAAGCTGTGTTTGTCTCCAACACATTCTCCAAACTTTTGGACACTGTTTGCATAGTCTCTGTCTCCAGTCTGCACATGTTTCCAGACTTTTTACTGTGACAACCAATCTCCCTCTTAATATTATTAACTGTATATTCGCTTCAAACGCCATTGCATAGCAGACTGAAGCGGAGCTAACTAGTTAGCCAATTTCAAGCTGACTTCACAATACTCGTAGGCAAATGTAAATACTATCAAAACGTGGCAACACTTACCTGTGGACCGGGTGCAGTTGCTGGGTCCCGTATGGTTAGGACTGATCCTTTTACGAGGGTCAGTGTCGAGGCAAAGCTAGCTTTGTACTGACCCTCGTTACTGAAGCAGTCCAATGTGAAGTGGTTGGCACACACATACAAACTAACAGGAAGCGTAGCCAGCACGTTGTCGTTAAAAATTAAACGCAACCACTGTCTCTTCTGTTGTTCTGTAGCTGGGACAGAATATAGGCACTTATGTTGATTTATACAACCAACAACAGAGCAATTTGCGTGTCTGGCTCTGAGCGACGACATTGCGAAACACTGCTAGCTTACCGCTGGACACAACTTCACCTCGGGGATGGACGCCCCCCTCTCGGATATCTCCTATCATTGTGCAGAGGAGGCTGGCCTATGAAAATCTCTCCTTTCGTTGCGTAACGACAGGAGCTGAATCTGAACAGAACGTAGGAGCGCTGTTTTACCAGTGGGTGGGCTGCCGAGACCATGCAGGGCTTGTTTGCTTTCCTCATTCTGGGAGTTGTCAGGCTCAGGGAGGACCAGTTTATATATGTAGACACCAGAGAAAATGTGTTTTTAATAATATGGGACCTTTAATGCATGGCTGCATTTAATGTTGCAGTCAGTCAAGTTAACATCTGGATTTGGATCCGGATCCAATTGTTGCATTTCACCAGTTACAGACAGCATGATAATAGAGGGCAAAACATGAATGTTCATATCTGCTATTGAGCAATCTCATTACCCAAATGTTTTGTATATTGGTCTTTGCTAAAACAAAAAGAGAGTTACCATAAAAGTAATATGTTAGATCCAGAACATAAAGATAATTCTTGGTTATTATAAAATGGATCTTATTTTAGCAGCTTTAAGCTTATTACTTATTGTTTCGCAGGGTATCCAGCTTATCTAGCTTATCTACCCATCCTTTTCTCTGATGGGTCTCCTTTGCCTATGTAGGTTATATAGAGGCATCAGTATTGAATTAAGACGGTTTTATAACCAGTTAAAAACCCCTTGTAGTACATTTAAATTTCATTAATCCGGAGGGAAATCCAGTTGGTTTCTCAGGGGTGTTTGGGGATGATCATGGACCTTTCATTGATGTTATTGATCCTTTTATCAATATCTACTGTACTGATAGATGTGGTCAGAAACCTGACAGCTTGCAGGTTGTGTGGATTTTTGTATACATGTGTGGTGGTTGCGTTCTTGCTATAGACTATTCTACTTGTTGTCTTTTAGCCTGTTAGCAATTCCCTCAGTGAGTGAACACTGTGTGCTTTGTAAGGCAAGTTGAATTCTGCGGATGCTGATGCCATGTTATTCATGTCCTAGCAGACTGGCTACCAACAGACAGACCAGAGCTGGCAGCCACTGAAGACACCTTAGTAACGGATGGGAACCTAGTCGGTTTCTCCTCTTCTGCACAAACTCACACTCACACAAGGATGTGGTCAGGAATATATAACTTAAGTATAGCCGCAACCAACAATTATTTTACATTGATTAAACATTTATTGCATTATTCCATTATTCCATTAATCCTTGATTCTATAAAATGTGATGAAGTATTGAAAAATATCCAAGAGCTCATGGTGACTTAACAATAACATGTTTTGTTAAAACCCTCAGAAATTCACTTTCACAATGCCACCGCTCTCCGTCGAGACTATGCCCATCTGTTAATTCTTGTTTTACCTTTCTATCACTCGCCCCCTTCACCTTCTTTGCCACCTCAATCAGTGGGGTTCTTTTTTCTTTTGCAGTGTACAGTCTCCACAGTTATTTGTTGTACCGCTTCCTGGGGTTAGCAACAAGGAAAAACAATGCTGCATTGTCACACGCTTCTTATGTGCTGCAATTCAACCTTTGGTTTTCCAGGCATAGTCCAGCCTAGTGGAAGACTGACTGACAGTGAAAGTAAGGCGTATGGTAATCCACATGGATAGCCTCATTTTTCTACAGTCATTACACTGTGCAATCAGAATTTATGTCAGAATGTTTAAGCAAAAGTTGTGTATTGCCAGTATATGTGAAAAGTCAACAAAGGTAAAAATACACCATACAACAAAATGTATAACCAAGGTCTAGTGATTTTTATACATTTTATTACAGTAATGTTATATATTATAGCTTTAATCACATTCTCTGGATAAGAAATTAGCCCTGAATGCCTTTTTTTGAATAGCTGACAATAGAAAGATGACAGGACATGAAGGGAGAGAAAGATCCCAATTGACTAGCAACCAAGGACACCTGCTGGACATGAGTAGTGAGGTTCATGGTCACAGGCCATGATGTGGGGCGCCGAGGCTTCTTGTCCATTCTAACCTATATTTTGATGCATATGACATTTGTCACATTATTATTAGCATGTTTGTACATGACAGCTGACTTGACAAACAGACTAATCACAGCTCACGCCAACCAGCAGGCAAGCCCCAGTTCATCAATATTTATGAGAAAAAACATACAGTGAGTCAAGGTGACTCACTACAATAATGTGGATGTAACAAATCCAGCCTGCATCTGTCCCTTTGCCATCGTGCCTATTTATGTCTGTTCACTAAAATGGCTGCTAGCTAGATGGCTTCACATGCAGTGGCTCAACCAAGATGTATTTGGCAGCTTCTTGGCAAGACGGTCACATGTTGCGTCATCTGCACCAGTTGTGATACACAGCCCCTTGTAAGAAGGCATGGATCATGATATAGAAGCTTCCGAGGAGTAACATGACTTCATTTGACTGAGAGGGAAGCTGGCAAGCACACAGATAAATACTATAGCAAACATTGGTCACATCTCTCGCACTAACTGATGTGCACACTCATGTGTAAGTGAAGGACACATACTTGCAAGTGTCTAGATGCATGAAAACACACACACACACACACGCACACACACACACACACACACACACGCACACACACACACTGACACACATTTGTACAGCTATTTTTGTGAGAAGACTTATTGACACAATGCATTTTCTAGCCCCTTAGTCTGTCCTCAGCCATCAAAACTAAAGATTGCCTTATTCCAACCCTTATCTTAAGGCCCCCACACACCGCCCAGACGTCCAACTGCCTTATCCGACCACTCTCCGACCACTCCGTTGCCTCTTGTCTGACCCGTTCGGCAAAAAAGTTGCATTGAACACACCGCTTCGACGTGCTGCCTACGCCACAGTAGCGTGTACGTTCTGCGCTTGCGCGAGATGCAATAAGCGGGTGGCGCTTGTGTTGTGAGTTGTAAACGAGAACCTTATGCACGCAACTCTCTTTACTTTCGATCAAAACGAAACTTAACTATTTCCGATAAAAAACAGCTGCATACTAAACATGCAGCGAGGCATCACCAGACGAACAAGAATTAGTTCGTCCTGAACGGACATAACAACTAGTCTGGTGCCACTACTGCAAAACATGACAACGGGGAATGACGGAACGGAGTGCATAGAAAAACAAAGCGCACACAGTATTCCGTCCCTCCCACACACCGCGCTGATTCGCTAGAACAACGGCAATCAGAACGGCCATTCAGCTGGCACACAACCAATCAGAGGATCCAATGGCTCAGACGTCCGACGGCCCTCCTCCTCAGACTTCGCATGCTCAGTCGGATCCGACAACGTCCGCGCGGCTCCGAAAGCTTCCGACGCAGCTGAACACACCAAACATATGTGTTCCCGACCTCGTCCGAGCCTCTCCAAACGCTTCAGACGTCCAACGGTTGGGCTGGTGTGTTCCTGCCTTTAAACCCAAGTCTCAACCTTCAAACAGTCCTTTTAAAGGCCAGTCAAAAAGTGAGGATGAGCCCAAGGTTTTAAACTCAGCATTTTCAAAGGTGGTTCTCACAAAGAGCAAGCTGTGTGAGAGTGTGTGTGTGTGTGTGTGTGTTTGCGTGAGTGTGCGTGTGCGCGCGCAACTTTGCGTCTCTGTTGGCTTGACTGCCAAGGATCCAGTCAAGCATGGTTGAAAGTGATGCTTGTCATTTCCTGTAGGCAGAGGAAGTGCACTACACCACAGCTGATGTGGCAGACTGACAGGTTTTCCTCTTCACACATGATTCAGTCCACAGCTAATTACAAACAATGTGTTGTTTCCTGGCAAACATCAGTAATGTTTTCAGGTAGTGCAACTATGTTTTGTATGACAGAAAAGAGAGTGACATTTATAGAAAGTCAGCCAAATGAGAAAAGGATATTCAGGATGTTTCGAAGGCTAAAACTAATATTAGTATTTGTGTTGTGTTTTTTTTTTTTTTGGAAACTGTATCTTGTTTAATGGATAAAAGTTGTGAAAATTGCTTATACATGTCCAGTGCCCTACATAACTAAGACCTACTTTTTCCAAAGATATTCAATGTAAAATCATATAAAAAAGATTACAATTGTAAATCCTCATCTTTTAGAGGCTGAAATCAGATAATGGCTTTAGGTATGGCTAAGGGTGTCACGATTTCTATTTAAAATCGTAATCATGACACCGAAATTAAGTCACAATCTCAAACTTCGAATTAAAAAATGGAATCGTCGATGCTGCCACTCCCCCTTGTCACATCCGGTCGGCTTGCCAAGCGGAAAAAACACACGTGTTGAAGTGCTGCCAGTCAACCTCCTCTAACTTAGCTACTAGCTAAGCCAGTAGCTATTAGCTACAGCCAGCCAAACGATAGCATGGTGTTACACCATTCCTGTTCGGCTCCCGGACCGTGGTCGGCAAGCACAGGGGAGATGATTTCCTCCAGGGCCGAAGTTTGTGTTTACTAGGCCTGCACGATATGCGGAAAATCTGCGATGTGCGATAACACTGTTCAATATTGCGATGACGATACAACTTGCAATAAATAAACAAATATTGAAGTTTGTATATTATTAACTATACAGTTAATGATGGCTAACGTTAGGTTTGAATTGTTCGTGTAGGTCTTTATGGTTGTATTGCAGGCGGTACCTGTGTTTGTAACACGTCGTCTCTCCTGAATCCAAAATAAGTCCATGTAGCAGTGTGACTAATTGTGGGCAGCGCATATGCACACACACAGCATATTTCTCTGTGGTGTCGCTGGCTGCAGGACACACACACACATACACAATGCATATTGCTCCGTGGTGTCACTGACTGCAAGCAGCACACACACCCGCCCGACACACAGCTCTTCGACACACACACGCCCGCCTGGCACAGCTCTGTGACCCGTTCATGTCGGAGTTAAAAACATCCCGTAATTCATTCCCTTAACTGTTTAGTAGCGTGATCAAGGGTGCACACCTGTTCGTCCTACTATTTCCTGGATACATATATACATTCATACTCACACAATCAGCACACACTCAGTGCTGCTACTTTTCACTACAAGGTCTTCATCGACCACATTTTCATGGCTTTTCTCTCCTCCCTCAGCCATCATCACCCGGCAATCACCACCAAACTGATGCCGATTCATTTTGTCAGGGTAGCTAACGGCTAGCTGGGGCTTCGTCTGATTGGCCCTTGTATCCAGGGCTCCGTCTGATAGGCTAAATGTTGGCATGTTCACGGTGCATGCATGGCGCATGTAAACAAAATGATTTTTCTTGTTCATTGCGTGTCAGGCAGTCTTTTGCGATGTGTTTATCGCACATGTTCATATCGTGATGACGATGAAAACTCAATTTATTGGGCAGCCCTAGTGTTTACCTTCGGCGTGAACCCCTTTCACGTGTTAAGCTGGTTGGGAAATAATACCAGGGACAAAAAAGCCAATTGACTGAAGATATAAGTTAATGTTACATTATGTTGTTAATAAATGTTGACAATGTAGTGTGGTACATTGCAAACAGAGGTCAGATATTATATTGCATAAAAGTCTAGTCCAAAAATGGCATAGCAATCTGTGCTTTAAAAAAAATAAATGTAAAAATCGAGAAGCGAAACGAACCGTGACCTTAGAATCAAAGGAAAAAAAAGGTCAGTAGCAACTTGTTTTATGTAAACTTGGGCCCGTTTTAGTTTAACAATAGCTAAACAAGAGAAGAATAACATAAAAATTCAATTAAATATTGGGCACATTTCAGTATGCAACCAATTATGTGCAGAGTTATGTTCACCCATCCAGTACCTGGGAAGTGGGAACATAAAAGTGCTTTGGGTCAACCTGGACACATCAAGGCATATTAAATTTATAGAAAATAAAATAAAATAAATGCAATAGATGCATAAGACGTTTTTCTTTTTCAGTCACATATCGTGATATATCGTTGATGAAATTTCTTGCAATATATCGAATATTGCAGATATCATGTATTGTGATATTATCATTATCGTGGGCCAAATATCGTCACAGTATCGAATCGTTAGTTACCCGTATCGTCCCACCCCTAGTGACACCCCTAGGTATGGCAGTGTCAGTCTGTTCACTGGTCCACCGCTTTGATCCAGACTGTACCTCTGCAACTCTTTGATGGGCTGCCAAGAAATGCATTTGTGATCACCAGAGGAGGAATCGTACAAACTTAAAGAATAAAGAATTTCTGAAAAAATTTAAACTTTTACAACAAAATGACTTTGTCATATACTGTCTTCATGTAGTTGTGTTCTTATATTATCGCAAATGTTTTCAACAATGTTTAATCACAGAGAAGTCAACAAGTTTATCCAAGGTAACAGTGCTTTTTGTTTGGTTGCCCTTGCTACTTCCAGTGTAGGGAAGTTAGCTAAAAAGACAAAATTTGGGGCGTGCCTGAGTCATGTCAGTTAGATTTTCATCAGCAGTGGTGGTTATTTAATGGTATGTTTACCACCAAAGAAGGTAGTTAAACCACATGATCATCTGGGTTTATTCTTGTTACTTATGTAGTAGTTACCCATCCCAAACAGCCAAATTACTTACACTAGTTGTAAGATGACATTATTAACCAGCAACTGCACAACCCAAGGATATGGGTCTGTCAGTTTAAATTAACCCTTTGAACTCACCTGAGACTCCATATTTCTCTCCTTGCCTTGGCTTTCCTCTCTGTAATGTCTCCATCGAGTACACTACATTCCCCTCTAGTCAGCAGTCAACATTATAGTACATAAACACCTGGCAAAGGAAGTCACCTCCGCGAATTGCTGCTTCTGCAGTCAGATGAGTAGTGAAGATAAATTCCAAAGTATTCTCTGAGCTCCCCTCTTGTCCCAAAATTATACTGGACCAGAGCAAAGTCCATTGTAACTGTGTGTTCGTTTCTCCAGAAGGTCTGTCCTATCTCTGCTACAGCGCCAGACCCTTATGCAGAAGACCCAGCAAATGTCTTATGTTTTGATAAAATAGAGAGCCCACAAACATCACAAGTTATATATTATATGTTTGACAAAGATGAACGGGGCAACAAAATTTTCAGAACCTGGTTAACATCAGCATTCTGAAGTTGTCATTTAGCTAAAAAATGCAGCTGTGTCTAAGTAGAGCCTCAAAGAACCATTACAGTGGCTACAGGCTCTTCTGGAACTATTTTATTGGTGGCACAACAACCAGCTAAGGTAGCACTCAGATCGTTCACTGTCAGACCTGTTTGTGTTGTATTGTGGTGCTCTGCGCAGAGTGCAATGTGCACAGGTGGGAGGAGAGGCACAAACAGATGGGAGGCTCAGTGCAAAGCAAGTTGTTGGTAATTTGTTTGAAATTGTGACTTTGCTCTAAGAGTGGATGTCTCAGAGCTACGTCTGTCAATATGATGATTTTTGTCATCAACAGCAAAAAATGACAAGCAAAAAAACCCCCCAAAACACCAGGTTACTACAGAATAACTATATACACCTCTTCACACACCAGGCTGGTCAGTGGTAACTCTGTATTCTGTTGAATATGTAGATGCTGGATTACTGAAGCTCATTATCCGTGTGCACTGTAGCCTCCTTTCCAGCTTTTAAAAAAAATATTTTAACAGTCTATGTTCATTTTCTTTTTTTCTAGAAATGCATTACGAAGCAAGTGGTGCTGTATCCCATGTATGAAAATATGATAAAATGATTTATAACGTGAAATACATTAGAATTATGACTGAAATAGCGTAAAATTTGTAATCTTATCAACCTTAAAGTGATCTGGACCCTGGCTGCACAAAACATCTAATCTCTCCCTGAAATTTTAGTAGTAGTCAATCTCTAGCCATGATTTGAAAGTGCAATTTCAAATCAGTTCAACAATAGGATGAAAAAAGGAGACATGTCACACACCACTGTAGTTTTTTCTTCAATTTGCTTATTTGTTGTGTGTATTTACATTTTTAAGATAATAAGGTTAAAAAGATAACAGGACTCATTCGGTGTTGTAAAATGTAACAAGCAGCACAACTGCCGTGTTGAATGTGGTAAATCTTATTCTAACAGTACAAAAGCAGGGCAGGACTTAGATTTATGAAAATCAATTTGCATAAATGGTTGAAAGATTCCGAGCCATGCCAAGTTCTCATTGGGAATGCCCCTCCAGCAGGCTGAGGGTCAGCTTTCAACCTGGAGGCTAGGTTAGTAAGGCTCACACAGCTCAAAGTAAATAACAGAGCCTGCATTCAGTGGCGAGAGTGTCAGCGTTTATCAAGTTGAACGTGTTGCTTTTCAAAGTAGCAAGAATGACACATCAGCCTGCAGGATGTTTACATGACTATCACCTGTGACACAAGCCTACACAACTTAACTATTTCTTAAGTGCAGCATCAGTCACTAGATAAGCTATGCTGCTTTGTAAGCAGGCATCCTCAGGTTCAGGAAGAGCCACAATATGAAAAAATGCTTTTATTTACAACCATTAATAAAATAATTTAGCTTTAAATGTCAGCATTGCTAAGTGAATTTATACAGCACTTTTCCATTCTGACAAGTGATCCTGCTTCACCTATTGTTTACATCTGAGATTATATAAAAATGTTGAGAGCTTTTGGTAAAAACTCTGCCTCTCTTCTTCTGATCTTGTACTACAACCACTTACAAACAGCGATCACACATCTTTCTTATCCAGTATTTTTTTTACACCATCACAGCTCTCATGGGATTGGGGCATGTGACGACATTTACCATCATATGAATCGGTATATATCCCTATTAAGATTTCTGTTTGTATACAGAATGGTATTTAAAAGTTACCACCAACACTTACTGTACTTCCTCTCCTAGTCCCACAGGCTCTTTAGAACTGAGTAGGAGGTAGTTCAGCAATTTTGATCTAATTGCTAATATAGGAGAGTGTTGATTTTCAATCCACAAATGATTTTTGTTGCAGATACAATGTGTTCCACAGAAAGAAAGACTCACAAACATATACACACATGCATACATTTATGTAGACAGCTCTACCATATAAAACAAAAAGGAATGAGGAGGTGAAAAGTAGTGATATGGATCTGCTTCCAAACAGTGTAAATGTCCGAGCACATTCAAAATATTGCACCAGTTAGGACCATAAAAACCAAGTGATCATTGTAAGGTCCTGTTGACAGGAAGTACAGTTTTTCTTTCTCTCTTAGTCTCTGGCTGTAGTATTTAGAATCCATTGTAATCAACACAATATTGACTACAGTTTACTATAGTAGACCAATGAGTTGTGCATTGCAATAGTAAGTAACTTGTATTTGTATTGTACTTTTCACAGACGCAGCTCAAAATGATTTAAAGGGTATTGTAAAACCTGCAGAAAGAAATCAGGGAAACATGAAGGGACCACCTGAGCCATGTTATATAATAAACAAAACACAATTGATAAAAACAAGCACTATTTGCACTGAAATAGTATTACCTAGGGACCTAAAGTAATTTGCAATAACTAGTGAAGTCACCTGTGATCTTAATCCCATGTGAATCTGACATATCAGTGCTTTGTAAAGTAAATTCCACTGCTTATCACCTACTATATTTTGCCAAACACAGAGGTCATGTGATAATATTAGTCCTGTGCAGATCGGCCTGTCTGTGATTTAGGGTTGTCTGTTTTCTGTTGTCAGACAACTGAACATGTAAGGAATTTAATCGCAGCTCATAATATGCTGAACAGCAGTCATCAGCTGTGCTATGCTAGTGAGATCCACTATAACAACATTTAAATGAGTGATGATAGAGAAGGTTAAGAGCCACAAAAGTACAGCCACAGAGCAGCTTTTAGTTGACCTAAAAAAGCTGCAAATGTTTTTGTGTGTGTGAAACAAATGCAGAAATTGGGCAAATCAACTAAACTATTTTAAGTAATGTGGCCGCTGAAGAACAGACAGGAGATGATTTACAAAAATACAGACTAAAATACTAGGGGTGTGCATTGGCACTGCCCTCACAATTCGATTCGATTACGATTCACCAGGTAACGATTCGATTCAATTCGATTCGACGATGCATTGCGATGCATCAAAATTCTACTGCACACAACAAGGCAAACTTTTCATCAGTCATGAGGCAATACAAGCAGTCAGATATTGAACAACAGATTTTATTGGCTGCTATGTGTGTATTATCACTCTCCTGTTTCCCTAGGTGTTCCCCTCTGTTAATCCAAACCCGCGGACAGTTTATAATCATATGGATGCTGTCATAATGTGTAGTGATTGAGATCCTGACCCACCAAACATCCTGGAAAGTGACGAAGTTAAGTTTTTCGCGTTAGATTACATAATTACACATAATCACCATCAGTAAACAGGACACTGTCTGACTCTGTCACTTGCGGGGACGGAGGCTGTTTCTGGGAGAAAGTTCCCTGAAGTCTCGGTCCGGAGGGCTGACAGTCGCGGTGATTTATTTTCGTCACAAACACTCGGTGAGTTAACGTTTTTTGCCGGTGACAGACGCTGTTTTTTGAGCAAAAATGTGAGGAAGAGTCGGGAGGACAGGCAGAGGACAGACTGGAGGACAGACGCTTCTCCACGTACAGCTGTGGTATTTGTTTTCCTCATATAAGTTGCCAAAGACAGTTACAGTTACTACGTTACTGTTGTTCGGTCCTGTAATGTTGCTTTTTGGGACATTTCTCTGTATTTAGTTGAGTGAAGGACCTGTGCAGTTGTCAGACTGCACGACCGACACGCCCCCGCTCCGCGCCTCCGGATTATCCGTTCACACTGGGATGGCTCACCAATAATGCGGCCCTGATACTACCTCCAGAGGCGGATCAGCGCCGGAGCGAAATTTCCCCCCCTCTCCGCATCTGAAACTTTCACACAGAGGCGGGTGCGGAGAATTGGCGCAGGATCCCCGCATGCAAACGGCAGTGTGAAAGAGGCTACTGTTGCTAGCTAGTGCTGCCGTAGTGCTTAGCATGTAGCTACAGGCTGCGCATGTCATTGCAACGTTGCTCCGGAAATGCCCCCGAAAGTAATTGAAACTTCACAACTTTATTGTCCACTCAAGTCCAGAAAATAAACAGTGACATAATCGATTATGGCATGTTGCCGCATCGATGCTGAATCGTGCATGCCCCGCATTTCGATGCATCGCCGAATCGATTATTGTTGACACCACTATAAAATACAGACTTCACTTTGCCGTGTGAATGCACTACATAAAACACAAACATGGAGTTGAAATTTCTTGTGCACATGAGGTCCCCTGGTTATACTAATGCCGTTTGAATAGGGCTCTTGTGCATATAGGTTACCTAAATGGCAATCTATTTATGTATTTCTAGAAGCCGCACTTTAAAGAATCCTGATCCAAAATCAGCTGACCATACAATGCAGGCAGAGCATTGGAATAGACTTACAGATTAGAGTTGAATGTATGTATATTTCTCCAGTGTTATCACAGCTGCAATTAAAATTGTTTATTGCAGGCCTCTTGAATCCAAATGCAAGAAAGCTAAACAGCATGAATACCGAAAAGTCCAACTCTAGTCAGGAAGCCGCCATACGTCTCCTCACCCCTCCAAGTTCACCTATCAGGGCAGCATCTGCACCACAAAATGAGCCCCACTTGCTCACATTGCCCGGGTAATGGATGGATTGGCTCCCCTTGTTTTCTGAGCCATATCACCGGCCCCTAAAAGGGCTGTAAAGAGGCTTTTGCTGTGTCCCCTCCTGTTTCCAAACATCTGCGTAATGGAGCAAATTCTGGCACAGAGAGCATCTCCTCCTCACTGCCTGCTGCCTCCAGCTTTGGGACGAGCAGAGGGCGTGGGGAGTTCTGTTCGCACTGTGCGGTGAGAGAAACAGCATTCCTCCTCCAGTTTTTCTTCCCCTCTGTCTCATTAGATCTACCAGAGAGATGCTGCCGCTGCCGTAGCACTTGTCACCGCCTCCTCCTCTCCTCCTCCTCCTCTCCACCTCGTCTCCTCTCCGTCTCGCCTCGATGGAGAGGCGCTCTGTTTGTTCACCCTCCCCGGCCCCCGTGTAAGCTCTCACTGTGGAATAACTGACGGAGTCACACACAGAGAGGTGCAGGGCACAACAGAGAAGAGGGAAAATGAGGGAGATAAGAGATTAAGTGCCAAAGTACTAGTGTCCACAATAAACTGTACACAGAACATTATGTACTTCACTCTTTGCTGATGATATCACATTTGTGCCTTAGTGCTCATCATTTCTTCATGTTTATTTTCCTTCTTTTTTTCCTGCTTTCTGATAAACACCTTTTACTTATATTTATAAAACTGCGATACATCTTACTTTCTTTTCACTTGTTTGGATAATGCTAGCTGTAGTTTAGTCTTTAGTTGGTCTGTTCTTTTTTATTAGCCAAGCATCCATTTTGAGAAGCACCCTGCAGGTAGTCATAACTGTCCATTTCTTGTGGCTAGCTGCAGAGTGGCAGAAATTGTGCTCAGAGGTGTATTTCATATATACATCTTATTAAAGACCGCAGACAAAATTCAGCAAGACTGTTGGGGCACTGGAATAAAATCTTCTTTGACCTATATGCGGGTCGTGACCCAGTCTCTGGGAATGACTGCTGTATATGCTCATGCTTCTGCTAGTACCTTCCAAGGAGTAGTTAATCATCTTGGCAAATAGACTTATTTGCTTATTGTCCAAGAATAAAATGAAAGGATTTATATCAATCTGCTGTTGCTGAAGTTAGTACAGAGGGCATTTTTAGCCTGTGGTCATGATGCAATAATGTTAAACATCGAGATAGTACCAGTGTAGAAACAATACCTTATATGATTCAATGCAACAGTACTTTAACAAGCCTTAGGTTAACATCTGATTGTAGTTCAGTTTATGTTTTATATATGTTTTTATATATATTTATATATATTTGGACTGGACTATCAAATAAGTATCCAAGTGTTGATACTTTTGGCAATCTCACTGAACGCGTTCAAAAACACACCTCTAAAATGTGACTAATCAACACAGCTCATCTCACTTGTTTAATTTGTACACAAACAAAGCTGTTTCTTGCTTCAGTAGAAAACAACAATTTATTGTTTTAGAGAAATGTAAGTGTTGAAGCAGTAACAGCGGTTAATCCATATAGTTTTAGTCTTGGTGCCTGTGCACCACAACATTGCCAAATCTCACGGTGATGACAAGCCAGCCCTAACTAACAAACAACAACCCTAGAGGTGTGCATCACCAAAAAGCTACACAGTTTGCTCAGTTGGTCAGACAGTTGATCTCTTCATTATTATCTGCAAACTGGTTGTATAGGTGCATCTTTAAACTTGGAGGAGTGTACGCACAGTTTGTGTAGAGAGTGTTTGCCACTGCAGGTCTGTCCTCTGCTCCTTCTTTCTGGGTTGCCTTGTTATGCTCTTAAGCTATTGATCCTGACAGTGGAGTTTATTGATATGATGACCAGCTTGTGCATCCTCTGAAGAATCCTTGTAATCATTACTCCAAGATCCACATGACTGTGTGTGCGTGCGTGCGTGTGTGTGTGTGTGTGTGTGTGTGTGTCTGTGTGGCTTCTTTGGTCATTTGAGCAATATAAAATGTACAGTGTGTTTGTTAACCTTTCAAGCCAAGGATAAGACATAACTTTTTTGCATATTAAAAGAAGCCCAGTTGTATTATTAATGTTTCCTCATCACTTTTATTTGTGCAAATTATTAAAATCCAATCTCTGAGCTATATTACCATTAATGAGCAGAGATGTTATAGGTGTAAATTATCTTACCCAAGTAAGTCTTCTTAGACTCATTAAATCAGGAGGCGTTTTCAGCTTTGCACAGCTATTATTGCAGTTGGGGTGCTAATGTTTTCCTGCTGCTAATTTGATGTTCTGTAACACCATAATTATCCCATGTCTCAGCAAATTGAGCAAACAAGGAAAGCTTGTATCTTTTTACTGAAACACAACCTTTTGGCTCTGCAACTGAGCCCTATTTATAACATGGGCGGTTATCTGACGATTGACCAATTTACAATAAGTCAATATTGATTCTAGATTGATGAAGGGACTATGTTAAGGCCGGTGGTAGCAGAGAAACAGTGATAACTCATGATAACTCTGCTGGCTGAATACCTCGTTCTCTTTATTGGTCCATATGATCAGGCAGGCCTTCAGGCTAAATGTCTACTCAGCAGTGTGGGTGACTGAACAAGCCTGTTAAGAATCTTAGGGTGGTGATGCTAAAGATCAATCATGTCCCGGACGTCATTTGTCCTTCACAGTTCTGGGCCTCATAAAGATGAAACCACTTAAACTCTTTGCCCACCACCAAGGCTGGCTGTATGGATCCCATGTACATCTGAGAATCTGAGTCAATTAAAATTCTCAAGCACAAAGAGGATTTCATTATTCTAAAAGCCTTACCAAAATTGGGGCTTAAAATGTTCACTTAGTGTTGAAGGAAATGCCATGGAGATGTTAATATTGAAAGGGTTTGTTTCATTGAATGCGCTCAGCAAGTCTCATGGCAATCTACTCCTTACCTCCACTAAGGAAGCAGGCGTTGTCATAGACGAGGGTTATAGTTCATTGCCCATCATGGTCTTGACAAGACTATCGGCCACATACCACTCTCATCTCTCCTCCTCCACTGTCATCTGTCCCTGGCATCTCTGATGGGGTTAGTTAAGATACCCCCGCAGATGAATAATAACCTTTGACTGTGACAATACCTCATCATAGATGTTATCATTGGTCAAAGGTATTTGTTTAACTTACGTTGGCACAAGATTAAAGGTCAGATGGTCAGAAATCATCCTCTGGTGCCTATGAGTAAATCTGGCCAGAGGATAGCAAGACACCAAAATCTAAAATGAACCACCAATAACACGTGATCGTGCACATGTGCCATGGCCTCCTGCAAACAGGCAAGATATCTGTTATTATCTCCATCCCAACACCTTTCCCTCCCAATCCCCACCATCCCTGACCTGCGCTGCCTCTGTTCCAAAGATAGTGTTGAGTAAGAGAGAGAAACTAATCGAGGGTTTTTTCTGTTGTGCACTGAGACCGAAAGTCCTGAGAGAAGCAGGTGAGCTGTGTATTGTGTGACGCCCTGCCAATCTCTGGAGAGCCCTGCTAAAACTGGAGTGTGAATGGGAAAGGAAGTGGCTCACCCTCCCCCAATGAAGAAGAGCTGGATATTTGTCATTCAAGAAGTACAGTCAAGGTGTTCCATCCTTACCACCAATGAACCAGCACCACAACTGTCTGCATCAATATTAATGCAGTCCACCCTAATCTACAGACGCATTTGAAATAAGTGCGACACAATATTAGTTTAAGGTGAAAACATGCTAGACAATATAAATACAAATGTACATATGAGGTGGGCAGACTATGTTATTCATCAATAAGTCAATGATAACTATCAATACTTGCATACATATCAATGTTTAGACAATTTGGTATTAATTTCCTTGTTTGTTGAGCTCATTGATAATTGTTTGTCCTGAAGGAAGGCGTTCTGAGGTGTCTCTCCCTTGATTCCTCGAGTGATAACAACATAAAGAGAGGAACAAGCCAGCCTAAAGCGTAGTTTAACAATCTGACAAAATATCCCAAAATAGAGGGTTAACTTGACAGCTGAGCATTACTACGGGTTCAAAAAGAATCCTCTGATCTCTTTGTTAAAGATAGAAAGAAAGAAAGCTTTGACCTTACCCTTCAAATACCATAAAAGAGACAAGAGTCAGGCGATGATTCCACATTTCAGTCATCTTTTTGGAAGGCACTACATTTTGTGTCACATTTGAGACCTAAATCCTAACCAAACCTGACGGACATAACCAAATTAAAAAAACATGTAAATTCATTGGCCAATCAAATACATGCAACAAGACATTCATGACAAATGATGTTTGTTGCTGCCATGATAACCTTATAGAGTTGTTAAGTCCTGCCTCTGATAATTATAAACAAAATGCAGTGTTTTGCTATCTGACAATTCTCAGATTTTTCTGTCGCTCAAGTGGACTTTCTGGAATGTATCGCACAGGGCTGTGTACAGTCTGTCAGTTTGTCACTATACTAAATATAATTTAGACCTGACATCTAAGTTACAATATACCAAGTGGACATGTGACAACCTGTCATGTTTTTCTCTTCACGGTTGGCTTCCACATTGTGCAGCCCACTGGCCTTTTTTACGAGTGTCTCTTCCTCTGAACCTACAAACTTGTCCTATAGACATTGCATTAGGATGATGTAACATATAAGTTACAAAAGCAGATATCAAATAAAAGTGGTTAAAAAACACATAGTACCAATAACTGTGCCTTGGTTGGCCACCTGGGACAAACCAACAATAAGGCTGACTCCTCCATTTTGGGTTGAGCTTTTGATGTCATTGATTTTAAACTCTGGACACAATCCAGATGGGGTGAAATACAAGCAGCCAGTTCGACATCACAATCAGTCATGTAGGTTTATGCAATCTTGAGACCCTGACAGTGTTTACAAACATTCTCGTTTGGAGAAACTCCCATAACTTCCTACAGTGTGGCTGTAAGTGGATTGAAAAGACCCTCTTTCTCTTGGTGCACTTGTCCTTAGATCTTTTGAAATATGAGACGTAAAAAAAAAAAAAATTGCAGCTTTTAAATAGAGGGAAAGAAAGATTCAGAAGGACTTCTACAAACCAAAGCCTTCCAATTTGTGTGATGATTGAGATGCATTTACCACATCATGTGAGTATGTTTTATTTACCTCCCGAGCAATGGGTTTTTCAAAGCAGTCCTTCCTGGAAGACAAAGGAGCTCACACAGCGTGCTACTGACCACACTGTGTTCCTTTTAATCAATATCTTTCTCCACTGCCTCCCGTTTCCTTTCGCTTCCCACTCCTTCACCACAATATATTCCTCTTAATGTTGATATTTAGAAGTAACATTTGAGATTGTAAGGGGGCTTTTAGTCATCGGTACTGATTTACTGCTGTGTACCCAAGCTACATTAGAAAAGGCTGTAAACAGACAGATGGGAGAGGGAGAGGGAGAGAGAGAGAGAGAGAGAAAGAGAGAGAAAGAAAGAGAGAGAGAGAGACTGAAAGAATGAATCAAATAGAGCCTTATGGCAGTGATCAGCAGTAAATAGGAGAATGGTCACTAATGATCTGGAGATGGGTCTGACTGGGTTGCCAGATATAGACAAGGACATCATGTAAAAAAAGATGTCAGATTAAGCACAGACTCTGAGCTTCAGTCTTATGGATGGACACATCCATGCAATTACACCCTAGTAGAGAGGTCCATATAAAGATGTTCATCTACACTACATCAAACTTTCTTTTGCTAATTCTGAATCAGTCTGTAGCTGTAACTTTAGAGCAGTTGTGGAAGGCTCATTTAAACACAAACTGTACTGTAGTTTATAAGTGCTATTATGTTACTTGAGTATTTACTTTTTGCTCCCCTATAATAATATAATAATACACGATATAAGTGTGGTTAAGTGTTTTACTCCACTGCATCTATCTGGCAGCTATAGTAGGATTTTTCATTCTAAATGTTTGATCATATTGGAAAAAACAGAGCACTTGTATTAGCTGATTAGTATCAGCAGATTCACCATCAGTACCTCATTCATCAGCTTTATGGTTACCAGCTGGTTAGTAACATCCAATCATAGTTGTACAGTTGTCAATGTAGAGCCTCCCACCCAGGTCTGCTCTAGAGTGCTATGCTTGAGGTAGTTTAAAATTACTTTCACAGCACCTAAAGTACTATCAGAGCTAAGCACAAATCTGTTGAAATCTGTTAAATAGCTCCACGTACAAGGCTACAGCAAAAATTCTTATTAAAACTCTTTCAGATGAATTTAAAATTAATGTTCAATTTTCAATTTAAGGTGCAATTTACAACACTCAGCGACATCTAGCAATTTCACCATTGGCAAAACAAATTCATAATATTGTTAACAGCTAATTAGCTATCATGCTTCAAAGAAATTAAGTGAGTAAAAAGGTGTCAGGGTTGTATGATGCGCTGCCAGATCACAGCTGGTAACTGACAGCAAGCGATTTAATCATGGCATTCATCAGTTTCACTTTTCATATTTTGAACTTTGTTGGCAACAGTTGATTGCACTTCCTCTTGACATCTGCACTTGCAACCTATACTAAAAGCAGTCCTTTTTTGGAGATACCAGAATGAAGTTTAATAATGCAGGAAATGAAATCTCTTCTCAACAAAGCAGATTTACAGTGTAATAATGCAATAATGTTTCTCTTTGTCTTAATGGATTGTTCATAAAAGCAGAAACATGTTTTATTCTGATGTCTGTATTCTTCTTTGTTTGCTGCAGATTATGTAGTGAGTGTGCTATATAAATCATATATAAATGCTGTGATATGATGCCCATGTAGCTTTGCGGAAATGTTTCTGCCGAAGACTTGATTACATTCTCCGGCATAAATCACAGCAGCACATGTTGTCAGAATGGCTCCTGTGGGGAATCAGTCCTTATTGCTCTGTTACATAGAAGTTATTGTCTTCCATTTTACACACGGGCTGGAATATATACAACATACCCTCTCCCTCTTTTCATCAGTTTCTGTCTGGTTTTTTTTTCTATACTCTTCATGACCAGCAGGAACAGCTCCCCTCTGTTCATGCAACCGTATTGAATGGGATTGACTCTGACAAAAAAAAAGTTAGAGAAGGTGATTACAACATTTTGGTTCGTTTGTTCAGCTATTTGTATTGCGAAGGTGAAAATCGCCATTGACTGTATAAAATATGGTCCGGCCCTCCTCCCCTCCAGAACGCGCTACAGGTCACTCCGCACCAGGACCAGCGGGTTCAGGGGAAGCTTTTTCCCTGCGTCTGTCACCCTTCTGAACTCCACACCCTGGTGACAACCCCCCCTTATACACACACACTCCTTCCCCCAGTGACTGAATGAGTTTATGGTAGCAACTGCCTGTTTCAAGTGTCATTCAAAACAGCGTGATGTTCATTTATAAATCATGGTCAATTTAGAGTAAAATAGACAATGAAGCAGGGTGGAGGACGTGGTTTTCACTCACATCGAATCAGGAAAGAAATGTGTATGCTTCCCAGCTCCACACTCTTGTCCAAATATGGTCACTTCTGGCTCGATACATGATGACGATGGCCATTATGCCAAACTCAATGCTTCAAAGTGGTTACAATCAACTGGTCCAAGTCATGGTTGGCTTAAACTTGGTTGTAGGAATTACCTAAACTAACACAGACAAATCAGAGGCAGATTTACAAAACACCAATGAATTGTGTTTACTTAAAACTTCAACAGGATGCTACAATTCACAACTGAACATATCAGTGAGGTTGTTAAATGTACAGCTCCTCTTCAAGCTGGGGTTGATTTGGGAACAAGCTAAGGCAGGTTAAGTAAGCAGACCTTAGAGTTGTCTGCTATGTTCTTACATACTCCTAATTTTTAACTGTTGATTTTGTACTGATGAACGTGTTCCTCCGCAGGTCAACCATTTTGGTCTAGACAACTCTAATGACCAGAGATGAGCAGGCACCTCATAATGTGTATCTGTTAAACCAACTAAATTATCCTATATTTGTATCTGTATCCTGAATCAGCGGGGTTTGAACCAGTTGTTAATTTAAGCCTGAAATTGATATGGATTGATCTGAAGTTGCTATATTTATCATTTTTTAGAAAACTATGTATAGAACAGTATCAGCATTGAGCTTAAGATCCACGTTTTTCACAAGTGCAAGGGAACAATTTACAGAGCACGTTTTTTATAAACTTCAGTCAGCTCCTCAAGAGGATTTTCCTTCATCACGAGTGCAGATATTGACATTTTACTCTGTTGATACTCAAACTCGTACTAGCAAGCACTCATTTCAGTAGAGTACTCACTCAGCCTTACTAATGATACTCCCATTAGCCTCAGCTGAACTTTGTGTTTATTGCTAATTAGCAGATATCAGCATGTTTACATTGAGAGTGAGTTAGCTTGCTGATGTTAGCATTTAGCACAAAGCACCACTGTGCCATGGTATGGTTTCGTAGCTCTGACAGCATGGCTGCAGGCACTTTCTTCTTTCTTGCTTATTTACTGTACAGTCTGTGCTTATAATGAAACACTTTTTGCTGTTACTTTGGGCATCAGTGTGTTAGTTTCTACAAGACAAATCCAAGCTCTGACAGTGATATCTCTTACACTGTGTTGTTTGCCTTTAAACGTTTCCTGCAATCTCTTTATCTTTTTATCTGTTTCTCTCCGTGTCTCTCTCTCATTTTGTTCCTGTGACGATCACCCTGAGGTCATGTACTGCCAACAAGTCCTCCAATCTCAGCAAATGACATTTAAATGTTAACGCCACCACAGATGTCCTCAAACCCGCACAATGCACTGTGTCACTTCCCACCATCTCCTTTATGGCTTATGTCAGGGATTCATATTGATCTTCTGAACCCTGGGAAAAAAAAGAAAATAACCATATTTCCCAAATGTTCCTGCATTCCTTTTAAAAGCATGAAAAAAAATCTCTGATGTGTTTTTGATGTCAACTCAGGATAGAGCCACTCTGATTTAAGCTACTGGGAGTCCTTCTACATCCCATAATATGAAATCCAAATCCCTCTCTCTATGTATTTTATATTGCCACAACCCCATCTGACATTTTTCACCAGCAACTCTTGGCCTTTGTTTCTTCCATGTCTTTTCTTCTGTCCCTTTGTGCCGTTTTTTTCTCTCACTTAAGGATTATCTTTTTCTGCTCCTTCGCTGTCGACGACACACATGGTTACCAGGAACCACAGCAGCATTGATGCTCTATGTTTTTTGCCTGTTATTGTGATTATTACTCTTACCATTATAGATATTTTAGCTAATAGTTTAGCTTCTACTTAATTTCCAACCAACATCTGGATAGCCTGCCTGAATGTTTACAGAACCCCGCCGTATTGTTTATTTTTACATGTCTTATATTTTAGCCATTAAATGCATCCATATGTGTGGGCATCACGACAGAGTTGAATTAACAAAACAAACACAAATATGTGATTCATTCCTCCCCTCCCCACTTTCCTCCCCCGCCTCTTTTCTCTCTTTCCCACCCACATCACTTTCCAACTCTGACTCTCAGTCCCCACTGCTGCTGTGCATCTTCTACTAGCCCAACAGAGCCATTGTCATGTCGCCTTCCTGTTTCCATGGTGACGAGGTGCAATCTGTCGCCAGCGAGTCTCTCGCCTCGTCGCGCCTCACTTGCCCCCGTGACTTTCAAGCATGTATGTCCACTTTCTCATAAGTGACAGCCAGATCCATTGGGCTCATGTGCTCTTTCACTCATGCACATTCACACGCATACGGACACACACTCTTTAATTATTCGGATATTATGCTTTATTAGCATGACTAAAATAAGTGCAGTAATGGCAGTGCAGAGGTTGCACAAGGTAGGAAAAATATTCTCTAGTGATTTTGAGTGAGTGTTGATTCAATTTTCAACAGTAAATTTAACTCTTTATGCTGTTGCTGAGAAACTTTTCTTTCCTTCTCTAAGCACTGTAAATACTGCTTGACGTTACATTCCGGGAGAACAGCAGGTGCAACTGAAACCGGAAGCAGTCGCAATCCTCTCCTCCTTTTCAGTCAGTCCTGATCTGGTCACTTACTCACCTAAACAGACAGTACTAACTACATTCTTTAGTAGATGTCCACTTAGTGAGGTACTTCTCCTTTTTCCTTGGCTTTAGTTCCCTCACTCCAGATTGTGTGAGGGCTGTGCCTTGGAACCAGCTGTCTGAGTGGACATCTCGCCATCATATCATGGTTTCAACTATTATTTATAGTTTATTGGTATGGGCTGGGTTTATTAGCTTTAAAGGAAGAGTTCACCCAAAAGTGTAAAGTCAATATTTTACTTGCCCACATGTGGATGGAGAGTAAGGTGTCAGACTAAATTATTGTCCAGCTCCTCCAGAAGCCCCAAGATCACAAATTGATTAGAAAAGTTGTAATTTACATCCTTTTTCTTTTTTGGCCTTTTTTATGGCTTTTATTGATAGTACAGCTGAAGAGGGTGACGGGAAACAGGGAGAGAGAGAGGGGGAGTGACACGCAGCAAAGGGACCAAGGCCGGGAGTCAAACCCAGGTCCGCTGCAGAGCCTCAGCATATGGGACGCCCGCTCTACCAACTGAGCTAATCGGCGCCCCTGTAATTTACATCCTTGAAGAATGGTGTAGCTTGTGCACCCAATTCAAGCCAGGTACCTTTTAGCTCGGCAGCTACAGTGAAGATTTGGCTTTAAAAAAGGGTTGAAATAACATCTTTTCAAAATAACTAATCGACTTCAGTTGTTTAGAAGGATGCTGCAACACTGTTTTGCTGTGAAGCTCCAAAAATTGTTTTGTGGACTACAAAACATCAGCTGACTTTCCATCAGCATAGGGGTGAGTAGATAATGACTTGATCATCATTTTTGGGCAAACCTTTCCTTTCACGTGTTTATAGAATTTCATTGCTCTTTTTGGACACTAATCAATTGTTGAAATTGGCCAAATATAGGTTGTGTTTCTGTGGACTCATGGATTCAGATTCAGATTCAGATTCAGAATACTTTATTAATCCCCGGGGGGGGGGGGGGGGAATTGATGTTGATGTTTTTGCAAAATTGAAGTCTGCAGGGTTTCAGTATGGATTTTCTTAGTAACTGTCTTTTTCTCTGTGTCTCTCTCTATATCTCCCTCTCTGCCATTTTAAAGATGTTATATAGGACCTCATGTCCAAACAGGCGTCTCTTTAGCTGGAGGTATGAGCCAAACACACACCTGCTCTCCTTCCTAGTCAGGGAGCTGTGAAATGACTTTGGAGCATGTTATGCTGTCACTCTGCCAGCTGGTACTGAACCTCAGGCAGCTACCAGTGGACATGATTGGCACTAGCATATACTTACATGTTAATATACCACCAAACTACTGTGAAAACACTCTCTCTCTCGCACACACGCATGCACACACAAACCCTGACAGAGCCTGAGGAAACAACACACCATGATAAATTACATGTGCTTACACATGCACACTTCAGTCCGCACAGATGTGGCTTTTACACAGATACATCACCCACTTTGTCTACTAAAGGCCAGATGTGTTTGTAGAAGAGGAGATATGAGTGTCACAGTAGATTAGGGCAGGGGGATACTTGTAAGATATATGATTGAGAGAATTTTTTGCATATTGATCGGACATGACTGACGCGTTTCATGCCCCTCATTTTTTCTTTCCAGTTTGCATTCAAATTGACGTCCACTTTCTTCAGTAGCTCAAACAAGGAAACTGGCATTTACTTTGACGTGTATGCCAAAGACTACAGACTAACTGGCTGTTGTGGCATTTATTTCAGCCGTCTAACAGGCGGTTACATCTATTCATATCACGTAAGAATATTCAGTGTTGATCATTGTTATTGACAGGAATTTTATTGCGATCCCCAATATCCCCAGATGATTTTACCACCGAGATACTACCTCTGTTCTGTGAACCAAAACTAGAATACAATCCTACAGTCCTCTACTACTAGCTAATTTGTACATCAGACTTAAGACTCCTATTTCAGTGCCTTTTAATCATCATAACAAAAAAGATTCTGAGAGACGTGTGTGTTTTGGTATTCCCAGAGGAAAATTTTACTGCTCAAAGCTTGCTCCTTTACGGCTATGGAGCCGTAAAGGAGCTCAATGAGAGTTCTCATTTCAGTCTCGTTGTAGTCTCTTTTGGTCGCAAACATTTCTCATTTGTTTCTCCTAAAATTACTCAGGAGCAATAGGTGAGACTTGAGACTTTACCGCTTAAACCTTGCTCCTTTCCAGCACTGGGGAGACATTCTGAAACTTCATTGAGAGCTTGATGAGATCTCCTTTGAAACTTACAGGGAGCCCAAGTTGAGATTTTCTGCACCTGGTTCTCAGGAGAAACAATTGAGAAACTGGAGAAATCAGCCACAGCCTCACTTTGGTCTCACATAGATCTCATAGTTGTCTAGGAGAAATGAATGAGACACTACTGAGATCTCTTTTCCAATTTTCGTTTCCTCTGGGTTGTTTTGTAATAAAATCCAGTGCGCAGACATAGGCTACTGACAGTGCTTTCTATGAGCTGAGCACTCATCATTGGTGGATGGTGTTTTTTTAAGGTCAACATGCCTTCCTGTAACCCTTATGTTTCATTTAGAAAAAAGACACTTAAGCTGATTTACAGCAGCATGCTGTAAATCATGACACAATGTGACCATGAAGCTGGTGAATGTTTTTCCACAAAAAGGCGTTCTGTTACCACATCACAGCCTCCTGTTTGGTTTAGAGCTCCACAGAAAATCCAGGTGTCGAGCAACAATGCTTATATAGAGATAAGAAAAAGAGCACTGGCGTCTGTAAAAAAATATGCTCAAACAATGCAGAGATGAATGACCACCAATACTGAGAGCTCAATTCTAAGATATTAAGTGAAGTTCATAATTCACAGTCAATATTCCTTGAAGAGTATACAGGGTTTTTTTTTTTTTTTTTTACTAAATGTAGCCAAAGTGATATTCATTTTATAAAACAACATGTTCTTTATCCCAATAATGAAATCTCATTCAAAAGCTTCTTGTATACATTTCCTGCAGTATTTTATGTTTTCAAACATCACAATCTTGCAACAGATTGAAATACACACTCTCTCACGTTGGCTCTCTAGGCACAGTGCCAGGTGGTAAACGGGTCCAGCTGACAGATTTGATTCATTCCTGTGAACACGTCCCATCACTGTTTAGTCTCTGTTAAAAAATATTGTTTTTTCCTCCCCTCTTCTTTGGATTATTTGTCTCATCATGTCCTACTGTTGCTCTCAAATATTTTGCCATTGCCTTTGATAACATTTGACTCCAGGCTGCAGCAGTATTTGCAGGAGTATTGACTTATAACTGAATGAATATTTGCTCATCTTCCTCATTTCAGAGAGGAACAAATAAAGTTTCAATTTAAATGAAAACAAAACATTATTAGAGCTACTATTAGCCATTAAGTCAATAAAAAAAAATGGAATTGGAGATTAATTGCTTCAGTCCATTTCAAGCAAAAATATTAATCACTGGTTGGTTTCAGTTTCTTAAATATAGTGATTAGAAAAGCAATTTAGATACATCACTTTTGGCTCTTTGGGAAATTTTGATGCGTTTAATTTTTGACATTTTACAGACTTTGAAATATAATAAATAGGAATAACCTTGTCTGTGAACATTTGTGTCTGATTCACGTCCCATCAGAGGTGGTACTGTAATCACCATTTGCAAAGCGATTTTCGCAATTTTCGCTTTCACACAGTGTTAATCTGCCCCAAACAGCCAGATTACTACACTGTGCACTAGCTGTAAAATAATGTTGGCGAGCAACGGCACACACCAATTCAGCACTCAACAAGGTCTCTGCTTCTCTTTCTTCTTTTCCCTCTCCACTCTGTAAAGTTATGTTGACTAAGGGAAGGACATTTACCTTCCAGCTTCAGTCGAAACACAAGGCAATATTGGTTACATCTGTGGATCGCTGCTGCGGTCAGGTTGACAAACAGGAGTGAAGATTTTCACTTCGTAATCCAAAAAATGTATCTCTGAGCTATCCACCTGTTGGTAAAAAACTCTGGATCAGAGCAGAACCTGATGTGACTCTGGGTGTGTAGTCTCCAGAGAGTCTGCCTCTTCACTCAACTCTCTAGCCAGCTCTGAGCTGCTGAGCGGCAGCTCTTCCCCGCGCTCCCTCCACATGACCCATGGTAATTGTCTTTTTTTTCTTTTGTTAGAAACAGGAGTTACAAATTGTATGTTAAAATGATTTATCATGAAAGATAATAAGCAGATTCAATCTCTCAAGATAATTGCTAGCTATAGTTGTAGTTAGTACGAGAAACTGCTCAGCTTGATGTTGGAAGTTATGTATACTGTAGAAGTTTATAGTAGTAGTGCCACAAAGCTTTGTATGGCACTGTCACTACACCATCAAAGTGTGTTTGATTTAAAGATGCACATGTCCTGATTTTATGATCAGTTAAATGTTTCTCTGCTCTTCAACTTGTGAAAGTCGTAAGAAATTTTGATGTTCTTAAGTGGAACAGAAGTCAAAACTAAGTAGTGGGCTGAGTGGCCCTGGAACTTGAAATATTGCACTTCAAACACGATGTATCTGGTGTCTCATGTCATTAAAGCATATGTGAGTGGATTGTAGCTTCAGGCTCTATGAACATACAGTAGCTGTACAGCCATTCCATTCACCATTCACACCTTTACCTTGTTGGATCAGTCAACTGTAACAACATATACATCAGAACTGCCTGTTTACATGACTCCATCCTTGCAACATACAAAAAGTGGACAAGCATTTTGCGACCAGCCAAGTGAGCAAAACAGATCAGAGTAAAGCCTGGACACTATTTTTGAAGCATGTGAGCAGAGCAGCAACAGCATGTGTCTACACAGAATGTGTTCAGGGACAGTTCTAGGGTAGGTCACCCGCGTTTTGGCTCAATCACTGTAGTTACATGCATAAAAGTGAAGAAAATAGACTTGAAGTCTAACAACATTTTGGGCCATTATGCAACATGTGTAGACCGCTGTAGTGATTAAAAAAGAAGCATATCTCTTCTGTCAGATGCTGATGAGACAGAAGACTAAAATATGTGGTTGAAACCACTTCTGGTATAAGCCAAACAGGCAACCTGATGCCTAGATTGCTAAAAACAAGTAAGGATAGAGGCCTTACATGAAACCCTATGAACCACTGTTGCTATTCTTGTCCTTACTCACTGTACTGTGTGGTCGAGTACCAGCCCGTTCTGGCATGCTTCTCAGTAGGCCAACCAACTGCGCACCAGTGGTGGAAAAAGTAGTCACCTCCTATACTTCAGTAAAAATACTGAAAAGTGAAAGTTCTGAATTCAAACTCTGATGTGAAGATGAGGATGTCAGAGAGTGAGGAAGTTGGCAAACTTTACAAAACTTTAAAACATTACCTCATCTGTTAACATTTCTGAGTCACGTCAGGCTGATTTTCATCAGTACCGTGGGCCCAACCCCCATGAGCCCACACTACTTCACAATGTCATTAAGCTACATCTTTTGATTAAATTTTTTTGATTGAGTGACCTCGAGTGGCAAAAATGACATGCTGGACGTCAAAATAAATGTTACAATTAGCCATGCATTAATGTTTAAGCATCTCTAATGCTGCAAAGCATTACTAACGATGCTTAATGTGGAGCTAATTTCAGTGACGTAACTGTCATGTGATTTATTCCTTAATAATACATCAATATGTTTATTCATTATATTTTGTATTATTAATCTTGTTGGCAAATAAATGTAGTGGACTAAAACATACAATATTTGCCTCAAAGTTATAGTGTATTTGAAGTATATTGTATTATAGTGTAAGTTGCATAAAATAGAAATACTTAAGAACAGGTTCCAATTCATTTGGGTTGACAAATAGACACAGACAGAAACGACCTATAGGACATCTTATGGACAGACGGACAAATGAACACCTGGCAGAATTATCAAAATTGCTTTTATGTAGTTCCCCTACAGTGGGTGCCACCAGCAACACATTATGCCATGATGACAAACACACAGACTCACAAGGTGAAAACATTAACAGCTGATGCTGTCGCAGCTGGTAGATATAACTACAGAGGAGCCCATCACTCTTTCAAACAAGTGTTGCTGTTTATCAGCTATATACTACTATTATTGTTTTTTAATCTCAGCCCTTTTTCTTATATTGGCTTTGAAATTTGGCAACCAATCAAGATGATAATTGATAACCTGTGACCATGACACCTGGCATAAGCAATACTGTATGTCTAACATACTAGCAAACAGCTGCATAAAGACGTAAGATTGATTTCATTTAAATAGTAACTTCATGTATGGAGCATAATTAATAATAATCTTAATCATTAAGTATACTTAATTTGTAATTAATGCCTTAAATATTTCATCAGATATTCTGTAGAGTTCATTTTAATAAACTCTCTACACATGGTCTGTGTTGAAGGCAATGTCAGTCCTGTCTCTCCCTCACCGTCCTGTAGATGTGTTTTCCGACTGTGCACACAACGTGTCAGTGTAGCTGCTCTGCATTAGCAGCTCTGTGTCAAGGCGTCCCGCTTTCTCTTCAGCTCCAGTTCCCCAACATAATAGCGAGACATCGAGGGTGTAAGAGGGGAGGGAGGGTTGGCAAAAGGAGACGAGATGCAGTCACTGACAAGTTGTTTTTGTGCACGTGTAGATAATGTTCTTATGTGCTCATGCTCATGTATGCATCTTATCCTCTCTGGCACCTCCTTCGCTGGTTTTATAACACAAAGTGCTCGTGGTGATCTGAAGATGGATGATGTATTGCTAGAGTACTGCTACTAGTGCTTAAATAATTGAGAGATATTGAATGTAATTAATCATTAAGGGACTCCAGTCAGTTTGTACAGAAAACATTATGATATGCAGCAGTCAAGGTCTGTGGGTGTGTGTGTTTGGCTCCTTTTGCTGACACCTGGGCCCCTGGCTTGGCAGCACCTGGGTGGACCTGTGAGGTTAGCGCAGAGGTGACACAGGTGTGAAATTCCCAGGACTCTCCCAAACACGACCTGCTCATTTTCCACCTCATTTATTTTAACCTAAATCCACAACACTCCTGATTCCACCATGAGCTACTTCTCTCTTTAAAATGCAATTTGAATAATTTATAGAATAAGGTTAATATCGTGCAAACAACATTTTGGACCACTTTGTTTTATAGGAAGCTGAGAGGCAGGAGTCAAGAACGTGCTAGTCAAAGTAATCAGAGTGAGGTCAGTAAAGGTTTAATGTCGAAAACATGTTTTTTTCCCGCAGCTCTTATTCATCTATTTAAACTGATTATTTTTTCCTCTAAAAGTATGAAAATGTGAATCAATGTTAATGCATGCATCATGTGACAATGTTTCATCCCATGTAGTATTTCCAATGCATGTGATGTCTCATGTATGGCACCTTTGGTCAGTTGTCATGGCTTTGGTTCAGTTCTCAGATTGTTAGATTTCTGCTTCAGATGATTTTAAAATATGAATTTCATTCTACACATAAAAGGGCTGTTACTATTGTTTGCAGCAACTGTTAAAAAAGGAGGAGGTGTAAGTGTCATTTTTAGCACTGTTACGCCTTCCTCTGCCTCCGTCACTGACTGGAATTCCTGATAATGGCTCCATTATGCAACAGCCACTGTGTTGATTTATCTTGTTGCTAATGAGTTGATAGCTGATTACTGCATAGTTAATAGCTCTCGTAATGGCCTCATATAGACAAGGTGATGTATGGGTGATGGTGTTCAGAACAGAACTGGATGCACAGGTTCATTTTCCGCATTGATTGGCTAGTGCCTGCATCCATGAGCTTATTTTGTGCATGTGTGTGTTCACGTACGTGTGCATTCAGCATGAATGCTAGAATACAGAAGCCAATATTACAGGTCAATATTTTCATGTAGTATGAAATATCCTAAATGAGTGTAGGTATGCATCTATGCTAACTCAACCGAAAATCCACTTGCTTTTTCCAGAGCTTTCCTCTGCATCTCATGGTCTTCATCAATTTTTTAAGTTGTGAGGTTGGGGTGTCGGGTGTTTTTACAAATATGTAGCCTATCAAAAAGTAAAAAAGTCAGAAAGGGTTGCCACATATACTTTTACTTGATAAACCTGGGCTGCCTGCCCAAGTAAAGTCTATGTATAGGAAACACTTTAGGGTTTGTATTTGTTTGCTTGGTCTTTCACAGTATGGGGTGGATTGGAGCCTCAATATACATTTTTGCAAAATCTGTTCACATGTGAATCATAAATGGATGGCTCTGTACTGCAAAAATGTTCGTGTGAAATTTTTCTATACAATTTGCCTTTACAATTTTCTTTGGCATTTGAGAACAAAAAGGCCTGACTTAAGATAATTTTTAATAAATTAAGTTACATGGCTTCTGTTGGACAAACGAGTATATGATAGTGGAAAAAATGACTTCTTCTCACCAGTGTTTGGTGAATGTTGTCTGTGTATGTATGTTCTGGACTGCTGTAGAGTACAAACATGGTAGTGCAACAAGACAGACTCTGTGGAAGAGGACCTGCTCCCTCTGCAATTCAAAGTTAACAAAAACTCAATGATTCTTATTTTTTTCAGGTGATTATACAGAAATGAAAAGATAATATTATATTCCATTTCTGCTAATGGGCCCCCCTAAAATCTACAGACTGCACCTTTAAAGAGATAGCATATCCGTATCCCTACCGCTGAAACTCTGGCCCAAACGGGTGATCTGTGAGTGGCGAAATACAGTTCGAGGCCCAGTTGCGCTAATGCGTAGGGATACGAAGGCTCTACGGCTGAGAAAATGTAGTGCCAAGAGAAAGGGCGGTCTGGCGGTGATGTAAAGCTGTGTGAATTTTCTCTATATAACGTACACTTGAACTGATATAGATTTTTTAGGTGGGCCTTGTTTTAGGTGCTTAAAATTCACTTTGCATTTGGACTCCGTTCACTGCAATACAAAGCTGAGCGTCTGGGCTGGAGCGGCTCTCTGCCTCTCCAAACTGAGGCTGCGCTGATCGGCAATTACGGTAGGGAACAGACCGACTATAGATATGTACTTTATATGACCCCACTTCAAAAAACCTCAACTATCCCTTTAAAGCAGTGGTCCTTATTCTGGGGCTTGATCTATGCATGTCTGTCATTTAGACCATGAGGAGAAACTACACTTACATGTTCTTATCCTCACCTCTCCCATCCAGCAGTGGATAAAGAAAATAATCACCAATCCCATCCAGGTGTGTGTTAATTAAGCAATATTACCCGAGAGGGTGTGCTTTAACGTCATTTAAGCATGACAGTGATGCGGTGAAGCGCCGAGATTCCCAAGCAGTGGACCGTTGCAGCACTCTCGGGTAATATTGTGATTATCGACTAATACCAACAAAAATAAAATGTATAATCAAAATATATCCATGCTGATGGACAATTTGCTCTCAAATTTTAAAGTTTTTTGTGAGTGTGCGTCGGTTTCCATGGAAACACATGGGGTCTGACTAATAACCGAAACAAAATCAGTCACGTCAGTAGACTCATATGTGTAATGGAACGTAGTTTACCACTACAGCAAATAATCCAACCCTTAGTAACGACCTAGCAACAGAAAGGATTTTCTAGTCCCAGATGAGTGAACTCATCTGACGTTAATGTTTTATCGCGGTCTTGGAATTTCCCGAACTAAATCAATAATGCACAGATAAACACTGAAGGGAAAACAAATAATAGCTGGGGCGTTTATATGTTGCAATCACTGAACAGACCAGGCGTTTATTTGGGACAAGGCGGCAATTTGGCACAGGCGTTTAATTCCTTCCTCTCAAAAATCCGGGATGAAAATGTCACAAACTTCGCCAGCTTCTCTGTGAATTCTCTGGCATCCTTGTGGGCAATAGTTGTCTTCTGCAAGTGAAGTTGTTGCGGCGGAGGAAATGATTCAGCCAACCAGCAATCGCGGCAAACTCCTCATCTCTGCTGTCACTTACGGTGGCGTACATATATTACTCCATCACCCTAAACATGTTACGGGACACTCTCACGTGGCGTTGTTTGCTGATAACTCATTCCCGCATGTTTATCTCAAGCTCCTCGCTTGCTCCCAGCCTGGCCCTGTTGCTGTCCTCCTCGGACAGACACTGAAGCAAATAAATCAAAATGAACAACAAACCGATCCATTTTGTTGACTTTTTTTCTGCCGTTTCCTACTCCAGTTCTGACTGTTACAATGTTGCCATGGAGATGGATAGACAGACTTGCACAAATGCATGTTTTGATGTTGAGATTATTTTCTGGTCTTTCACTAATTTCATGACACCAGTGGTAAAGTTGTACAATATTACAGCTCTCAGTTTAATTTAGTCTTTTTCTTTCAGACAGTGGATAGTAGATGTCTGTTAAAATATCCTGAAGGGCGTTGGACATGAAATCTTCAGCCCATAGCATAAAGATGGATAGAAAAAGAACAGCAGGTGTTTAGCTGTCTCTATGTCTCCTGCTCATTTCCTGTATCAATGGACGACTCACTATTTGTTCTTGGCGACGATACTGTGAGTAAGTGATTTAGCTAGCAGATCAGGTGTTAACACTGATACGAATAGATGAGTGATTTAGTTAATGTCAGTAAAGTGGAGTCTGCATTCATGTGCACAGATGATCTCAATCACAAGTCAAAATGTCTGCTGTGAAGAAGTCCTGGCAGTTTGTTAAAGGAGGGGAATGACTAAAGAGTTTGGGATGCACCGTTTTACAGTCACTATTGGTTGTTTGTGTAACACAGTATTCTTTTATAACAGTATAATAGTCTTGCAAAGTATTAAAATGATAATAATATCACTATTATTAATATTTTTTACTCACAGACACATTGTATTACTTCTGTATCTGCTTTGCTTTGCCATGATGTGCTGATTGTTAAGATTGCTTAAACATTTAATTTGTCAACAGAGAGTAAATTGATTAGCATAGATTAGATCCTCAGTCACCCGTGAAAACCCTGGGCGCCTGCAGCACAGAAGATTTCATTTAGCTTCTCTTCACTTCATTCTCTTTGCTCAGTCAGATCCCATAGAGACTGAGTTTTTCCAATGACTGGTTACCAGGAAATATGAATTTCTGATGCCTTCTGATGACTGTGTAAACAAAGCAGATCAGTAACTGAACTTCTGAGCTGTTGATGTTTTGAATTGAGATCCCATATGAAAACTGTCCCTCACTGACCTTCGACATAAGGTCACTCCTGTCTATTCCATTCCTCACTAGAGATGTGAATCTTCACTGGCCTCATGATTCGATTTAATTTGATTTGATTACAATTCAGCTGTCAGTGATTCAATTACAAAATAATTCTTGATGCATCCTGATGCATCTCGCTGTATAGCATCTGTAATTTTCTAAATTACTGCACGCAGCTACTTTTTAATAGTTTGGATAAATTCCCCTTTTATTCAGAATGTCCTTTGAAAAATCATCCTACAGCAGTGTATACTGTAAGAGCTGCATCTTTTCAACACCAATATGTAACTCACCTCGGTAAAGTTAGTAATAATAAATATAAAAAAAATTACAGTGCATTACAGGTGTGTTGTACTTTGCAAAAATATTATTTTTACATAGAAGCTATAAGACAGGGTACTTATTGAATGTAATAAACATTATGAGCAAGACTCTGTTGAGTTTTAAGAGGTAGTACATTATATTAAAACATGAGTCATACCTCCTGTTTAAGTGCAGAGTTCAAGGCCCATCCTGCTGCAGCCCCTACTCAAACTCATTTATATTAGATCTGTTCTTGTCGCTTAACTCCAGATGCAGCAAACAGCAGCTAGGCAGTGCTTTGCATAGTAGCTATTCTGTTAGATTACAAACCTGACCTGGAAGAACCAGTAGGGGTTCATAAGTGTACAACTACTCGTGAAGTTCTACTAGACAAGCCTTATTCTGAATTAGAAAGACTGAATTTAGATTTATTTGGACACTACATACACTTGTGTGTTGTTATATAAGAAGAGACCATATTTGTAAAGGGTTATTAAGGGGGAGTGACTATTGTTGAATTGTGATATACTTGATTGATATACATTTTATGCAGGGAATACTTACTTTAAATCAATCACAACTATCATTTATTTTGTGATGCATTCACATCCAGCTGTTAAAAAAATTAATGCTGTGCGGTTTAGTTGTTGTCATTGTGACGCTCAGTGGCAGCCACTATTTATTTGTCTGTGGATAGATTTTTTCACACCTTGCCAGCTGCGAGACTAAAGAAGATAAATATTTTTATTTCTGTTCTTTTTTTAAATTACCTTGAATTCTCCTCTCCTGTTACCTCAAAATCGTTGTCTTGATTGATCTTTTAGGCAACTCTAATATTTATGGTTAAACACGATGTTTTAGATAATATGATCATCATTTTTAGGAATAAACTACACTACTGGTGCGCTTGTGTCAAAATGCAGTGGTTCAGTGTAAATTTGTGAAGACCGTCCGGGAATCTGTTTTTGACATTCTGACAGTAATCCAATCCATTCAGTGTTGGCTGCACATTAGGGAGGTTTTCTTCCAAGACAGACAGATCTCCCCACTGATTACACTTCTGTGAACGACAGCCTGACTGTGAACATGTCAACGGGTCTGGAGTTTCTTTTCACCACCACCACCACAAAATCTGTTACAAAGACATAAGAAAGTGGTGAAAATGAGAAATTGTATTTTTCAACATTTGTACTGTAAACATTTTAGCTGATGCTGTTACATTCTGAGGAGCCAGCATTGAGTTTGAATTTCGTAGTCAGTGATAATTTGATGAGACAGATGAGGACGAGTGTCAAGAACGCCTCGGGGGTCAGCAAGTGATTAAAATCAAATTAAAGAGCCAGTATGTAGGATTAAGGGGGATCATGTTGGGAGAAATTGATATAATCTTCATATTTATGTTTTCATTTGTGTTTAATTCCCTGAAAATAACCACTGTGTTTTCATGACCTTAAAATGAGCATTTTACAACTATAGAAGGAGCAGGTCATCTTCCACAAAGTCTACCTCTACATTAGCCTGGAACAGACAAACCAAACACTGACTCTGCAGTGGGCCTTTCATGTTTTTCACGTGTTTGGTGGCCACAGTAGGTTTTGTAGAAAGTAGAAAGTGGAGGGTGAATGGAGGAGTATTCAAATGGTTTCAATCTGACACTAACACTTGGAAAACAAATAAAGATTTAATCTGTATCACAGCAGAATATAAAGTCTTATTTATATGATAGCAGACGGCATCTCTATCTCTCATGAGCCTTTCTTGACAAAATGTAATTAATTCATTCTGTATTCGGTATTTTTTCAATTATAGGGTAATGGCTAGGATCATACCAAAACATAGCTGTGTATACTTTAAATGTTTTGGTAATTTCTGTGCTTCTGCGTGTTTTATTAATCATATCTGCACCCGCTTACAATAAGAATCAACTACTACAGCACATATTGGCTTGCGAAGGAATTATTAGAAAATGTACATAGATTGGTATGTGTACTTTTTTATGCTAAGTAGTGTTTTACAATTAATATTGTCGGTGTAACATTGAAAAAGTGCATATATGTTAAGGATAAACACTTGTGCTTTGAGGCCAATATCTTTATGTAATGGAATGGAACATAATTAACATTTCCAATGAAAGAGAGAGCCCATTGCATGCCATGCAGTTGCTGATGGCATATAATGCTGTCGCTAGCTAATGACTGGGGATGTGATCTAAAAGGGTTAAAAACACATACTTTATTTCATCTATACTTTACCTTATGTTTTATCACTTTTAAACTTTTCTCTGGCTGAGATAAACAAATTCTGTCTGCATCAGAAGCTTTACTGTCTGGCTTTATATTAATCTCACTTTTTATTAGTGTGTGTGTGTGTGTGTGTGTGAGAGAGAGAGAGCTATTCTCCCCTCTCTGTTGTTCTTTATTAGCTTTTTCAGTAAGCACCCAGGTTTTGAAAAACATCATATATCCGAAGGTTTTCTTACTTTGTTGTACTGTACAGACAGTATGAGAGCCAGACAGGAAATATTGTGTTATATGAAGGTCCTGATTCATCAAACCCCCAGGCTCCAATCTCAGAGATGTACTCCATGATGTCTACAATGGCAGTCTACCCATGCAATGGATGTGTGCCGTAATGCCACGTCCATGCAGCTTTCCAGAAAGGATCCAGCTGAGGAGGCTGGGGTTGATTGCATTCCCACACATAAATCACAGCACATCTTGTCAGGATGTCTCCTTGGGGCGAAATTTCCTCTAACAATACTGCTCATACAGTGAAAATATGACCCTCCATGTAACTCAGTGACTTGATTACTGTGTGTACAGGCAGCACTCCTTTTCAATACCACTACTACTACTACTACTACTTATTTCAATAATGATAATAATAACAATAGCAAAAACTGCTAGATACTCTCTGTTGACAGTCTGTGTTTGACAGATTTGACAGCTACTCAAGCTCCCCGCTACCTTTATGTTGTGCGTCTGCTTCCTGTTTGGATCCATGTGTGATGATGTTTTATCTGATGATGTGCCCTTGACTTGAAACACCGGGACTGCAGGTGTTTTTGAAAAGACTCCTGACAACAGAGCTTGTACTCTATGTCTATATTTAACGTACTACATACAAATGTCATAGTATTCTCTTTGTGTGGTTAATGTACAAGAAGTCAATATAGTGTTCTGTGTTGAACTAACAAATTCAACATCCAAGTTCGCTTTTCCTAAAATCAATTTGATGATTTTGGAAAAACTTCCATAGCTGTCCAATCCAGTTCTGGTGAGATCTGTCACTATCAGAGTTCCTCTAAATGAGGTCTTCCTAGGTTTACTAGTTAAATAACCCAAGTCGGGCCGGGTCCATTTTATAATCAGTCTATCATGAGAGAAATACCAGAGAAAAATACGCTCTTTGGGGCAGATGGATAATCCAAACTATGTAGGGCATGCAAAATCATATTTTTATTGTAGAGTTGTGTACTATTCATTATGTTAAGTAAAATTAAGAAGAATTTGTATGCAGCCTGCATAGATTGGAAATACAGAGTATGTTTGCTTTGAATGGAACAAAGTGCAGAAAATGGTGTTTAGGTTAAGAAAGCTTTCCAGATGTGTTTTCTGTTAGCTGTTTTATTCATGGGGGGAGGCACAGCCTCTCGAAGGGGCATTGGCACAAATTTAAAAAAGGCACATGGCCAACGCCACCATCACCACTGTGACAGCCTCTCTCTCTTCCCTTCCTGCCTCTCACTATTTTTTCTGTTATATCTTTCTTTTCTGTCATTACTCACTTCAGTCAACTAAGGTATGTGCGAAAAAACGTACTGACCATGGGTCTCTGTTATGATTTCGCTTCAGCCTCAACTAATCTGGCTGTGGCACTGAGGTGCAAACTGTGTGTTATGTTTTGACAACTTGGGACTCATTACCTGAGTTAATTTACATTCAGATATAGGAGGAGAAGAAGAGAACAGGAAGAGAGGGAGTATAGAGGGGGAACACCTATTCTTGCTGTGTTATTTACGTTTACTGAGCCAGCTATGGCTCAACAACACATTTCATACCTCCACCTGAGCAATGCACAAACTGGTCGAACTTGCTCAGTTTGTAAAATCTACAGTTATGTGCTTGTGTGTGTGTATATGTAAATGTATATGTATCTGTGTGTGTATGTGTGTATGTACTTGATGTGTATGTGTATCTAAACATATATCTAAACATATACATATATACAAACATATATCTATAAATATATACATATATACAAACATATATATATAAATATATACATATATACAAACATATATATATAAACATATATTTGTATGAATATATATATGTGTGTATATGTTCAAACTTGGAAGCTGTTCTCTGAATGATCTATTATGCTGCTTTAAGAATTCTCTAAACTAAGGAGAAAACAATTCAACGTCCCTTTTTTGACATGGTACATGTTAGCTAGCTTGCTGCCAGTAGCCTACACATAATTTTCATGGCACTGCCATATTTGTCCAAGCTTTTTTGGCTGCTCATGTTTTATTCTTTCTTGTTTTCTATTATAACAGTTGAAAATGAGCCCTCTGGCTAACAATGGCACATTTACGGTGGTGTTGATTAATGTGCACTGTCCCTGCAAATAAAATAAACTTAAACTTAAACTTTATACTATAAATAATATAATGTATAATCTATGAATAATCACTGCAGTTGATGCTTACAAAAGATGCTTTGTTTAAATGTTGACAGCTTTTTAGTTGGAATGCACCTTTGATGTTGCCAGGCTAGCAGTTTCCCCTGCTCCATGTGTTTGTGCTAAGCTGCTAAACGCATGTTGGACTTATATTGATAATATATTTTTCTGTGAGTGACAAAAAAATATGCCCTATAATGTAAAAGTGTTGCTGTGTCTTGGTTTGTTTTAATGTAAGCCCTAAGTAGGCAATGCGAACCATTATGTCCACTAGCTAGAAAAGAACATTGAAAGATTGGTGATCAGAAATGAGAAGTATACCAAATACAAGGTTGTAATCTAATCTTTTCAAGCTAGGTGTCCTAAACACCTTTTTGTTATGGTGCATGAATAAGCTCATACATGTGAGGGTGCATGAATCTGTGGTTATTTTAAGGGTCCTGGTTTGGGGATTGAAAAATATGATGGGCTCTACCTAATTCTGCCCAAGTGCTCTGTTCTAAAATCTCTCTAGTTTTGTTCTGATTCACTTTATCAGCATTAAAGGTGGCAGAAGTAATGTTCAGATGTTTTGCTATGGTTGATAGATGGTTGTTATTATTTGAAAAATCTTAATTTATTCGGACACAGTGACATATATACTGATACTGACACATCTGAACACATTTAAAGTGTTCCCTTTATTATGATACCTTGATTATTCAAATAGACCTTGTAGTTGTAGAGAAAAACTGTTAATTATCGAGCAGAGTGTCGTAGAGGCTAGTTCTTAATAGGTTAAGTAATCTAAGTGAAGAGTAAGAGTTTATTATATTTTCGGATAACTTTTCCGATTACACAAACAAAGCCAGTAACAATGTCTGGATTGTTTTGCATGTTTTTTTAGTTATGTTGGATGTAAATGAAATAAGAAGTAGTCAGACCTGATCGAGTGTAATCCGTAAAATCCCAGCCCATGCCTGAGGATGTGAGCTAGATTCTTCTTTCAGTCCCCTGCCTTTGACTTGTTTATGAGACTAACAAGGTGGAAGCCTGCATGTGTGTATGTGTGTGTGTGCACTTGTACGCATGCATTCAGTGTTAACTTAGAAGCACAGCTCTACAACAGCAGCCATATTTGACGGCAAGTGGCTCTGGCAGCCACGATGAGTTCATGAGTACCCCCTTCTGTCCTCATGTGCATTGTGGGAAATGCTTGCTCCCCTGACTGTCACAGCTGTCCACTCACATCGCATAACATCAAGGCGATGCAACCCACCACACATACACACACACCTACAAATACTCTTCTCACAAACAGGATATGCCATACTGAAGCCGGTCTCATGATTAGTTGGCTCGTTTTCTATTAGATCAGATGGTAGAAATGAGGTCTAATTGGCAAGAAATGGCCTGAGTCTAATGATTAGGTCTATTTTCCACAGTATGTCGTATGTGTGTGTGTCTGCCTGCATCCATGCTTTCGTATGTAAATGAAATAGCAGTGTCAGACATAATTTTGACTGTTTTTTTTCTAAGGATGCAATTTTTGCTACGACGTCCAAGTTCTGAGAATAAAACAGACTGAGAAGAAGGTGATGGAGTAGATTGACTAGATTCCAGGTCTAACCCTGATCGAATCGTCTACTCTTTGTCATTTTATATCACTATGTCCATATATATTGTGATATGCTACATTTTCTGGATATTGACATATTTTAGTGTTTCACTTGATTGCTATCCTGTGAGATATCTGAATTTTTATTTTGTGTTGACACATTTCACCTGACTTATATTGCATATCCATGCATATACATATATGCACCCAAATTTTGAGTAGTGTCATTTCAGACTCAGCTTGTATTGAAAATGACAAGATGTGCATGCCTTTTTTTGGTGTATATATGTGAATTAAATATCAGTCACATCAGCTCACTTCACATACCACATTGTGGTATAAATCCTGCAATTTGAACATTACTATAAAATGGTCCTGCTCATTGCTTTGCCCACTTAATCAGCCATAGCCTAAAACAACCAGAGACATTATATACTGTTTGCCATGGTATGGACTGTATAACAAATTGATCTATTGACAACTATTGCAGATCACCCACCTGTAATTTACAACAAATTTCTTTGAAATCTCTCCAGCTGTAATCAAATGGTCCAAGTAAGAGGATGCCTGATGTGTGGTGCGTGATAATAATATCTAGCTTCTATCAAAATCATTAGGAATCACCCCCCTAGAGGGATCTGGTCTGTAGTTTTGAAGAACAGACAGAGCAGCCAAAAGAAAGCGCCATTATTGAGTCTGAGGTATACTGCAGCAGATCACTACAACCAAGACATGACAATAAATCTGGGCAATATACAGTATATTACTTTAAACCATGGATATGTTGAAACGCCATGCTTCTTTACATTGCAATTTATAGTTCTCAAGGGTTCATCTTGTTTTGGCTTGCCTAGTTCTGTCGCCACAAGCACGGCTGGAAATTGTATCGCGTCTTAAAAAATATCCAGTGGTTACACCCATGTTCAAGCAGTGTCCTCTGGCTTGGCAGCTTCTCACCCACCAGCAAGGCCACCGCCATTCCCTGCACTCTGCAACATTAAAGTCAGGTCATATATCTCATGTGAATGTAAAATGAGACGTGTCAAAGAAATATGATTTTGTGAGACACCTACAAATTCGAGGGTAACAAGTTACATTTCTGCATTAAATATCTAAAATGACTAGACCTTTTGTTCTTTGATTTGTTTCACGGTAACGGCACATTTCATTTGGTCGCCTGTCTCTAATTCGGCAAATGTGCCTTAACTTGATGTCATCCATGACTATTGGTGCTCGAGTTACGATAGATAGATTTTCATCAGCCACAGTGGTTGTATTGGTCATTTGCATTACCCCAAGAGTGTTAATGCGATCCCAAAAGCCCCAGATTACTGTACATTAGCTGGAAGTTGGTGTCTGTGTGTTTAAATTTAGGTCAACCATTAACTGAATTCAGCACTCACCAGAGACTTGTGTTCTGTCTCTTCTTTCTCCCCTGTCCTCTTTGTAGCATTGTGTTCATAAGGTCAAGAACATTTCCCATCCATTCCCATCGATCAGTCAACATTAGGGCACATAAACACCTGATAGTGGAGGTCACCAGGTCTGCTGCAGTCAGGTTGATAAGTAGGAGTGATAATCTCAGTCTCTGAGCCCTCTTCCCATTGGTAAACAGCTTCAGATCAGAGTAGAATCTGATGTGACCAGATATTTATTCCTCCAGAGAGGACTGGCTCTGCACTTGACTAGTTCCTCCATAGCTGGCTGGCTCTGAGTCACTTAGCAGAGCTCTGCCACCTCACAATAGCTGTCCCAACACAACATTTGGAAAATGCTTGGCAGGAATTACATATTTTGTGTCTGACACAGTATTGATCAATGACATTCAACATCATGTCAATGGTAATCCAATTAACACAAACAGATATTTGCACAGACAAAAAGAAAGAGAGACAAGCAAAAACCGTCTTTAGGTAGACTGATATTTTCTGTTTTTTCCATAACAGTGGGCTGCAAACAGTACACTATTCAAAGTGTGTTGCCCTAATGTACTGCTTACAGCCTACACCAGTGAAAATGTGTTCTAAAACTTTACGGGTGGGTGCTGACATCTAAAATTGTTTCTTTTCTTAGTTAAAAATCCTCCTCTAGTGGCTCTCCCTCCCACCAGTATGCATTACCAGTTCAGTTTTTCCCCTAACAATGAGTAATGCCTCAGGTGTGTTTCATATGGAAAAATATGAAGTGATGAAAGCTTTCAAAGCCATATATTTATGTAGCACATGCTAGTGATACAGCAGAGATGATTGAGTCTGTTCAGAACAATGCAGAAAAACTGGCACCAACTGTTTGGTTCAGGGATCATTCTCACGCCTCATTCTGAGCTGAATTGGCAGACAGGCAGGTAGACTCACTTAAGACAAAAGCTCCAATCCGACAAGCATTGAATTTAAATATTCACTGGTTGGCTCTGTTCAAATGTGAGGCAGACAAGCATATAGCGAGACGGTCACTGAAGCAGACAGACAGTTCGTGACCAGCTGGTAGTGTTGAGAGACACAGGCAGGCAGCTATTCAGTCAGGTTTTCAGGTTTGCACCATGTTCTCTTGTCTGTCCTCTGGGAGCCCCTGTCTTCTCTTAACGGCATGTGTGAAAAACTCAATCACAGCCCCCGGCCTCCAGCTGGGCAGGGTCACAGTAATTAAACGACATCACACGGCCTCATGAGAAGACTGCATTTCTCCATTTTCCTTCCTTTTCCTCATCCATCTTTCTTCTTTCACATTCTATAAAGGTGTAATGAAACATTTTTATCAATTTTAAACTTTTACACAAACAATATATAGCATACTAGCATTGGAGGTTATTTTTTTTATGTAAATGGTTACAGATTACAAATTAAGTGGTTAAAAATCTAGTAGGTTATGTAACTATCACAACTTTCACAACATCGGGCCTACTGAATGGGTACCAAGAAAAATACAGATAGTAGTAGTCTTGAACACAGATAAACGTTGTGGAGAAGGAGGTACTTCTACACTGATTGCAGTTAGATTAACTTACCTGTAGACCAGTCCTCAGGTTTGACAGCATTTTCACCACTGGTTAACAAGCTTTCCATTGTACAGTTATGTTTGAGCTGTTTTCTAATTCAAAAACAAAATATTATTGAATTTTCAGCACTGAAAGGCGTTCTTGTCCGACATCATGACCAGCTGACTGGTCAGTGGTTCACAGGCATGGGAGACTCACCTCCAATTTCCACTGGATACGTGTCTGCTGTGTTATGGCTCCAATCCGGTTTTGCTCCGCCGTCCGACAATCCCCACCAGTTGCGTTTTGAGTCCGCCACGGCGCAGTACGTTAGATAGTTGATGTTGTGAGGCCGAGGAGTTCCCATGATAATCGCATGATCAATCGCGCCCACAGTTATAGGTCTGTGTTATTAAAAACAACAATATGAAGTGTTCCTGATCGAAGGATTAGCAGAAGAGCTTGTGTTTGTCTCTTTTTTGAGATTTGTGTGCTGGTGTCAAAACGGAGTGTTTTATTTTGAAAAGTAACCGGATGTTGTTTGTTATTTCGGCGCTTGACTTCCTGTCTGCTCCGTTCTAAATTCAGCTGAATTGCTGCGTCGTGCTCTGGCATCCGCCAGATATAGAAGTCATGCGTATCTGCTCCGGAGGGCTCCGGACTGCCGGAGCTGGGACAGAGCAGATATGCAGCGCAGCGGACCTGGTAGTGAAACCTATCAGCTCGGCTGGCGTGGCGGAGACGTAACGCAGCGGAGATGTATCGAGTGGAAATTGGGGGTTAGGTCAATAACAGAGCAATTTGGAAATGATTGGTAGACAAATGGTAATGCAAACTCATACTCAAGATAACCAGTCCCAACATTTGAGTGCATACTGCTCAATGAATGGGGCCAGACTTCACAGCCCTTGATGGTGTTGCACTTTATCCCAACAGCTTTGCTGACCCATGCTGGGTATAGAATATGGAGAAAAGATAGCAAGAGAAGGGTTAGGGTTAGGGTTAAATGCTTTTGGATTCTCATTAAAGAATATAATCACATGCAGCTCCTTTGTAATCTCTAACATTTTGTACAGTAACTGTAATTTAATTGCATGTTTTTTCTCACTAATTAAGGGGGCTTACAATAACATTCATTTTGTAATTTAATTATATACTGTATAACATCGTTACATCCATTTGATCCATCATCTGTAACCACTTATCCTTTGTAAGACTGCGGGGGGAATGGAGCCGATCCCAGCACTTGGCGTGGTCCACCCTTGTCAAGTTACCAGTTACATGTAATTTGTTAATCCCCAACAATTTGGGTAGTTTTAGAGGTAATTGTAGCTATCTTTGTTTTTGTTTTTTTCTAAAGCTTTCGACAGAGCCAGGGTGGATGTTTTTTTCCTGCTCCAAAGCTTTATGCCACACCAAGCTAGTTGGCTGCTGACAGTAGCTTTGCACATATTAGCATACAGGCATTAGAGTTGTATGATTCTTCTTCTCAACCTCTTGACAAGAAAGCGAATAATCATTATCCACAATTTCAAACTGTTCTTTCAAAGCTGACTTAATCATTTTTAAAGCTCCAAAACAAGCTGCCAAACAAACAGCTAACTTTGCCTTCATAAGTTGTTATGGCTCATCTGTTAGCAAACAGTTGCCTATTCATAATTCCCATATTCTCTCTCCTCTTTGCTCTGAATTGGTCTCCACCATCTCTTCATAATTAATATCTTACTCTTTCACAAATTAACCAACCAGTTGCTAAATCTGTCTGTCTCGTGTTCGGAACTGGACAGTGGAGACCAAACCAAACACTAATAATTGTAAACCAAAACAATGAGTTAGAAGAGATGAAAAGTTAAATTGCTGATCAGTAAAAAAAAAAGAATATATTGATTCAGAGCTTGAATTTCTAACATAGGAGTGTGAGGTCTCATGTTCATAGGTGTGCAGACACACATACATGTGTGCACTTATAAGAAGAAGTGGGTTATTGATTGTGGGGGATATAATAACATTAGAGGAGATGAAAAATTAAATTGCTGATCAGTAAAAAAAAAAATATTGATTCAGTGCTTGAATTTCAAACATAGGAGCGTGAAGTCTCATTTTGAATGAGTGGAGCTCTGATCAAATATGGTTTTCACCTTTCCCCTGGTGAGCATGTCACTGATTGGACACCTCACACTTCTGTTAATGTATAAGAAAGCCCGTCTATGAACCATGAAGAAGAAGGTGTATATTATTTACATTAATAGGCAACTTAATAAAAGAGAATCAAGGATGTGTTCCTTCGCACCGATTTTGATGGGCAGCATGAATCACTCTTATCATTCTGTCTTGTTTTGCCATTGTTTTTTCAAAATTAGATGAGTCGAGGTTCTATTTATACTGCAGCAATAAAGGGTGAATCACTGAATGTTGGTATATTTTTGATAGACCACACAGGAAATCGGGACTTTATTGTGTATGTGTGAATTGGTACTCCTATGTGGAAATCAAGCGTGGGTTTCTTTGTAAACACGATATCTGTTTTTTTGTTTGTTTGTTTTTGCTGAAGATGAGCAAAACTCTACCTGTTCGATCCCACTTTAAAGGTTGTACCTGTTGGTGACAATACGGAGGGAAAGTGCCATTTGGCCCTGAATGTGTGTGTGTGTGTTCGCAAGTGACAGACGATAGCATCACCCTCCATATTTCCTGTGCCAGTGTCTGGCGCCCACATGGATATATTGTGGTGATGATAAAGGGATATTAAAACTCATAGCTTCTTCTTCAGTCTGCTCCCTGCCTGGCTGTCTGTCTACACAGTCATCAAATCATTCTCTCCACAGGCAAATGTGCTTACCCATAGACATAAGCATGCAGACACACATACATGTGTGCACTTATAAGAAAAAAGTGAGTTATTGATTGTGGGGGATATAATAACAGCACACAGGGATGATTCTTATTTCATTGTGTTTCTTCAGGTAACTTTGGCTTGATGGACTGTAATTAGACTATGCCCACTTGCCTCTCTGTTGTTCATTAATGTCACACCCAGAATACTAACAATTTTTAATCTGACTCAAATGTCTCACTTTAATAGTGCAATGTACAAAGTGTAGAGATCCAAACATGAGCAGTAGGATTATCCTTCAGTGTATTTTAATTGTAGGCACATGAAAAAAGACTAATGCTCATGCTAATTCTGCAAGATTTAGGTTTATATAAAGCAGTTATAAAACCAACACATTGCCATTTAGTAGGACTTCAGTGGCATAGCTAGTTGCCAGTTTCTCTGTGTTTTAGTAGGTTACAAGCATGTATGAAGAACTCTGCTTTGAATGAGTCAACTACATGAAATCTCTCAAAGAGCAATTCCTGAGGGGCACATCAAAAGCAGTGCTGGAACTCTGCTAATGAAAACTCTGCCAGCTAAGGACGGCTTTATTGCTACATTTGCTACTGAAAACAACAATTAATGTTACTGTGACCCACTGGGAAAACATCAGCTAATCACTAGCTCACAAAAGAGTGAGCTGTAATTCAGTACAGAGAATATCAAGATTGTCAATGGGAGTTGTGTCCCCCCTGTCTTCCCCTAAGATTTACACCTATAATTACATGGCTGCCAGGTGGTGAGATTGTGAGAATGTTGCATTATTGCTTGTATTGTGTAATTACAGAAGTCACACAGTTCTTATACTGTAGTGTCGGTATAGCAGCAGTGGTCGTGTCAGTCACTGAACGACGAAGTTTAATTAGTGTTGACAGTACATCTGAAAGGTTTTTCAGCCTGAAATCTTCTCTAGTGCATATACCAGGTGGCAAATAAAAAGAAGATTTGTGTTGAGCATAGATTTTTAACTAGAACTGTAAACAGAACAAACAGAGAGCTTACAGGGCTTGCTTTGTCTGTTTTGGGGAGGGACCTCTGTGGTATTTTCAATTCTGGGGCCTCATCTGTAAAACAGAATGTTGATCTTAGGTATGACTTCAGCAAACAACCACTTATAGGTAGTTATTTATAAAACCTTACTACAATGTGGAAGTGATCTTACATCTAAGAAATGTGTAAATTTGACATAAGTGATTAACTGCTAGTTATTTGGGGGTATTGTAGTTTGAGATCCATAAACTTGTGCTGCACATTGCACAGAACGAGTGAACAAAGTGTGGTGGTGAAACCAAAGGTGCATGTTATATTTTCTTTGTCGACCCACCATTTCTTCCATCGAATGATATATGTTGCCAGGCTTCAGTGGCCTCTTGCGTAGCGTGTGATTTTGTCTTCACAAAAAGTTTCGGTCCAGTCTATTCTTGACTAAAACCGTCATTTGTTCTGGAGGTTTATGGCTCAAACGTGTGCAAGTTACAAATGAAATTCATAGAACATGTTTAAGCAAGGTTTTTTATGCATGATCTTAAAGGGATATTCCGGCATAAATTTAATCCATGGTCTAACACACCATGACACAGAGTAAGACCCCCCCTCAAGAGATCAAGTTTTCCGACTGCTAGCTTATGTAGTTTTAGCAACCTCAGAAAAGACAGCACGATAACAATACACTGCAGTCTATGCCTCCAACCAAGAAACCGCTGCTACATCTGCTAGCTTTGTTTGATTTCTATGGAAAAGACAACACAACTCACCACTCTCCTGTAGCAGCTTCTTCGTTGTGGGAAAGCCCTGACGAGTCAATAACCGAGTGCAGTAGAGTAGGGGTGGGAAAAATAATCGATTCTTAGATGAATCGCGATTCAGACATGGATGATTCTGAATCGATTCACAAATGTCAAAAATCGATTTTCTACATGTTAATTGACAAAGTAATGTTGACGGAACGCAAGAGGCGGAACTCAGAAGTGCGGAAGTGCAGCGCCCGGACAGTTGACGGCGTGCACACATCAAAAAACATGGGATGTGTCGTGAATGTCTGTATTCACAAACAACTCATGGGTGGAACGTCTGAGGCATTTGTTCACGCCGAGCGGCTCGAGAGCAGCGTGGAGACCGCTGTTAGCTGTTAGCTGTGGCGTTGAGTGCGCAGCGTCCAGGTTAACTTGCGACACCTGTAACTAGCTATTGGGTATTTCTGTCATTCCGCCGTGCGTTCAAATGGTTACTTAAAGCCATCGTTCCCAGCCGCATACATCGTTATTAAGCTGAATCCAAGTCGATGTGAAAACTGTACACTGTCAAACAGCCCGCGCAGTATGTTGAAATCCAGCCCGAACTCAGCGTGAGGTCAGTCAGCTGTGGCAAAGTGTGAGACGTCCAGATCAACCTGTGATACAAACACCTGTATCGACCGTCGACCAGCTGCAGCTGTAATGATGTACTACATGTGTGCTGCTACAGGAACACTTTTCTTTTCCTTTTGGTTCTTTGCAAAGCTGGATGTTTGCTAGCAAATGTAACCTTCCAGTTGACTTGCCACATTTCTTTCATTTGTTTTATTAATTAAATATATTGGAAGTAAATTAAGTATGGATCATTACAAATACTTTGCTTTGAAAGTACCAAGTAGTCACACAGTGAGAAAAAAGTAGGAAGCGATTAGCAGATTTTATTATTATTTTTTTTTTAAATCGTGCATGGAAATGTACATAAAAACTTGCTGCATCGAGATGCATCGAGAATCGATTTAGAATCGAATCGTTGACCTCTGAATCGGAATCGAATTGAATCGTGAGGTGCCAAGAGATTTCCACCCCTACAGTAGAGTTCCGCAGCTCAAGGACGAAAATATATGATTATTACTCCATGGAAATGCAATCAAAGTTCATATGTGTCTTGTCTACCAGTTTATAACAGTTATTATCGAGAGCTGACAGGGACAAGAACGGAATTGGGCATTTCTAACTGCACTCGATAATCGACTTGTAAGGGCTTAGTAATATATTGTTATCGTGCGGTCTTTTCTGATGTTGCTAAAACCACATAAGCTAGCGGTCGGAAAAACTTGATCTCTCGAGGGGGGGTCTTACTCGATGTCACGGTGTGTTAGACCATGGATTAAATTTACGCCGGAATATCCCTTTAAGGCTAAATCCAAATATAAATCTAGGTACAGTTGAATGAAGACGAATGAGGCCCCGGTCATAGCAGCTCATCTGAGTCAGACATACACTGTGTGTCATGTTTGTTTATTGCCATTCCAACCAAAACAAAAAAATCAATGGGGATAAGGATAACCTGCATGCTTAACTTACAAGGGGTATAAGATGCTGACAGCTGAAAAGGCAAAAGTTATGCCCTTCAGATCTGGGCAGAAGAAGGTTGTATGTCTAAGCGGAATGTGGAAAAGCCCTTGTACAATGGATAGATGTGAATGTTTTGTAGTCCTCATCAGTGTGTCATCTTTAAATCAGCTCTGATGTCTCACTTGTGGTTCCCCCCTTTAGCTGACTAATTTTAACTCCATATTTCCTATGGATTTCCATCCACATTTCCTATGGAGCTGGAGACTATGAAACAGTACAATAAATAAAATCCATACTTTGCATGCAGAAAATAATGAGAGCATTATAAAGAGCAGCGTTTAGAATTCAATCACTGTCTGAGAATTTAATCAACTGCAATGCCTGTGCATGGCATATGTATAGAACAATTTATTCCATATTACAAAAGAGGCACTTTCATCCCAGCTGACTGATTTCACCGTAATGATGATTCCCATAATGCTCAGATGTGCTTTATCAGTTACCATGCCAACTTGGAACCAGGGAGCGATAAGCGACCTTTCTTGTTTTCTACTTTTTCCTCTGCGTGTGTGTGTGTGTGCCTGCGAGCCTGCGTGCACTGAATCTCTTTCTGTCAGTCATGAGTGTACCCTCTACATAAAAGGTATTGTACCCTTGAGGTTTTTCTACCTGCTATGGGGCTCTTGGCAGTACTTAACTTTGAGGTATAAACATCACACCCGTGTTGTATATAATATCGATTACACTCAAATGTGTTTTTATTACAAATCACAAATATGGTTTCCAATAGAAAAGGGAAAGGCGTAGGGTTCGTTTCAGAACCGTTATGGACACATGGCTGGAGTGGAAGAATATGTCAAGAATTCAGATAAATCAGTTAATTGTTTGGTTAAATTTGCAAATAATGTGAATTTCCTTGCTGTAGACTGCCATCAAGGGTGTTCAAAACTGGACATTATATAGAAATGTATTTTTGTATTTATTCTTGTAACATCAATATAAAGACATCTCAAAATGCTGGAAAATGCTGGTAATATATTATTTTAGCTTCCTTAAAAGCTGATATCTTACATACACCTATGAAGCAGGTCTGTGTGTAAGAATGTATCTTAGTTTCCCGATCACATGAATATCATTCCTGGTCATGTTTCACAGTCTACCTCTTTTCTGTAATTCTTATTTTTATATTCCTCCTCCACTCTTTCTTCTTGACCTCTCCCTCTCTCTCCCTCTCTCCCTCTCTCTCTCTCTCTCTCTCTCTCTCTCTCTCTCTCTCTCTCTCTCTCTCTCTCTCTCTCTCCTTAGCCTGGAGCGTGTGGTTTTTTTTTCTGTGTGTTTCAGTGGAGCACTTAAGTCTCCCCCTCTGTGTACAGCCTGTAATGAGGGCTGCCAGCTGTGACTCAATGGCCAGTGCACACACACACAAACATGCACACACACTTGGACTCACCACAGTATGTCGTTCCTCCACTTGTAGGTAAAAGCTGATATGAACGGTACATGTCGTAATCAGACACATACATGGTCAACCTATAGGCTGCGCGTTTGTATGAGTGTGTGTGTTTGTAATGTATGCATGCATAAACTAAAGCTCTTTTCACTGTTTACTATGTTTCTAAGTTGAATTGGGTTTGGATAGAAGTGTGAGTCACCTCGGGAGACTGCATATTTTCATGCAGTTATTACTCAAGTAATTGATTAGTTGATTGATAGAAATAAAATCTGCATTGATGTTGGTCAGTGTAAAATAATCAGTGTAAATATCTTTTGGCAGCCTACAGAAGCAGTTTGGAGGACTTTGTGATGGACATTTTTCATAGCGTTCTGACATTTTATAGACTTGAGGATTAATCACAAAATTTTCAAGATATGAAGAGATTAAGCAATAATTAGAATGAAAGCTGTAGTGCTGAAGTAATTAGTCATTACTCATTAAGATTTACAGGGTTTTTTTTTTGTTTTTAGATTTTTTTGGGGAATAAAATCAAAAAATGGACAATGCAATATTTGCTTTATAGTTCAATCTTAAGTGATTGATAAGATTGTTACAGTGAAATATTGTGCCACCATGCTGATTGGATGTTTGTCTGTGTATATACAGAATTCTGGCCAAAGTGGGTTCGGACTTTGACCTGCGAACACTGCGAGCGGTGAGAGTGCTGAGACCCCTGAAACTCGTCTCAGGAATCCCCAGTAAGTGATTATTACAGCATATGAAGATATAATAATGATTATGATAAAAACAATAGGTGGAATTCTACTGCAGACAGTTCTCTCTCTTATTGTTCTTTGCTTTGATATGTTGATCTTTTCTCTATCATGAAATATATTGATTTTAGATTTTTGATGTTGGAGTTGTTGTTTGTTGTGTTGCTGCCAAACCTCTGAGCTGTCTACTCTTCCCCATCTTTCTCTGTCTCTCAGGTCTCCAGGTGGTGTTGAAGTCCATAATGAAAGCCATGGTACCTCTGCTTCAAATCGGCCTGCTGCTTTTCTTCGCCATTGTCATGTTTGCCATCATCGGGGTGGAGTTCTACATGGGCAAATTCCACCACACCTGCTTCAAGATAGGCACCGGTGAGAGCGACAGCTTGGCTGTGGCGTGTGCTTGTGCAACAACATTGATTGTCAGCTGAGTTTATGCCAGGAAAAGTTTTTTCTTTCCGCTGTGCTGCTGTCTTTGCTATAGATGACAACATATATTGCATTGCATATGTATGCAGGCTCACATAAATGATTCATAAGTTGTGCATGTACTTGTGGCTCCATGAGTATTGACACATCCACATCGCTGGCAACCAGTGTGCCTATATTAACGTAACAAGAAAGTGCATAGCAGAATCTTTGACAGTCATTTTTCACATTTTGACTTTGATGAATGGTATTTTCACAGTCTTGAGGTTTGATTGATAGCTTCTGCTGTAACTCAATAGGGATGCGTACTCAGCCTCCCGATCGAATGCTACCTCAGGCATCAATGAGATTGCAATTCACTAGTTCCACTTTTCTCTGGAAACAGAAGTGTGTGCTAGTGAGAATATTTAAGCAATTAAACTGGACAGGGTACTCTTTGCTGTGTGTATTTATTTTCCTTAATTTTATCACTTTAAAGTTTCCATGTTGTAGAAACTGAAATTTTCGGTCTTGTTTTCTGATTATGAAGCAGGTCTAGGTGCGGTATAAATACAGTAAAAGTATCAAAATGCTCAATCAATGGAGAAATGCACACAGAACAGCAACTATGCCTTCTAATGGCTGTCAGCAGCTGTGGTTGCAAAAACATGGGCAGAGCTTATGTAGAACACAGTGGGTGACCAATCAGACCAGACTGAGCTTTGGGGCCTTTAAGAGGCAGGAGCTATAATGGAACATTCAGGTAGAGGGTGAATAGAAGTGCTGCAGCATAGGAAAGAGAAGGAAAATGTGTACATTTTACATTAAAGCAAGTATACAACATCAGGCAGTCACAGTTTTCCATTTTTTGCACAAAAATCAAATCTTGAAATGCGGCTTTTCTAAAAATGTGTTATCAAACACACTGAGCATCAAGTTGGTGCTTCCTAGTGAATTATGAAACTACAGAGCCATGACAGTTTAAAGAGCAGTGTAGGCCTGCTCAAAGTTTCTTTCAGCCATCTTCATAAGTGATATCAGAAAAGAGAGTCTCAAGAGTCTGTGGTCTATTTTTTTTTTATTGATTGATTTTTGTTTCAAAAGGTATGCAAAGCCACCAATTTATAACTTTGCACTGATTGCACACACAGTGAGATTCAGTGCAATTCCATCACACATCAAACATTTCACACAACTCATCTCCAGTACACTATGCATTATGCACCACATAAGGGTGGCATTATGGCTGATAGCTGAAATTGTTTAATGAACGAAGCATGGTGCATTTTAGAAGAGATGCGTGGTGCGTTGTAAGTCCGTTTTGAATCACCAAAATCCCTGTTGTGTGAAAATAAGAAGCGGGGAGAACATTTGAAAGATAGACCTCCTCCCCTGTGTGTGAGTTAGCGCAGCAGCAAAACACATTTCAAATAAATCACAGCCAGGTCACAATTACAGTGTTATTATTATACTACAGCATTATAGTAATTATAGAAAACAGTCAGACTGGCTTGGCTGAAATTACCCATTGTGTAATGCAGTGATAAAAAATTATGAGAGGGCTTTATTTCCCCACTGCTGGTGTCAGAGAGAGTGTGAAGGCGTGACTTGAGGGTTATTGGCTGGGCCAGCTGTAAAATATGTGTGTCTGTCTATTGGGGTGTGTGTGTGTGTGTGTGTGTGTATGCATGTGGGTTTTTGTGTGCCAGCATGTTCCAACCCAGTCAGGGTTCTTGTAGTGGTGTGAGCAGTTGTGACAGGCTGCTAATGTACAGTATGTGTGAGTTATTTTAGTCACAGAGGCACAGCAGGGTCTGATGAAGCTAAGCAACACTGGTAACAACTTTCTCCGTGAAGGTTACTGTATGTTGTTTTTCTTTTGTGTGTGTGCACGAGTCATTTGGGACAATGCTGGATGAAGCATAGGGACCTTGTTTGTCTGGGGTTGTTTGCAGGTTTGTGTTTTAACATGTGTGTGGTTATTGGGTGTCCGTTCACCTGAGCACAAGCTTATTCAAGACCTTCGCTTTTTTGTTGTTTGCAGGTTACAGTTACAGATAAACATAATGAAGCATAGCGCAAATTCATGCAGGACACAGAAGTCATAAGTCCCAGCTGCAGTCAGCTGACAGCCAGCTGATCAGATCAGCATCAGTCACTGACCAACCACATCCACTCTTCCAAATCAGGCGGTCCATTTAAACCCAAGCCGTCATTCACTGATCTCTCCTTAAACACTGCCGCACGCACATCGCTGCTGCCGGCAGCTCGCCACCTCCACCCCAGCCTCCACTTGCTTAGCCTGAGTCTAAAATGGCTTAATTCATCCAGTTGCCTCGACTTTACTCCAGGGGGTATGCATCGCTCTCCCTGGAGTGACTTAGCACGCTGCTTGTCAAAATCCGGGGAGCCTCTTGAGCGGAGCCTCTAGCACCAAGCCTAACTGTATATCATTTGTCGCAATAAATGATTCAACCAATGACGAGAGTGTTTCTGAATGAATTATGTTAAGCCATTAGTTTAGTTTCACATAGGACAAACACAGAGGGATTGAAATGGATAATTTTCCTTGTGACTTTAATTAGATTATAACAACTCAACAAAGTCAAAAAAATAGTTGAAGATCTTGTATAGTCTTCTGAAGATTTAGATTAACACTGAGTATTAACTACTTTCAACTTTCCAATTCCCACTTGCAGTGCTCATTGCATTGAAATTCTGTACTGATACTCATGGTTCACTAAAATATTTAATATCTAGTTTAAAGGATTCTGTTCAGATGCACATGAAATATGTAGGCCCCCTAACAGGATGACATTGAAAAGCCAACATAATTATGAAAAATGTCCTTGATCCTGACTTTCAGATAAGAAAAACATTTTTTTGGATCATATCAGATTCATCAGATCATAGATTATATTTTACATAAATACAAGTAGGTAGGCACAATAAGAAGTAAAAACAGGAGCAGTAACACCATCATTTCCATTTTGAATTCTAATTAGGAACAGAACCCAGTAGAAAAAAGCTGACACCTGAGACTATCCTATATGCTCCATGGACACTGAGTCTGGCTGACAAAGCACCTGTCAGTAGGAAGGAAAGGACATATTTTACTGGAGTGACACCAGAGGGATGTTGGCTGTGCAATCTGGCTCTGCAAATCATCGTTAAAACTTGTGATCGTGGTACTATCCCTCATGAAACGCAGGGAGCACAAGGCATCTGTTATACTCAGCACTTTTATTCTTTATTCTGATCCCCATCTGCTGACATGTGTGCCAGCAGCGCATCCTTTAAACAAACTCTCAACACCCTCCATGTACTTGGGTACTTTCTCTACAGCTCATTGCTGCTTCATAATCCCTGAAAACTTGAGCACATAGATGGAACACATCTCTATACATTAGGCAGCATCCACAATAAGCTGACTAAACCTGAAACACATCTCACAAACACAAACTCACAGCAGAGCACATCCTAATCACATTCTAGAGTTTGTTGTGGCACATAAATCATATCCTGTTTGACACTTTCTGCATTTATTAGTGTGTTGATTGTATCCTCTAGTACTTCCATTGATAAAGAGGCATTGTGGGATTTCAAGAAAATGTGTAAAAAAGTACTTTAGACTTCAAACACTAGTAAATCAAAGAAGAACAAAGTACATCAATTAAGAACCCCAAAAACATCTATATTTTCTATGTTTCTGTTAGGGGAAAAAATGGGGTAGCTGAAAATGGTTAACTTCCAGATGTTATGAGTGGAGAAGAAGGGCAGTGATACTGGCTGCTCGCTAGCATATCAGTGGCGCTTTGTTGGAGCATGGTGGCAAAAGTGAGCCACGCCACAGAGCAAAGCTCTAAATTCAGCCATTGATCTTTGCACTGACCTTCACCTGTGGTCTCAAGCATTGTGTAATGACTGAAAGAATAAAGCTGCAGCCTCACTCTCCATGATAAGGTTAGGAGGTCAACAGTCTGCACTGAGTGGAACCAGTTGAAGGCGGGGCACTTGAGGGGAATGTCCTAGCATGTTTCCCTTTTGAAAAGACTGATGAGTAATTGTTAGGAGATCATGGGACACACCAGAGTAACATGAGGCAGCTGGAGTAAGTAGCAGGGGAAAGGGACATTTTGGCTACTCTTTTGTCACCTCAAGAGTCCTGACATACATAAAACCTGTTAGCATTTGGGGGTCCTGTTGTCATTCCATCATTCAGTCACTTTCAGATCCATCCATCCATCTGACAGATACTTAGGAAATTATCAAATTTACAAGTTCATTTGAAATCATAAAACAAATCATATGAAACTCTTTACCTTTCTCTATTTATCTGTCTTTCATCAGATGAGACAACAGACGACTGGCCTTGTGGTATGGAGCCGCCAGCCAGGACGTGTCCGAATGGGACAGTGTGCAGAGAGTACTGGACGGGACCCAACTTTGGTATCACCAACTTTGACAACATCCTGTTTGCAGTGCTTACTGTGTTCCAGTGCATCACCATGGAGGGCTGGGTGGACATCCTCTACAATGTGAGTCAATCTGTACTAAAGACTTGATTTCTGATGGATTTATGTAGTTTCTTTCTGCCATTTGCTGTATGTTCTTAATCAACATCTCAATCAACATCTTTTCTCTGCAATTTTTCACTCCCTTGTGGCAAAGATAAAGGATTAACGGGTGTGTTTGTTGGTTTAACAGAGCATGGTTCAGAGTATCATAACAATTACCATCCAGACTGAGGTGATTATTCATGGTCCTTAGGAGATGATTTCTTTATGATTATTGTGACCCTTCGCAACATTGACTAGTACCACCTCCAGGTCAAATTTTCCTGTGGGCAAGTACGTAGGTCAAAGACAAGTTGTATTAGAAAATAACGACTGGATTCCATTATTAGTTGATGATATTCATGCTTTGCTGAGGATGAACCATACAATAACCTTCACATATACACCTCAAATATAAAATTATATTGGTCAGAGCACCATGAATCAGAATCAGAGAATCAGATAACCTTCATATTCCTCCTTTTTCAATTTTTTATTATTGGACCCCTCATGAGTATGCGTATTGTCATTCACTATCCCCAGAAGATGTTTCTCTGTAATTATGGTGACACTTTGAGTCTTTGAATGGAAAATTCAGTGGAAGATTTGAACTGGCAGTGGTACAATACAAAGATCAAAGTACGCACCATAATCATACGGAATCATCTTTTGAGGGCAATGAATAACCATATGAATTCTCATGAGGTGTCTGATAGAAAAAAGGTGGTGTCAGAGGTCAGTATGTCTTCCACAATCATTGCTATAGGGTTCATCCTCAGAGAAACATGAAACAACATCAACAACAAATGTCATGGAAATCCAGTAAGCATTTTTCAAGACGCCTTGTTGCAGGCCAAAGTGTTGGTCCAGTTCAGATACTAGACACTTTGGTTTGGGACAAGGTGTCTTGGAAAAATACTGACTGGGATTTTCATGAAATTAGATACTGATTTTCCTGCTTTTTGGAGGATGAACGCTACAGTAATGATTTTGGAGACCTTTGCCATCCTCAGGGAAAAAAAAAAACATCACTTACACACCAGATTTAAAATCATCTTGAGGTCAGAGCACTATGGAGTTATCTGAGAACATTCATGTTCCTCAGATGATGACGCTTTGGAGTTTTTCTTCTCCTGCCGATCTCAAAATGCCAAACTATCTGTTTTTTCTAATGATTAGTCATTCATTTGTTAAACATTTCCATACTCTAATGGAGATAAATCATGTTAATTTTAATGACCCCATGGACTTTCCTATAGCTTCATCCTCAAGACACGCTAAACAGTGTTCACCAAACCACTGGAGCTTATAGTTGGACTATCATATAGTGTTGTTT